>NC_056734.1:463000664-463140664 GCF_019279795.1 Protopterus annectens | reverse complement strand
TAGTCCTTTGAGCCACACAAGCTCCTTGACAGACAGGGTCATTCATCACACAATCACCTGCATAAATATATACATTGTTATTCATGCATTAAGTAAGACATACAATGTATGATCAGTTTCTATGTTACTGTTCTGAGACTGCCTGGAATGCTGATATACCACTGGTGAGTTACTGTTACAGCAGTTACAAAAGAACAGCACTGTGTTGAGAGTGGGGGATCAACACCACAAGTTCTGCTGGGATACACAATAGTCTGACTATCATGTGACCCCACTGTCTAACATCTCCCTTGACTGATGTACCAGTAATCTGTTGCAGTAAGACTGAATGAATATTCCATGCATGAGGCCTAGTGAATAGTAATGTAAACATGATAGTGGAATGAGTATCTGTAGTCCCATGTGGATGTTATTTCTGTCCAAGTAGCCCACTATATTTACTTGCATAATGTATCAGATCCATTACATACAATGCCATATCATAATAATCCTTACAAGTACTGTGTAGGTTACAGACTTACCTTGCAAATGCAGCAGGTGACACAACTGTAGTTCAGGGCTGACTCTGACAGATGCAAGCAGTACGCAGCTAATAGATCAATAGGTGCAGGATGTGTGGGTTGCCAGGCATTAATTTTAATTTCTGTATGTGAGTAGGAGTAACGTGTCAGTCCCTAGGACACTAGGCTGTCAGTGAATGTGCTATGAGTTGTCTCTTAGCCAAAGCCAGTGCATACTGAGCATGCCTATGTCTGCCTACAGGGACATCATTAGGGGCTTTCTCCTCAAAGTCCTCCCATGACTGTGGCTGTGGTGATCTAGGCACTGGTGGGGGGCTGTGTATCCCTTCCCTTTGCTAATCCTGATGCAGCTGTTTCCACAGGATCAGATTGTGTAGCATAGCACATACTTTGAATATATGTGCACATGTGGCTGGAGAATACTGCAGGGCTCCACCAGATATATCTAGGCACCAGAACCATGACTTCAGAAGCCTAAACATTCACTCTATGATATCCTAGTTTGTATATGTGCCTCATTATGGCATTCTTCTGTGGGTGTGTGTGCATTTCTGATGGGTGTCATCATCCACAGTCCCATGACATAACCAGCATCCCCCAGTAAATGGCCGTGTAGGATGTCTCCCCTAGCAAACATCTGGTACAGATGTGATGTGTGCCAGATAACGGAGTCATGATAACTGCCAGGGCTGCCAGCACACATTCAGGATAATCCCCTGGGCATTGCACATGACCTGGCAGCTGATGGAGTGGTACCCCTTGTGACTGACGTAGATTCCATGCTGCTTACTAGGTGGTGCCTTGATGTATGCATGAGTGCAATCTGTGTCACCCAGTACTTCAGGGTAGTGTGCTACATGGCAGAATTATTGCATATTACTGGCTCTCACCTCAAGGGATAAAGGAAAAGATATGTGCTCATTGGCACATAGTAGAATAGCATCCAGGAACTGGTGGAGTATTCTGGATGAAGATGCCTGTGGCACTCCCATCATGTCCACAGTTAGTCTTTGAAAAGTACCTGCAGCTAGTATCCTAAGGGCTACACATACCTTTGTTTCCACTGGGATAGATTCCCCTCTGTTAGCAGTGGCTCTGAGTTGAGGGCAGCAGAGCTCAGTGCGTTCTTGTTATATGTCCCTGTCTACCTTATAGAGCTCCACAATCTCTAGCTCATGTAGTTCCTGGAAGGTTACACTGGGCCTGAACACTCTTCTCTTTCTCAGCCTAGACCTATTTTCAGCAGTGCCAGCAGCATTGACTTCACCATCTAGCACATAATGCAGCAGCCCCTAGCATTATCTCAGTTAAAATTCCCAAATCTGTACTCCAATGGTCTAAACTATTGTGGGAAAATCAGAAACTAGGGTGTATGCATACTTTATACAGGTCTGCTGTAGGTCCACCATGTGTGATTGGTTAACTATTGTGCATTTCACCTGCCTAATATGTAATTGACATAATTTAATGCCTCTACTTTAGTGTGCAATGTGGCGCTATGTGCCACGCAGCATAGCTTATACACACTAGTAAATATTCATTGAATATATCTGCTTTCTATTCCTTGCTGCCTATGTCATCACTGTCACATGGGTAGTATGCCACATGAACATATTAAGCTATGTACTGCACCATGCAGCATAGCTTATGCAACAGTCAAAATCAATAATTGAATATATCCAGTTTTAATTACTTGTTGCCTACGTCATCACTGTGACCTGGGTGGTCTTTTCACATGAACATGCTCAGCTATGTGGCATGCAGTGCAAACATGCACACACAGGGAATTAAAAATCCTAAAAGCAATGGAACCCCTCCCTGGCATCCACATCCAGTGGAAATATCAACATGGTGTGGGAACCTACACAAAGTGGATATGTGGACATGCTTACTCGTTTTTGGTATTCAAGACATCCACCTCATTTGCATATATATCCATGCTGACAGCCTGAAAACTACATGGTTCATAGCAGTATGAACTGGGCAACTGCACCAATGCACCATTGTATGGGGCCAACACAATGTCCTATAATACATTTCTGACAACTATTATAAAATGCTTTTTTTTTCTCTCTTTTTTTAAATTTTTCAATTAAGCATGTTTGTGCACTGCGGCACATAGTAAATTATTAAAAAAAATATTATTAATTTAACTTATTCTCTTCATTTTTCTGACATCCACAATATTAGTTTTGTACATATCTGTATGTGGTATAACATTTTCAGGGGATGTATGTCCATATTTATGGAGTTTTACATCCCATTTTGTCTGTGAAGACACCTGTACCCAGAAAACTTCCACTTACAGTATGGACACTGGCACGGAGTCTACACGGATGCCTTTCTGCTTGTTGGATCACTCATCCTGCCTCATTTGTATAAGATTCACCTACTTATGAGGTAATTTACATTCCTTGGAATTTTCCCAGTTTACTTTGCATGCATGTGCACTGCTAAGCGACACTTACTGAATCTTAAAAGATGTGTACACAAAAAAAGTCATGTAGGCTTTACTGAATTCCCCCAATGTTTGGTATAAATTATAATCAGAAAAAAGGACCATTTAAAGAAGTTGATTTAAGTTAGACAGAAATTTGATTGACAATTCAGTTTCTTAAACAAAGATAACTTGAGTAAAGCTGATACAAAATAAACTGATTGGAAGGTATCATTTTTCTGTCTGTGTGAGATCACAGAACAGAGAGGATCAGGGAATTTGCCCTTTTCCCACTGTTGTGTGATCTTTTTGTGATCTCAGATTTGACATATTTAATTAGCAGGACATGTGAGATGTAGGGGGCTTGGTTCCTTACATAAAATATGTTCTTATGTTCTTTTCAACTTTCGGTATTGTAAGGTTTGATCTTGTGGAATCAATATATTGGCTTTTGAACATTTGTGAGTGTGATATTAAGCCATTGATATGACAAGGAATATACTTTTCAGAACAGTAATAAAATTCCTATGATTACTAACTAATAAAATTCCTATGCTTACTAACTAAAAAGTGTCCCAAATAAACAAAACTCTTGTGCAATAGATTGCAATAGATTGGCAGTTAATGCACTATAAAGGCACACAAATGTAACTGGATAATATAAAACAGCTTCTAAAAAACTAGAATAAGGGTCAGATTTCACTAGAATAGATTATGTCCATTACAGATCCTAGGCTCCTCATTTTTCATTTATCTGACTTTTATATTCAAATTTGGAGGTATCATTTATTTTAGCTATTTATGAAAAGTGCATATTGTATTAATAGAAAAAATAGCAAGTGCAAAACATGGGCATTTACTTTTTGCATTGTTCAAATGTACAGAGAAAAATGCAGAGCATATGCATGTAAATTTAGTTCTCATTTTATAGAAAAACAACACTGAGCAGTGTCTGTCTTTGCAGTAAACTGCTTTCATGTGTTTTATTATTCATATTTGTTTCGCCAGAAATCAAGGTTTACTTACTTAATTATTAAGTACTTAATTATTTATTTTACTTAAAATGACTCTTTTAACACACACAGACAAAAAGTTAGGTATTTATATAGATGAAACAGAACTGAATTTATAGACAGTTGCTTAGCAATAATTTTTTATACTTCAAGAATTGTAATATCACTTTGTTTTAAATTGGAACAAAAAATTATTTTTCTGTTTTTGACAAACTGCCTATGCATAAAATTGCACATCATACAAACTGAATCATTTTGTGGATTTTTGCACTGCACAATATAATATTTGTAGTACAAATATATGTGATTTAGAATTTATCATATCCCAATTCCCAAAAAAGGATTAATAGCAGAAAATAGAACATTAGCCAAGCTTCAGCTACTTGATAGCACTTTATTACAACCTTTAACTAATGAACTACTAACAGAGTGATACTCTTTGCCATTCTGCAATTTACAACAGTTTGCTACAGTTTAAAAGAATAAAATAGTTATTTTTTGTTTGTTTTAATTTTGCTCTTCACATTAGGAGAAGACATTAGAAGAGTATTTTTTGTTTGTTTTTTTGAGGGGACCATGATCAGTGGGGGTGGTACTGGGTGCTATATTACAATATTAGCTAGCTACACCTCTGATGTATAAAATAGAGATGGATGTCTCACTGGACATTGCAAGGAATTTGTAACAGTGCCATTTTTGCTTGGCCTAAAATTATGAAATCTCTACTAGATTAGAAAGGATTAATCTTAATTATAGTAAGGCTACTATTCCTGTTGGAGTGAACACGTTAAAGTGTATTGGTCACTTTCAGAAGCATCTTTGTTCTAGAATTGATTTCATTTTCTGTTAGAGTCATGTTAAAGATGCAAGTGCTTCTAGGAAAAAATTGAAGATTATACTGTATTTGTTTTTTGTAGTTTCACTATTTCATTTTTTTTCTATATATTCACACATAAAAAGATGTCATGGTAGTTATTGAGCACTGATTTACATACTATTGCAAAGTATTTTAGGTAAGCAAAAACAGCTTGCCTACTTAGAGAATGATTTACTAATTTACATTGTGGTTTCACTACTACATAGTCATGTGTTAGTTTTCAATGTGAGGATTTCCATCTGCAAGAACTAGATGAATGTGTTTATGTATGAAAATGCAGTAGCCTATGCATTCATTTAGGTAGTGAGGCACTATGAGTTCAATAATTCATAATGCCATGCCAAGCATTTTCAGCTTAGAGAAAAAAAATTAGAGGGCATCTTTATCAACTACATAAATGTACATGTGACACATCTTTTGGTTCAAAAACTGCGTAATTTGGTATTGCATATGTTAAGAATGTTATATCCATCTTGAAAGGTTTGTTATTTACACTAGCTTCAGAACATGACCAATGCACTTTATGAATGTTTCCCATTATGGCTATATAAAAGGTATGGGGTTACTGAACATCTTTGAAGTATGGAACACATGTATGACTATCAATAATGTCATTGCATTTTATATGGCACCTAAGTGCATAGACAAAATGTTAGTTTTAAGATCACAGTGTCATAGACAGGAGAGTCACTACTTGTGACTTTGGAGTGAGATGTACAAACATCTGATGGGATTTACCTTCTTCTCAGTGAGTACAAGAATAGACAAGAAAATGTTCCATTTCTGTAAATGCCTATATGGGATCTTTGAAAATTTAAATCAATAAATATATAAAAATACATTACATTAAAAAGATGATGATGACTTTGTTTAATATCAAAAGTCCCATCAAAAAATTAGTGTTTCTATGATATGAGAAGAAAATAAATAAAAATAAAAGCCAAGAGAATGACTAAAGACTAGAAACTGCTCAATGGTTAATATCTGTGCTATACTGTTATAGAGCATATTGTAGAGTCTGGTTCCAATTTGCAGAAGAATTTCACATATAAACTCTATAATGTTAAAAAGAAAATAAAGTACAATTATTAAATTGGATTTTAGCAAAAAAAAAAAAAAGCAAGCACACATTCCTTACTTAAATGTATTAATTGGATGGTCATGCAACTGCACGGAAAAAATATATTCCCTCAAATGAGAAAATAGGGGACTCAGAAACTCTGATCTCACAGTCAGTTCATTTAATAGAAAATAGTCCTGGAGAAGGGAAAACAATTTGGTTGAGAATGGTTGTCTAGTTGTCAAACATCTGTAGAGTAGGGTATATGGGTCAGTGAATACTGAAGATGTGAAATAAAACATTTGTACATGATTAAAGCAAAGACATGCAATAATTTCAGATGATGCAGAATTATGCACCTCCTTTGTTATGCGCTACACAATGGTACGAGAGGCTGAAATCTAGTGGATAAGAAGTCATATCTATTAAGAAAAACTATGTATATGTTGAAACAGATAAGATCATCATTAAATTATGTTAAAGAAATCACATGGATTTATGTGTGTGTGTGTGTGTGTGTGTGTGTGTGTGTGTGTGTGTGTGTGTGTGTGTGTGTGTGTGTGTGTGTGTGTGTACATGCGTATATTTGTGCATAGGATGGGTGTGTGTATCTGTTTAAAATAAACTAAAATTATTCATGAAGGTAGATATGCAACATTTAAAAAAAAAACTCCTTAGTTTCTGTACCTAAGTGACCATGAAATATACATGATAGTCTGATAAAAGGATATCTGCAAATATCTTTATGCACACAAACTTTGTTTTGCCAGTGTCTTCCTGGATACAGTCTCTATGAATCTGCTTGAAGACTTTTGCTTTCCTAAATATGCATAAATACACACATATCAAGTAATGATAAGAACAACTGGAAATAAAATTTTGATAAAAACATAATCTGATTTCTGGGAAAAAACAGATGATTTTGAATTAGCACTGAATTTAAAAATATAAAACGAGATAGAAAAGTGGCTACAGAAACAGTATAACACTTGGAAGAACATATGACATTATCAGAAGCAAATCAATTGGGGGCATGGCCAAGATGCCAAACAGCTAACAACTCTGAATTTTAGCTCTGCCTTTTCTTTATTATTCTGATGGTATTTTTTTTTACTTTTTTGTGAAGAAACAAGTTTAATTCTACTTATAAGAAGATAGTTTATCATCTTTTTGCTATTTTTCAAGGAAAATCTATATTAGAGTGGTGTTTTTTATTTTTCCTGTCAGACATTCTTCTACAAGTGAAACAGGAATGGGTAACTCAAAGAATTCACATCAGGAGAGTGTGATGAAAAAGGAATTACAATCCATCATTGCAAATATACAGGAACTTTCAATCAAAATGTATAAGCTGGGGAATAAAAATAAATAATATAAAACAAGACAGTGCAAAACAACTGGACTTATTCAATGAGGGAATTAAAAAACATTCTGATCAAATTTCATCTATTGAAGAAGGTGTGAATGATATTGATGGCAGACTGAATGTGAAAGGCATAAGAAATTCTTACCTAAGCAAAATGCATTGCTCTTGGAGAGGGTGGATGATTTGGAAAGTAGATCAAGGAGGAATAATATAAGCATTTACGGGGTTATATCATAACATCGAAGTCGCAAGACATCGGATGTCATAATATCAAAACCAAAACCTCGAAGACTGAGAATAGCGAAAGCACGGAACATCAAATTCTTTCCCAGGGAAATAATTTGGTGGGCCGTTTCCGCCACTTCGCTATTTCCTCCACTGTGGTGCGATCTCAGAGTTGGTATATTTAAGTAGGGAGTGTGGGGGGGTGCCACATTAGAAATAGTTTTTTGTGTTTTTGTGTTTTGTGCTGTCTGCTGGAACAGCAATTTTTTTCCCAGGGTAAAAAAATCACTGTTCTCAGCTTTTGGTGTTTTCTGCATTCGAGGTTACCAGTTCGATGTTATGGCATTCAATGATATCACGTTTCGATTATGTGATATAAACCTGAATTTACAGGGTACCTGAAGAAAAATAATAATATGGTGCAATTTTTAAACAACTGGTTACCAAAAGCTTTGAATCTACCTGAATCCCTTTCATTTGGAATTGAAAGAGCTCATCGGCCCTTATCTAAAACAACAGCCATTAGTAATTCCTCCACTCCTAGATCTATATTAGTTACATTTTTATCCATTCAAGACAAAGATTTGGTATTAAAATCTGCCTGGTCAAATCCACCTGTCAAAATAAATGGGAAAAACATTTGTTTTGATAATGATTGCACTTATTCTGTCATCTGCAAATGAAAAGAATGTGTGCAGTTAAAAAATACCTTAAAAAGTCTAACATTAAAGCACAAGTTCTATTTCTGGCTAGAATAAAAATTTATTTATCTGATGGAGAAAAGATTTTCAGCTCCCTACATGAAGCTTTAGACTTTGGTCAGAAACAAAACTTATTAACAGATATAGAAGATATGGACTGGTCTTCACAAAGTTTAAAGAGACATGCAACAAAGAATGGATGGTCTGTTAAAGAGGGAGCTAACAAAAAGCTTAAAGACAAGTGAATACTATCCCTAAGTTTTTATTTATTTTTGATTCTGAATGCCTGGTTTCCTAGTTTTTATTACTGGGAGTAATTGACAAGGTCAATACATTATACTCTGCTCTGTGCCTGTCATTTTCTTTTCTCTTGCTTTTGTTTTTTCTTTCCTATTCTTCTCTATGTATTCTTCATGTTCCTCTTTTCTAATTTTTGGTATCAATGTGTGAGTGATTCTATTTATTGGTGATTATTCTTAATTGTGCTCTGGTCTTGACTGGAGAAACAGACTGTTATACTGTGTTTTGTTAGTTGCCTGCTTGTGCATTTATAGGGGGGTAGAGTATTCTATACATACACTTATAAATGAAATAATTATAGTTATAGCTATATCTTGGTTTTGGATGTGGTTATTACTTCACTGATATGTGCATTTGTTGTTAAGTGTATTATGTGTTAGTTCTAAAGAGAGAGGGGGTTGTGCTTATATATATATATATATATATATATATATATATATATATATATATATGTGTGTGTGTGTGTGTGTGTGTGTTTCTTTTTTTTTGTGTATGTCTCATTTTCATTTATATAGTGGCAGCTATTACTGCATTGGTGAATTATATGATATCAGGGACAAAAATTTAAGCACTGCAAGTATTTGTGATCTTTTTGACAAAAGAGTAGCACTACTTTTTACTTGTTTACTTGAGAAACTTGTTGCTGGCTTCATTGAGATACGTCACTTCATACGGACTGGCCCAACACCTTTTCACTTTATTTTGTTTACTTCAGTCCTTTACCCGCCCAACAACTTTAAAAAAATTGCTTAGAATTGTGTTAAAAGTCATGAGCTGGTTCAGTACCACCATTCCCGAATTACTGCTGTGTGTAGTTGCAAGCTGAGGAACCAGGAAGCCAGTGGCTACATTAGAACTCATGCTGAATGCTCAGCATGCTGCAATGGCAGCTTTGGGAGATCTAGGTGTTTGTTTTTTTGTTTTTCTATAGGTTTCTTTAATAATTCATCAGTGAATGCAGTATTTTTCACAGCAAGGACCTTATTCTATGAATTTGACAAGTCCAGAAAAGCTAAGAGGTACTGTTTTTAAAATGTGTTTTAACTGCAGCAGCAGATATATGAGCAATTATCTGACATTTCACATTAAAGATTATATTTAATTCCTGATGGTTTCCACATTGTTGATTGCTTTAGCAAATAGTTATACTTTTAATAAATATAAATTCTATTTTCCATATAGGATTTTGCTATATACTAACAGACTAATAGTTGCTTTATCAGTGCAAACTGTTACATGACTATATATATATATATATATATATATATATATATATATATATATATATATATATATATATATATATATATATATATATATATATATATATATTCCTTGTGAAAAATTAAGTTTTACATAGATGGTCAACTGGTTCCACTTGACATTTGCATGACAGATAAGTCACTAGAAATTTTTAGTACTTTAGTGTCAGCTCAATTCTCTAACATTTTTAAAATACGTGAGAGTATTTATAGCTTTACACCTGTATTTAAGAGTTAAGATGTTTCAAGTCAATAAAATTAAATAATTACTTGTGTTATGAACACTTGTACTGTAATCAGATAACAGGTAGTCCATGTCTGTAGTAATTATTATAATAATAATGAGCATTTAAGAGATAATGTATGTTAATGTGACAATGTTGCAAGCATAATGCAATTGGTACTTATACCACTCTTTAACTCATAAACAAGTGTAATAGTCAGTAAACAGGTGGTATGGATTGTAAGCGTGGATAGAATTCCTTCTACGCAGGATACAGTCATTGCATGGTCATTCATTTCTAATATGGAGATATGTTTTGATATACTAGTAAATTTTAAATAAAGTTAAAAAAAGGTTAAACTTGGATGGGAGGGGTCATTGCAATGAGAAATGTTACTGTTTATCATACAAAGTGCTTTCTAACCACGAGCCAATTGATATACAAGATACTTTTATTTAATTAATGAATGTGGTAATGCAACATGATTTGGAGGAAAGATACTTATCCAAATGCAACTGTAAATTCACTAATGCTAAACAATTGTTTGGCTCAATTATATTTATTGGTCTGTGATAGCCCTTTACTTTTCATTGTCATCCCAAAAGGATATTGTTTTGAACTTGAGATAACAGTGTTATCATATACTTGACTGATGGTTAATTCTCTACTGTGGTGGGGGTGGGGGTTTTTTTTGTTTGATTTTGTGGGCATTTTTAGTCTATTTAATGAATCCCCACCTCTATTTTTTATTTTAAAATTATACCCTAAAACACCAGATCATAGATCATTATGTTTTACATATAAAACTGATTACTTTGTAAAGAATTTGTAACTTCTTGCATTGTTTAGTCTATTTAAAAGTGAGTTTGGATTTTAAACATTTTATAGTTTCTTCTAAGTGTTTATGCAGGTAGTAGCAATGTTAACTCTTCTTGTAGTTATTAGAGTTATGGAGAAATGTACAATAATGGAGAAAACTGACTATATTTTGTAGTACATTGTTTAATAGAGTAGTATATATTCTACACTTTATTTGGTTAAATTTTGTTCTAGCCACATTGCAGCTTACATTTCAAGGTAGTAATGTAATATTTTATTTATTTGTCTTATTTCTTCATCTATAGATATGAATCTACATATATTTATATATATTTACTACCTGAGATGGTCGACAAGCCATTTGATCGACTTTCATTTGGTCAACAATTCATTTGGTTGACAGGCAAATTTGCCCCCCCTCCCCAATGTTGTGCGACCCTGGAGTTGATATTTATAGTTAGGGGGAGTGTGGGGGGCGAAGCCACCCACATAAAACTGCTTGCCGACCAAATGAACTGTCGACCAAATGAAAGTCGATCAAATGGCTTGTCGACCATGTGATAGGGATCCATATTTACACATTCAGCATTCGCTAATCTGGTTTTTAAATTAATCATTTAGAAATGTTCATTTAGCTAGCTGATAAGCCATATACCTATAGGATTATTATTAGTAGTAAATCACATTGCTTTAACATCTTTTGAGGAAGTGAACACAATGTAGTTTTATTAGTTTTAACTAACTTAACTTGTACTAAAAGAAGTTATAGCATTGCAACTTCATTGGTTATCTACTGTGGTCACATATAAATTACATCATTTATTTTAGTGATACAGATATTAAATAGGTATTTCTTGTATAGGTGTATGTGTGTGTGTGTGTGTGTGTGTGTGTGTGTGTGTGTGTGTGTATATATACACACACACACACACACATATATATATATATATATATATATATATATATATATATATATATAAAATTATTTTCTCTTTTCTAAATAGTTTCTGAATATTTCTTCTGATTCCTATTAATACATTTTATTTGCATTTTCATTAACTAGGTTAAGTAATAAGGTTTGGTAAAACTCCATTTCAACATTTATCGTGGTAATGAGTTAGTAAATTTTCTATAATAACATTGTTGATTGTTTGATCTTCATTCTGGACAGTAGCTAATATTGAGTACTAGGCATGTGAAATGAAGATAATGGGTGGTTTGATTAACAACCCAATCAAACCAAGAACATCTGGTTGCATGTGTGTTAATGTATATAGTATTTGGTTTCAAAGGTTAAAAGTTAATTTGCTTGTTTCATCCATGACAAAATAGTCTAAAAGTAATTATAATTCATTGTTTATTATCTGAAAGAGATATCTCTAGAAGTAGCAAACCTACACAAACCACACAATCAAAAAAATTAAATCACTTCATTAATTCAATAAATCGAAGAGATATTTATGACTTAAAAATGGCAAGCTCTTTGGATTATACTCATTATTCCTTTAGATTTGGAACCCAAATGAACATTGATAAGGTTTTCATCTCTAATAATCTTTATTCTACATTGCAAAAAGTTTCAGTAATGTCATGCCAACTTTCTGATCATAATGTAATAACCTTTAATCTTAGTACAAGCAAAAATTATTTAATTGTTTTGGCAAAGGATTCCAGCTTATGTATTACAAATTAAAGGTTTTAAAGAGTGGGTTTTAAATGAAATAAATTCATTCTTAGAGTTTAACAATAATGGTGAGGTATCATACATTATATTATGGGATTCATTAAAGGTATACCTTTATGGCAGAATTAGGAATTGGTTTCTTCTAAAAAGGAAAGAATGGGATAGAGAATTGTTAGAACTGCAAACTAAAATTGATACATTAAAATCAAACAGAAAATCTAATGATAAGAATATGCATTTGGGATTAATAACATTAAATCAAAAATACTCAAATATTAAACCACAAAGTTTCAGTTAATTTGGAAAGACTTAACTCACAATCTTACTCTGTCAAGCCTAAACATTTACACAGGTTAGCTACTAGATCTAAACAAATAAATTAAATTATAAAAATGAAATCAAATATGCAGTTAACTCTGCAAAAAATAACTGATTAAAAAAGCACACTAGAAGCTTTCAGAATTCATTATAAATCAATTAATGATAAAAGTCACACTTTAGAAAATGTGCTATAACTGATAACATTTCTGCAAAGCAATATCAAGAATAAATTAGCAATACAACAAAGATGCTAGATAAACCAATATCATTCTTAGAATTAAAAGATCAAATTAAAACTTAAAAAAATAACAAAGCCCCAAGTTTAGATGGTATAATCTCAGGAATATATAAACTCTTCCCAGACACTACACTAAAGATTTTTTTAAATACATTTCAAGTAATTAAAAATGAGTTGAAAATACCTACATCACGAAAATATTCTTTAATTGCCCCTATTTTAAAACAAGGCAAAGACCCTCAATTATGTTCTTCTTATCACCCTATTTCTTTGATAAATATGGATTATAAAATATTCATGTCCATATTAGTTAAGAGATTGAACACTATAATGCCTAGTTTAATATATTACAATCAAAACAGCATTCATGTTGCATAGAAATGTTTAAGATAACATTATTAAACTATTAACACTGATTGATATTGCAAATAAAACTAAAAATCAACCAATGATTGGAATAAAATGTTTTTACTATGGAAGATAAACTCTCATTGATAAAAATGGTAATTTTACCAAAACATTTATTTTATACACAATCCTTAATTTTAATTCTCCCTAAAAAAAATCTTCAAACAAATCAACACTATTTTACTTAAGTTTCTTTGGTATCCTGAAAAAACAGGGATAGCCTATAATTGCCACATAAGAAGCTGGGATGATAATGGAATTGGCTTTCCCAATATTGAATTATTCACAAAATCCATTATTATTAACACAGTATGTCACTGGCTAAATACATCTTATCTTTCAGGATGGAAAAATATTCACAAAGTTAATATAATTTCTAATAGTAGTTACGATATGCAGATATGCTCTTCTTTGGGCATTAGTAAAATATATTGGAATTTAAAGAGATTTTTGTTTAAATAATAATAAGTTTCAACATTTTACTTATGGGATAAATCATATCTTTAGTACCTTTAAGAATGAAATAGATAGCAATTACATTGTTAGGCATTTGTTATTTCTAGTGCTTCCTATTGCCTACACTCCAGATTGTTTAGAGTCCTTTAATTTGCATAAAATGTTAAATTTTGAAGAAAACAATCTAAAATTTTGGTAGCAATTTCTGGATTTCAATAAACTACATTCAGTCAATGTTCTTTCAGCCAGATACAATGTTAAACAGGATAACTGGCTATTCTTACAAACTTTATGACATTTCATTGATAATAAAGAGAAAATGTTAATAGATATAGAAATAAATCTTTTACCAAAGTTGATACAATTTATGTGTAATAACTCAGGGGAAATTAAACATAAATCATACATATCATTCCTATATAAGGTCGTACATGATGAATTCTTGCCATTTGATTTGGCCTTTTGTGACTATTCCACAAAAGTTAATAAGGGATCCTTATCAGAAGATAAAAAAATGGATTTTAAATCTGTTAACAATACATCTTCTCATAAGTGGAAATTGTTCACTTGGAAATTCCTGCATAGAAGTGTTTCTTTACACCTCATAAAATTGCTCTTATTCACAAAAGTAAAGAAATAAAATGTTGGAGATGTGGAAAAATACTAGATGCTACTTGGATTTCTATGTTTATCTAGTGTAGAGTTGTATTGCAATTTTGGAATGATTTTAAATATTTTGTTAAGGCTCTGTGGCATGATAATTGTCATATTATGGGTTCCTTATTATTATTTAATGTTCTAATCCTGAATGTGATCCTAAAATTGCAAGTGCTTCTCCTTTGGTCACTCTTGGGCATTGCCAGGAAAGTAATCACAATGAATTAGAAAAACAAACAGGATCTCCTTTTCAGTGATTTTATACATTTAGCTAAGTGTGTGTATAATAAAGAAATACAAACTATTCTTGTAAGAACATGTAATATAACTCACAAACAATTAGCCTGGCAAAAGTTGCAAGTTTTATTGGACACATATTAACGGTTTTGTATAATTCAAAATGCATTTTGTTGTGGATGATTTTATACAGTTTAATATAGTTTGACATTCATATATATTTAAACTTTTCTTATCAAGAAATTATCAATACCCAGATGAGTTGCTGGAGCATGCTGGTCTTTTGGGTGCTACCTAATAAAAACATGCTAATTGCATGCTGGAGTTAAAACAAGGGTTCTCTTTAGCACTTCATCATAGAATGTGAATCAGTGGAATTGTTAATAATAACTTACCCCCAGAGTTAATAAACTCTTTGTAGGCATAGTATAGAGCCTACATGGAAGGTACTGTGGCTGTGTATGCAGTTCCCCCCTCTGTAGCACTGCATGCATATTAATTATGGCACATTGCTGAGGGAGAGCCATGGAATATGGTTATTGAATCAGTGTAGGGAGTGTGTTACTAACTGTGTCCGCAGATGAGCTACACAGCCCCTACACTGTCAAAGTGCATTATACCAATGTATGCATATCTATTTCTTTTTTTTTAAAGTTTGGCATACAAAAATCGACACATGTCAGATATCTAAAAATAGAAACCGGATGCATTTAATTATGAATTCAAAGGTCAAGTTTAAGCATAGCTGAGCAGGTTTGAGTGGCACAATGCTCAGCAGTGCTTAAACGTAGCTGAGTTGTATAGGTAAATGTACTGTAGCATTCCACATATCCACATAGCCAAGTGAATACAGTTAATGTGTCCTGTGCAGTAGCTGTTGGGTATGAATACATGGAAGGGAAATTAAGCAATTATTTTTGCAATATAAATGATGACACTTATTTTCAAATCATGATCTCCTGTGCTCAGCTACGCTCTACTAAGCCTTGCTAAGCCATAGTAAGCACTTCTTAAACAATATCTGTTTAAGCATTGCTTGGCAGTGCTTGACACTGCTTGACTCTGCTCAACTGGTTTGTGCACTGCTCAGCAGTGCTAAGCATTGCCAGTTTAAGCAATGCTCAGTTGAGCTGAGCTGGTTTGTGTACTGCTAAGCACCATGCCACATTTTTAAATATTGCCCAATGGTGTGTAAGGGTGGGAAAAGGGCTACATTAAGCCCAATAGGCAGGAATACACCATAATCCTTTGGAGTTCTATCTCTGAATGATACAATGGCAGGCATTGGAGATGGTTTGCACTTTCAGGTGCAGTGGTAGGGCACTGAGGAGTCCAGGGTCATGGTTGGACTCCTATTGAAAATCCATGAGGACCGGCTCATGCAGGGAGGTTACTGGTACTCAGAGTACAAAGTGGAGGCCTGGGACCAGCTGGCAAGGAACCCCACCAGTGCTACTGGTATCCTTTGCACAGGTGAGCAGTGTCATCACCACCATGATGACCTAAAAAGAAGGAAGGGGGTTCTCTTGGATGCTTGGGTCCAAGAATTCCAGCTGGGCAATGTTCCACATGTTTGTAAGTATGTTTACCTGTGTTTCACCAATATTTAATCTTGAATGTCTGCTAAACTGATATGCATAATAGTGAGTTTCTCTTCCAAATAACGCAAAACAAACAGTTATCCTTCAAGGGATGAACGTCCTACTAACCAAATAAAGTCCCAAAAGTAAAACAGCAAACAAACATTAAGTTAGACGAAACACAGCAGGTGAATCATAAAAAACTTTAATAGGTAAGTCCTATCACATCACTTCAAAGGTGCTTTATCAGACCATTCTAAAATCAACAACATAGCATTAAAATAGTGACACATCATTAATCACATCATTTGATCATCCAAAAAAATCAACACATCATAATAACAAATTACTTTAACACATTCTAGAACTTTACCACTATTAAAGCAACAAAATAAACCAAATTAAAATGTGAATGAAGAATGATATGTAAATGTTTATAATATATAAAAAACATATTTCAGAGACATATATAAGAAAAAATAAAATATAAGTAAAAAATAAAGATGTAGATCCTATCTCAGTGGATGTGCCTGTAAATAGGGCTTAAGAGGAATGCTGGTGTTAAGTCCAGGGTGCCTGTCAGCAAGTAGCCTTATGATCAATCTTGTCTCTAACCATTCCAATAAATTATTGAGGTCTCCCAAACGTACAGATCTACTTAAAGTTTCTATGACCATAAAACTGAAAATGTATTCATACCCCCTTCTCAAATATGTGTTTTGCCAAAGTGCTTCTATCATAATCTTTATTCCTAATGACATTCAGATATTCTCTAATATGCTCACAAAGTGATCTAATGATCTTACCAACATAAAAGGATGCACATAATTTACATATAGCAAGATAAACCACATATTCAGTGCTGCAATTCAGAGACATGAAACTTCAATATTTCCTTAGTGACTTGATGACAAAAAACAGAACTACTTATTAATACATAGTAATAATTACTTTTTCCACATGGTAAAGTCCCTGCACTATGTTGGTTTTCTTCCCTATTGCCATAACATAATAATCTTTTTAAATTCTTCTTATTCTTAAATTGAAACCTAGGTGTCTCCCCAAAAACTCTTTTTATCTTGTCATCTGAGAGAAGAATAAACCAATTTTTATTAACTCTCTGTTTGATAATATTGATATCTGTCGAATACTGTACACTCATAGAGACAGAAGAATTGTGATGTCTTTCAGTATTAGATATTTCATTATCATATATTATAGGTGTAGAAAATAGGGTCTAGTTGTAGTATGTCTCAGCGCTCTCACATCATTAACTATAGTGTTAATTTCTACAGGTTTATAGTCAGACTTGACCAGATCTGAATGAAACTTATCCATATTTTTGTTAAACCTAACATCACTGTCATTCATTCTAGAAATGCTCATTGATTGTCCCTTTATAATGTTGTTATAAACAAAAGGGGGTGCATACTACTTCTATGCAGATAATTATTTCTTATACATTCTTTAGTATGTAATCCAGTATTAAAGGAACCATCCTTTCTCTTATAAATCATTACATCCAAGAAATCCATGGCAGTTTCAGAGGATTTGTAGGTAAAACTTAAATAATTGGTGCTAGTCTGTAAATAAGCTATAAACTCTTCAAGGCATGAATTGATCCTGTCCAGAGAAAGAACACATCATTGACAAATCTATGATAGACAGTAATAAATCTCACAAAATCATGATGTACTAGTACTTTGGTTTGTTCCCATTCACCTAACACAACATTGGCATAGTTGTTGGCACACGCTGTGCTCATAGCTACTCCTCTGTTCTAGATGTAGTATACAGAATCAAATAAGAAAACATTGTTTTCAAGAATCAGTTCTAGCAGCATACATATTAGAGCGATCTTTCTATCATCGTATACACTATGTACTGTTAAATAAGTTTTCACTGCTTGAATCCCCTGATCATGGGGTATAATGGCAAATAATAAAATGACGTCCATAGAAACTAAAAAACATTGAGTGCGTCCACCATATACAAATTAGCAACACATTCATGTAAATCATACAGAAAATGCTTAGTATCCTTTAAGACATGTCTATTCCATGGTAAAACTGGTTTCAAACTCTTCTCTATGTATATCGATAAAGGTTGTGTAAGCCATCCTTGTCCTGTCATTATAGGTGTCATCAGAGGTTTACATGCATCCTTATGTAACTTAGGCCATTCAAAATAGGAACTGATGGAGATCTGACTATAAAATATTTAAATAGATCACTAGTAATAATAAATCTAACCATACAATCATAAAGTGTATTATAAACTGAATCACATACTCTCTTAATGTCTGTGAGATTAATTGCTGTATAAACTTAAGTGTCATTCAACATTTCTTTTCATTGCCTCTAAGTAATGAAGTTTATCAAGTATAACAATAGAGTTCCCCTTATCTGCAGGTCATATAGATATGTTAGCATTGTGTTCAAGATCCCGTAATGCTATGCCTTCACTATATGTTAAATTATTAAAAGAATACTGACCCCTTCTGTTACCATTTAGAGACTCATAAATCTGCTGCTCACAGACATTATAAAAGTTTCTACTGCAAGACAATGCATTGGAGGCCATACACTAGGTTTTTAAAATTCAACCCATTCCCCATTTCATTAGAAAACATATCACACAGCATAATGTTGCAAACAAACATACGTAAATCAACAATTGTAGAAGCATAGTCTGCTTGTGAGGTCAGAATAAAGGAAAGACCTCTTCCAAGTACATTCAACTCATCATTAGATAAAGCAAAAGAAGATAAATTAAATACTAATGTTTCTGAAGTGGTTCCCACATTCTTTTTATGTCCTGATATGTATTCTGTTCTTCCAATGACATTCTTCTCTTCCAAGGATGGCTTCTAAACCTGTTCCATGAATTGAAATCCTTCTTCCACATAGGGAGGGGTAGAGAGTGAAAAACCTGATTGGCATTGGTTAATGCATTGTCCTTCCACCTAACAATAGGCAGATTAGCACTCAGCACAGAGGTGGATTCACTAGAGTTAACACTGGTGTTTATAGATGCATTCTCAGCTCTGCTGGTGGATGCAGTTGCTGGTTGTGATAAAACAACATTTTCTGAAGCAGCTACAAAATCTGTATTTGAATTATCAGGTGCTTGTTGGTTAACATCTCTCCTTGCAAAACATGGCCAGACAAAAACAGTACCATTTGCAAAGTCATTAAGATCACGTTCTAGTTTAGGCCACTTATGTAACTTAAGACAATGTTTCAGCTTTCCCAGTATTGAAATATGCACACAATCCATTATTATTAACACAGTATGCCACTAGCTAAACACTTCTTATATTTCAGGATGAAAAAATATTCACAAAGTTAATATAATTTCTAATAGTAGTTACAATACGCAAATATAGTCTTCTTTGGGCATTAGTAAAATATATTGGATTTTAAGAGATTTTTGTTTAAATAATAAGACATTTCACCATTTTACTTATGGGATAAATCATATCTTTAGTACATTTAAGAATGTAATAGATAGCAATTACATTGTTAGGCATTTATTATTTCTAGTGTTTGCCATTGCTTACACTCCAGATTGTTTAGAATCCTTTAATTTGAGTGAAATGTTAAAATTTAAAGAAAACAATCTAAAATTTTGGTAGCAATTTCTGGATTTCAATAAAGTACATTCAGTGAATGTTCTTTTAGCCAGATACAATGTTAAACAGGATAATTGGAAATACATGAAATAATAATAACATATAGCAAAATAAAACAACTAAATAAAAAGTATAGTTAATGACATTTCATTGATAAAGAGAAACTATTATTCAATATAGAACTAGATCCTTTAGCAAAGTTGATACAATTTTTTATGTGTAAGGTTGTGGTGCTGCGGTAGCGCTGTTCTGCCTGGAGACATGTGTGAATGGGCGTACCTTAGTTGAAGGTTGTGCGTCAGGGCTGGCAACTCAGCACGTAAAAATTTACTGCCAATCATTAGCGGACCAGAGTTCCACTGTGGCGACCCCTAACCGGGAAAACCAAAAGACACAACAATTAACTCAGGAGAAATTAAACATAAGTCATAAGTATCATTCCTATATAAGACCTTATGTGATGAATTATTGCCATTTGATTTGGCCTTTTGGGTCTATTCCACAAAATTTACTAAGGAATCCTTATCATAAGATAATGCAAAATTGGAATTAAAATCTGTTAATAATACCACATTGTCTCTTTATTTGAAATTCTTCACTTGGAAATTCCTAACAAAAGTTTTTTTTTTTTTACACCTCA
Source organism: Protopterus annectens (assembly GCF_019279795.1). Taxonomy (NCBI): domain Eukaryota; kingdom Metazoa; phylum Chordata; order Ceratodontiformes; family Protopteridae; genus Protopterus; species Protopterus annectens. Next base: position 463,120,004 of record NC_056734.1, on the reverse strand, counting down.
TAAAATTGCTCTTATTCACAAAAGTAAAGAAATAAAATGTTGGAGATGTGGAGAAATACTAGATGCTAATTGGATGTTTATCGGGTGTAGAGTTGTATTGTAATTTTAGAATGATTTTAAAGATGTTGTTAAGGCTCTGTGGACTGATAATTGTCATATTGCAGATTCCTTATTATTATTATTTAATGTTCCAATCTCAAATATAATCCCAAAATTTCAAGTGCCTCTCCTTTGGTCACTCTTGGCCATTGCCAGGAAAGAAATCACAATAAATTGGAAAAACAAACAGGATATCCTTTTCAGTGAGTTTATAAATTAGCTATGTGTGTGTGTGACAAAGAAATGCAAATTATTCTTTTAAGAACATTGAATATAACTCACTAACAGCCTAGCAAATGTTGCAAGTTTTATTGGACAAATAGTAATTGTTTTATATAACTCATAATGAATTTTGTTATGGATGATTGTATATAGTTTAATATAGTTTGCCATTCATATCTTAGTTAATTGTATATTATCTGTTGACTGTAAAATCAAATAAAAAGTTCTTGAAAAAAAGAAGAAAATCAATTGGAATAATAAACAGTAAATATTAAGCAGCAGCATATACTTTTGGTTGCAGCTACTATTTAAACTTTTCTTATCAAGAAATTATCAATACCCAGATGAGTTGCTGGAGCATGCTGGTCTTTTGGGTGCTACCTAATAAAAACATGCTAATTGCATGCTGGAGTTAAAACAAGGGTTCTCTTTAGCACTTCATCACAGAATGTGAATCAGTGGAATTGTTAATAATAACTTACCCGCAGAGTTAATAAACTCTTTGTAGGCATAGTATAGAGCCTACATGGAAGGTACTGTGGCTGTGTATGCAGTTCCCCTCTGTAGCACTGCATGCATATTATTTATGGCACATTGCTGAGGGAGAACCATGGAATATGGTTATTGAATCAGTGTAGGGAGTGTGTTACTAACTTTGTCCACAGATGAGCTACACACCCCCTGCACTGTAAAAGTGCATTATACCAATGTATGTATATCTATTTCTTTTTAGGTTTGGCATACAGCAATTGACACATGTCGGACATGTAAAAATAGATACCGGATGCATTTAATTATGAATTCAAAGGTCAAGTTTAAGCATAGCTGAGCAGGTTTGAGTGGCACAATGCTCAGCAGTGCTTAAACATAGCTGAGTGGTATAGGCAAAAGTACTGTAGCATTCCACATATCCACATAGCCAAGTGGATAGAGTTAATGTGTCCTGTGCAGTAGCTGTCAGGTATGAATACATGGAATGGGAAATTAAGCAATTATTTTTGCAATATAAATTATGACACTTATTTTCAAATCATGATATCCTGTACTCAGCTAAGCTCTACTAAGCCTTGCTAAGCCATGATAAGCACTGCTTAAACAATATCTGTTTAAGCATTGCTTGGCACTGCTTGGCACTGTTTGACTCTGCTCAACTGGTTTGTGCACTGCTCAGCAGTGCTAAGCATTGCCAGTTTAAGCAATGCTCAGTTGAGCTGAGCTGGTTTGTGTACTGCTAAGCACCATGCCACATTTTTAAATATTGCCCAATGGCACATAAGGGTGGGAAAAAGGCTACATTAAGCCCAATAGGCAGGAATACACCATAATACTTTGGAGTTCTGTCTCTGAATGCTACAATGGCAGGCTTTGGAGATGGTGTGCACTTTCAGGCGCACTGGTGGGGCACTGAGGAGTCCAGGGTCATGGTTGGACTCCTATTGAAAAGCCATAAGGACTGGCTCATGCAGAGACGTTACTGGTACTCAGAGTACAGAGTGGAGGCCTGGGACCAGCTGGCAAGGAACCCCACCATTGCTACTGGTATCCTCTGTACAGGTGAGCAGTGTCATCACCACCATGATGACCTAAAAAGAAGGAAGGGGGTTATCATGGATGCTTGGGTCCAGGAATTCCAGCTGGGCAATGTTCCACATGTTTGTAAGTATGTTTACCTGTGTTTCACCAATATTTAATCTTGAATGTCTGCTAAACTGGTATGCATAATAGTGGGATTCTCTCCCAAATAATGCAAAATAAACAGTTATCCTTCAAGGGATGAATGTCCTACTAACCAAATAAAGTCCCAAAGGTAAAACAGCAAACAAACGTTAAGTTGGATGAAACACAGCAGGTGAATCATAAAAAATTGTAATAGGTAAGCCCTATCGCATCAATTCAAAGGTGCTTTATCAGACCATTCTAAAATCAACAACATAGCATTTAAATAGTGACACATCATTAATTACATCATTTGATCATCCAAAAAATCAGCAAATCATAATAACAAACTACTTTAACACATACTAGAACTCTACCGCTATTAAAGCTACAAAATAAACCAAATAAAAATGTGAATGAAGAATGATATGTAAATATTTATAATATATAAAAAACATATATCAGAGACATATATAAGAAAAAATAAAATAAAATAAAAGTAAAAAATAAAGATATAGATCCTATCTCAGTGGATGTGCCTGTAAATAGGGCTTAAGGGAATGCTGGTGTTAAGTCCAGGGTTCCTGTCAGCATGTAGCCTTATGATCAATCTTGTCTCTAACCATTCCAATAAATTATTGAGGTCTCCCAAACGTACAGATCTACTTAAAGTTTCTATGACCATAAAACTGAAAATGTGTTCATCCCCCTTCTCAAATATGTGTTTTGCCAAAGTACTTCTATCATAATCTTTATTCCTAATGACATTCAGAAATTCTTTAATATGCTCACAAAGTGATCTAATGATCTTACCAACATAAAAGGATGCACATAATTTACATATAGCAAGATAAACCACATATTCAGTGCTGCAATTCACAGAGACATGAAACTCAAATATTTCCTTAGTGACTTGATGACAAAAATCAGAACTACTTATTAATACATAGCAATAGTTATTTTTTCCACATGGTAAAGTCCCTGCACTATGTTGGTTTTCTTCCCTATTGCCATAACATAATAATCTTTTTAAATTCTTCTTATTCTTAAATTGAAACCTAGATGTCTCCCCAACAACTCTTTTTATCTTGTCATCCGAGAGAAGAATAAACCAATTTTTATTAACTCTCTTTTTGATAATATTGATATCTGTCAAATACTGTACACTCATAGAGACAGAAGAATTGTGATGTCTTTCAGTATTAGATATTTCATTATCATATATTATAGGTGTAGAAAATAGGGTCTAGTTGTAGTATGTCTCAGCGCTCTCACATCATTAACTATAGTGTTCCTTTCTACAGGTTTATAGTCAGACTTGGCCAAATCTGAATGAAACTTATCCATATTTTTGTTAAACCTAACATCACTGTCATTCATTCTAGAAATGCTCATTGATTGTCCCTTTATAATGTTGTTATAAACAAAAGGGGGTGCATGCTACTTCTATGCAGATAATTATTTATTATACATTCCTTAGTATGTAATCCAGTACTAAAGGAACCATCCTTGCTCTTATAAATCATTACATCCAAGAAATCCATGGCAGTTTCAGAGGATTTGTAGGTAAAACCTAAATAATTGGTGGTAGTCTGTAAATAAGCTATATGCTCTTTCAAAGCATGAATAGATCCTGTCCAGAGAAAGAACACATCATTGACAAATCTATGATAGAAAGAAATAAATCTCACAAAATCATGATGTACTAGTACTTTGGTTTGTTCCCATTCACCTAACACAACATTGGCATAGTTGTTGGCACACGCTGTGCTCATAGCTACTCCTAAGTTCTAGATGTACTATACAGAATCAAATAAGAAAACATTGTTTTCAAGAATCAACTCTAGCAGCATACATATTAGAGCAATCTTTCTATCATTGCATACACTATGTACTGTTAAATAAGTTTTCACTGCTTGAATCCCCTGATCATGGGGTATAATGGCAAATAATAAAATGACGTCCATAGAAACTAAAAAACATTGAGTGCAGTCCACCATATACAAATTAGCAACACATTCATGTAAATCACACAGAAAATGCTTAGTATCCTTTAAGACATGTCTAGACTGTTATAAAACTGGTTTCAAAATCTTCTCTATGTATATAGATAAAGGTTGTGTAAGCCATCCTTGTCCTGACATTATAGGTCTCATCAGAGGTTTACATGCATCCTTATGTAACTTAGGCCATTCAAAATAGGAACTGATGGAGTTCTGACTATAAAATATTTAAATAGATCACTAGTAATAATAAATCTAACCATACAATCATAAAGTGTATTATAAACTGAATCACATACTCTCTTAATGTCTGTGAGATTAATTGCTGTATAAACTTAAGTATCATTCAACATTTCTTTTCATTGCCTCTAAGTAATGAAGTTTATCAAGTATAATAATAGAGTTCCCCTTATCTGCAGGTCATATAGATATGTTAGCATTGTGTTCAAGATAACGTAATGCTATGCCTTCACTATATGTTAAATTATTAAAAGAATACTGACCCCTTCTGTTACCATTTAGAGACTCATAAATCTGCTGCTCACAGACATTATAAAAAGTTTCTACTGCAAGACAAAGCATTGGAGACCATACACTAGGTTTTTAAAATTCAACCCATTCCCCATTTCATTAGAAAACATATCACACAGCATAATGTTGCGAGCAAACATACGTAAATCAACAATTGTAGAAGTATAGTCTGCTTGTGAGGTCAGAATGAAGGAAAGATCTCTTCCAAGTGCATTCAACTCATCATTAGATAAAGCAAAAGAAGATAAATTAAATACTAGTGTTTCTGAAGTGGTTTCCACATTCTTTTTATGTCCTGATATGTATTCTGTTCTTCCAATGACATTCTTCTCTTTCAAGGATGGCTTCTAGACCTGTTCCATGAATTGAAATCCTTCTTCCATACAAGGAGGGGTAGAGAGTGAAAAACCTGATTGGCATTGGTTAATGCCTTGTCCTTCCATCTAACAATGGGCAGATTAGCACTCAGCACAGAGGTGGATTCACTATAGTTAACACTGGTGTTTATAGATGCATTATCAACTCTGCTGGTGGATGCAGTTGCTGGTTGTGATAAAACATTCTCTGAAGCAGCTACACAATCTGTATTTGAATTATCAGGTGCTTGTTGGTTAACATCTCTCCTTGCAAATCATGGCCAGATAAAAACAGTACCATTTGCAAAGTCATTAAGATCACGTTCTAGTTTATGCCACTTATGTAACTTAAGATGATGTTTCAGCTTTCCCAGTATTGAAATTTGTACAAAATCCATTATTATTAACACAGTATTTCACTAGCTAAACACTTCTTATATTTCAGGATGGAAAAATATTTACAAAGTTAATATAATTTCTAATAGTAGTTACAATACGCAAATATGCTCTTTTTTGGGCATTAGTAAAATATATTGGATTTTAAGAGATTTTTGTTTAAATAATAAGACATTTCACTATTTTACTTATTTGATAAATCATATCTTTAGTACATTTAAGAATGAAATAGATAGCAATTACATTGTTAGGCATTTATTATTTCTAGTGTTTGCCATGCTTACAATACAGATTGTTTAGAGTCCTTTAATTTGAGTGAAATGTTAAAATTTAAAGAAAACAATCTAAAATTTTGGTAGCAATTTCTGGATTTCAATAAAGTACATTCAGTGAATGTTCTTTTGGCCAAATACAATGTTAAACAGGATAATTGGAAATTCATGAAATAATAATAACATATAGCAAAATAAAACAACTAAATAAAAAGTGTAGTTAATGACATTTCATTGATAATGAAGAGAAAATATTATTCAATATAGAACTAGATCCTTTAGCAAAGTTGATACAATTTTTTATGTGTAAAGTGGTGGTGCTGCGGTAGCGCTGTTGCCTCACAGTAAGACGTCCCATTCGATTCTCAGCTAGAGCGTCTTCTGTCTGGAGACATGTGTGAATGGGCATACCTTCGTTAAAGGTTGTGCATCAGGGCTGGCAACTCGGCATGTAAAAATCTACTGCCAATCATTAGCGGACCGGAGTTCCACTGTGGCGACCCCTAACCGGGAAAACCGAAAGACACAACAATTAACTCAGGAGAAATTAAACATAAGTCATGAGTATCGTTCCTATATAAGACCTTACGTGATGAATTATTGCCATTTGATTTGGCCTTTTGGGTCTATTCCACAAAATTTACCTAGGAATCCTTATCATAAGATAATACAAAACTGGAATTAAAATCTGTTAATAATACATTATCTCTTTATTGGAAATTCTTCACTTGGAAATTCCTAACAAAAGTTTTTTTTTTTTACACCTCATAAAATTGCTCTTATTCATAAAAGTAAAGAAATAAAATGTTGGAGATGTGGAGAAATGCTAGATGCTAATTGGATATCGAGTGTAGAGTTGTTTTGTAATTTTGGAATGATTTTAAAGATGATGTTAAGGCTCTGTGGACTGATAATTTTCAGATTGCAGATTCCTTATTATTATTATTTAATGTTCCAATCTCAAATATAATCCCAAAATTTCAAGTGCCTCTCCTATGGTCACTCTTGGCCATTGTCAGGAAAGTAATCACAGTAAATTGGAAAAACGAACAGGATCTCCTTTTCAGTGATTTTATAAATTTAGCTACGTGTGTATGTAACAAAGAAATGCAAATTATTCTTTTAAGAACATTGAATAGAACTCACTAACAGCCTGGCAAAAGTTGCAAGCTTTATTGGACAAATATTAATGGTTTTATATAACTCATAATGAATGTTGTTATGGATGATTGTATATAGTTTAATATAGTTTGTCATTCATATCTTAGTTAATTGCATATTATCTGTTGACTGTAAAGTCAAATACAATGTTTACTATACATTTGAACACACTAAACATTAGCTTTCAAATAAGTAGTTTTAGGTTATGATCCAAACTTGAATCACTTTTATTAAAACTTATATAATGATTTAACAGATTCAAGACTTGGAGATATGAAATGATGGGCTCAGTCGATGGGAAGTTTGAAACTGACCAAAGGTCTGGAATATATCCAACAACCACATTAATAACTAAAGCAAACTAGTGTTTATTGCGTGTGGTTGTAGATGTTACTCTTGTTTATAGAAAGGAATATGTGTTATATCAGGGTAATATCAACACTACTATTATTTATTAAGTATTATCTAGCTACAACATTAAGCTAGTATTGGTACTCTGCACCATCATAAATTCATTGAAAATATGGCATATTGATGTTAAAACCAATGGTTGACGGACTACTGGTAAAATGATGCAGGGAAACGATTGTGGCATGTATTTATGTTTGCATATTACCTGCGAATGCGAAGTACGCTGCAAAATGTTAGCAACTTGTTACACTTGCTGCGTGTGTTTCCTATTGGGTTCTGCTTCTGAGAGCGGAAAAATGATTCCATGGCCTTATGTTTTAATTTTTTGTTTAATATATGACACTAGATTTAGCGGTGTTAACTACTGCCCGCTTTTTATCTATTTATTCAATACTTTTCATTGTGAAGGGTTGAACACCATTGTTGTTGAATTCTATTTGTATAAGAACTAACATGGTAATATACCTTTCATCCATTTAACTAATTTTACATACTCAGTGATTAGTATAAAAGTAGTAGTCTAACAGGAAGTGGTTGTCTGAAGAAGTTCCGGCATTGGCTGGGACGAAAAACACTTGGAGTGTTTAACGTTATCGAGTGCAAATAAACGAATTTGGATTTTACATTTTTTTATCACTGTGGACTTTGCTTTGGTGTATCCTGTACTTCAACTTTGTTCACTTGCGGTTGGTCAATTTTGGTTTACTTGTTTGTGTTATAACTACTTCAAATACAATGTTGTTAGAAAAAGAAGAAAATAAATTAAAATAATAAACAGCAAATATTAAGCAGAAGAATATTCTTTTGGTTGCAAGTTACTGTTTAAACATTTCTTATCAAGAAATTATGAATACCCGGATAAGTTGCTGTAGCATGCTGGTTTTTTGGGTGCTACCTTATAAAGACATGCTAATTGCATGGTGGAGTTAAAACAAGGGTTCTCTTTAGCACTTCATCACAGAACGTGACTCAGTGGAATTATTAATAATAACTTACCCCCAGATTTAAAAAAATCTGTGTAGGAATAGTGTAGAGCCTACATAGAAGGTACTGTGGCTGTGTTTGCATTTTCGCCTGTGTAGCGCCCCATGCATATTAATTATGGCACATTGCTGAGGGAGAGCTATGGAACACGGTTACTGAATCAGTGTAGGGAGGGTGTTACTAACTGTGTCCGCAGATGAGTAACACACCCCCTGCACTGTCAAAGTGCATTATACCAATGTATGTATATCTATTTATTTATTTATTTTTGAAGTTTGGCTTGCAGCAATTGACACATGCCAGACATCATAAAAATAGAAACTGGATGCATTTAATTAGGAACTCAAAAGTCAAGTTTAAGCATAGCTGAGCAGGTATGAGTGACACAATGCTCAGCAGTGCTTAAATGTACCTGAGTGGTATATGTAGAAATACTGCAGCATTCCACATATCCATGTAGCCAAGTAGATAGAGTTCCTTCTCCTGTGCAGTAGCTGTGGGGTTTGAATATACGGAAGGGAAATTAAGCAATTATTTTTGCAATATAAATTATGCCACTTATTTTCAAATCATGATCTGCTGTGCTTGTCTAAGCTCTACTAAGACTTGCTAAGCCATGATAAGCACTGCTTAAACAATATCTGTTTAAGCATTGCTTGGCAGTGCTTGGCACAACTTGACTCTGCTTAACTGGTTTGTGCACTGCTAAGCAGTGCTAAGCTTTGCCAGTTTAAGAACTGTTTAGTTGAGCTGAGATGGTTTGCACTAAGTGCACTGCCACATTTTTAAATATTGTCCAATGGCACATAAGGGTGGGAAAAAGCGCTACATTAAGCCCAACAGGTGGGAATACACCATAATCCATTGGAGCTTTGTCTCTGAAGGATGTAATGGCAGGTGTTGGAGAGGGTTTGCACTTTCGGGTGCAGCGGTGGGGCACTGAGGAGTCCAGGGTTATGGTTGGACTCCTATTGAAAAACCATGAAGACTGGCTTATGCAGGGTGGTTACTGGTGCTCGGAATACAAAGCAAAGGCCTGGGAACTGCTGACAAGGGACCTCACCAGTGCAACTGGTATCCCCTGCACAGACAAGCAGTGTTATCACCACCATGATGACCTAAAAAGAAGGAAGGGGGCTCTCTTGGATGCTTGGGTCCAAGAATTCCAGCTGGGCAATGTTCCACATGTTTGGAAGTATGTTTACCTGTGTTTCACCAATATTTAATCTTGAATGTCTGCTAAACTGGTATGCATAATGGTGTGCTTCTCTCCCAACAGCTGCAGAATTGAGAGTTCTCAACATCAAGGTGCATGCAGGGCACCTGGCCAGGCTGCACCATAAGTGTGGTGAGTACAGCTGTATTATGCTATCTGTAGTCAAATAAGACAGAAAAAGCATAGAGCATGAACCATGTATGTACAAAACATTTGTAGTGCAATAACTGTGGAATTACATCTGCATAATGCTAGCTGTTATGCAAGAAAAATGCAAAATTATTCCAGTAAATGCATGAAGGTATCTGTAATAAACTGTTGTGCAATACTTGTGGAATTAGAGCTGATATTTCAACCAAATAATATATTGTGTACAATTCAATTTTATTTAATAATGTATAGGTTATCTAGTATCTCTGTCATGATTGCATTACATGCATGTGTGTTCAACTGTCACTGCAGGTTACTATAGCACTGTAGATCTACCACCAGGTTATATTCTGTTTCCAGGTAAGCCCTAGATAAATATCAGACAGTCAGATTTCAGCAGTGATTCACTTGCTCAGTTTGTTAATTGCTGTATTTGAAGTACATTTTTCCAAACACAGACCAGGGTTCAAATCTAGTACTATGTACTAATAAATATTACTGATTCAGATATATTATGATGACAGATATTTTCTTCACAGGGACTACTGGTACATGGGTGAGGTAACCTATATTATTAGTAAATAATTGTTTATTTAGATTTCACAGACTGTTAAAATTATTACCACAAATGTGGTATCAGTGCATAAAATAAAGGAAACGTGCAATAATAATAAAATATATTAACATAAAATAAATAAAATGTGTACTCTTAGTATGGCTGTATGCCTGGTGTGTCTTGGAAAGGTTTCTACAGTCAATTAATGCATGTAACGCACATGTCCCCTGCAGGCACTGCTATTGGGTTCTGTCCCCATGCCTGCCAGAAATATTACAGTATCAGTCACGTATTGATTTCATATATCATTCTCTCCACAGGAACTGCAGGTAAATGGGTGAGTTAGCTCATATTACTGTGTAAAATATTGTTTGTTCAGATGTCACAGACTGTTGAAATCATCATCAGCAATGTGCTATTAATACATAAAATAAAGGAAATACATGAAATAATAATAAACTATAGGAAAATAAAACAAATAAATAAAATGTGTACTTTTGGTATGGTTATATGCCTGGTGTGTCTTGGAAAGGTTTCTACAGTCAGTTAATACATGTGACACACATGTCCCCTGCAGGCACTGCTATTAGTTTCTGTACCTATGCCTGCCAGAAATATTATGGTATCAGTCATGTATTGATTAAAGATATCATTCTCCCCACAGGAACTGCAGGTAAATGGGTGAGATAGCTCATATTATTGTGTAAACAATTGTTTGTTCAGATGTCACAGACTGCTGAAATCATTATCAGCAATGTGCTATTAATACATAAAATAAAAGAAATACGTGGAATAATAGTAAAATATAGAAAAATAAAATAAATAAATAAAATGTGTAAACTTGGTATGGCTGTATGCCCAGTGTCTTTAAAGTTTGCTGCATTCAGTTAATATATGTGATGCCCATCTCCCCTGCAGTCACTGCTATTGGTTTCTATCCCCATGCTTGCCAAGCAAGGCATGACAGTTGTGTACTCTCTTTACTGTACACATGCATGTCTCTCAAGTGTCACACTGTCATGAAATGTAATTACTGTTGCGTAATTCTTCTGTCACAGATGTATCATTAACATGGTTATATGTCAATAGCACAGTACCAGAACATCAGCCCAAAGTACACCATGGTAGTTGTATAGTTCTACCTGATGTGCAAGTGTTCTTTGTAGTTGTGTAATTGCAGGTGTTACTGCTTGGCCCATAGTGTCCCATTTTGGATAGCTTGAGAGGTATATACATGCTACAACAGTTATAGGGCACATTTACAGATAAAGAAAGGACAGACCTGCAGAGTAGATAGCATTACTGCTGTCAACGATATAGCCCATGATGATATTAATGGACTGTACTTCTCTCTCTCTCCCCACCCCTTATCTTCATAAATGTATTATTGTTATATATTGGTTATGGTTTACTATTAACATATGTTGTTCCATAAATTGTATTTTGGAGCATGTGTTTTATTAATGTTATGTATTACTATGGTTGGATATTAACATATCTTGTTGAATTACCTATTCTGTTGGCCTTATGCCCTAACTGTTTCTAGCATGCTGTTAATATACTGACTGTTCTGTTATTTATTGTTGTGTTTCACAAAATATGCATTGAACTATAAAGGTGTTACAGTATTTCAAATGTTCTGGCATGTTGTCATTACTAACAATGGTTTTACTCATAACTCACCTATATGCATTGGTTTACCTGCATAACCATAGCACATAAGGATTGGCTGGTTCCTGGTGATCTGCCTACTCTACTTCAGCTGGCTGTGGCACTGGGTCCTAGCACATCTGTGACCCAAGCCACTCGTGCCCCCTCCACTATCCCTGCACCAACCTCCTCAGGAGACAGGGCCCATCCCCCCCAGAAGTGGAGGCAGAGGGGAGTTGTCACACAGGATCAGCAACCGGCCATAGTGCACAGGATTGTTCATAGGAGCTATGAACAATGCCTGCACTGGATTGAGGGCAAACTGGGCAACCTGGTACAGCCTGGTGGCCCCTGCACCCAGCCTCCAGCACAGCCACCTTTGGGGCAGTGAAGGAGCAGTGCCGACTGCCCATGGGTGGGGATCTCAATCATGCTGCTGCCATCTGAGGCACATGCACCTCAAATTCCACAACACCCTCCCTGTCCAAGGTGTTTACCCCCTCATGTGTCACACACTGCCCCTGTTAGCTGTCTTGTCTATCTGCAAATGAACTTCCTTACCAAACTTACCTCCCCACATCTACCTACATCCCTCCTCCATTCCACTCTCTCCTTAAAAAAAAAAGTGTTCACTTGCCCCACAAAATATATATATATCGCCCCATACATAGCTCTCCAGTTTGCACATTTCCACTGGCTACAACTGATTATGCAATTAATTAATTAACACATTTATGTTGTCCTCACCCCTCTCTCTCAGGTGTGAGGCTCCAAATTCATGTACAAATTCTATAAAACCTGCACAGCTGTTGCAGTACAATAACTGGAAAGCTATGGTCCTTTCCTACGCTGTTCCTGCGCAATCATACCTGCCTTTCAGTATGTTTTTCCCCCTGCTTCCCCCATTTCACAACTGTCCTATCATCCCCTTTTTTCTTTTCTTCAATAATTTTTAGTGAGGGTTTGCATGAAGCTTAGTGGAGCATTGTGCAGACCTGGACAAACCCGCTTAACAGTGCTTAAAAGTGCCTTAATGGTCTTAAGTATTTCTCACAGTATTAGGCAGATAAGCAAAATAGTCGCCCCTGCCACATCTCAAACTCAGGCCCCTGTCAACTACAGCATTGTGAATTAGCCCATCAGGCCACTCAACTCTGAATCAAAACAGGTATTTCCAGCTAAATGTACTGATTGTCACTGACAGACTGCAAGTATATATAATGGGAAAATAGGTGTGTACCTGGGACTGTGATGCAAACACTACACCAGAACACAGCCAAATAAATAATAATGGATGTTCATCAGGCCTGACATAGCAGGCATACCTGTCAACTGTACAGATTGTTGCAGAATGCCCAGAGTTTTGCCCCCTAGTTTTGGCCCGGTTTCAGAACATCGTATTTTTCTGGCAAACTACTGGCAAGTCATCAAAGATTGAGGTTACAACATCACAACAGACATTTGAGTTTCACACTTCATACCCTTCAGAAAGCACATGCTAATGCAACATCTGTTATTCTATCAACATTCTACGTTTGTAAGAGCAATATGTAAAGATTGTCCCTATTTTTGGCCCTTTGTCCACTTTTATATATGGCTTTGTCCAGATTTCTTGCCCTAAGAGGTTGAGAGGTATGATAGCAGTTAACTGTCACCTTTTATCAGCAACATCTTTAAACACACCTGCTAAGGCAGCAATGGAAAAGTACATGTGTACAACTGGGACCCTGCTGCACAACAACTGCCTTTGAAAACCATGCACATACTGATGGATGCAGACAATGTGTGTCACAGACTGTATGTATGCACATATATCTTACAAATATACCTGATACAATACTGGCTCAATAGTTCAGTCTGTTAAATGCCTTACATGTAGTATACTTTGCCACCCACAGTCCTGGGTTCGAATCCACTGTGATGCACATCAGTTATATTCTTGTGAACACAGCAAGTAATGATTGAGTCATGCAATTTTAACCCACACAGGTTGCTGCTACCGCATTACTTGCTACCCATGTTTTCAAGTCAAAGGCCTGTAGGTAGGGACACACTGCACATATTTCTAGTGTCAAACTATATGCCACCTACTACTCTGTGAATGGCACTGTTACATAACAGATGTATCTTATACACATGCCTCAACTGAACTGTAAAGGGTACCTTTACCCTGGCTCTGCCATGGTGACATTGCTGCCTCAGTTACATGTACAGCTTGCTGTCCTTCAAAGAGGTCACATTCCCCTCTATGTGTCTTAGGCTGCAGCTGGAACATATGCAGATGTATGTTAAACTAGCTGATATAGACCAACTCTACCTCACAGCCCCCTAGAACAAGAGATCCAGACACAACAATACATAAAGGGTGTGGGGGGCAAAGGTCCAGCGACAGGGACATGTTTAACAGTTTGCCCCTACAAAACTAGTGAGATCATAGAATAGCAGCTACTGCATCAGCATGCATAGTCTGATGGGCATGATGTCTTACATTCACGTCTCCTTCTACTTACTGACCTCAACCCACAATGTTTACCACTGAACTAACAGATAATCATAATGTCTTGGGACAATGGCCAAACATATCATGCAAAACTGTGGGCATACCTCAGAAATCTCAACAGTGGACAGTATTTGTACCTACCCTCTGTGACGCTGTATTCTCAACACCTTACTAATGCCCATCTCAAAGTCTAAGAAATGGACCAAGGCCTATATGAAGGCCTTAAATATTTCACTGTGGTGCCATTTCATTGGCTAATGAAAGGGAAACCTAGCTGTTTTGGATGTAATTAGCAAGTATGAGGCATAGATTGGTGCATAGGCAATTACCTGTTAATGAGCAGTATCTACAAAAGGCAATCGACTGCCTATGGGGAACAGATCTATATGTGGTTTGCTCACACAGACAATGGTTTTGTGAGCTATTTTCTGATGAACACTTCAAAAAAGGAGTAATGCGTTCTACCAGGTATGCTATAGATGTCCCCATGTAATGGGATGCAGATGGTAGGATGGATGTATGGGGAATATGGATTACAACAGTAGGCCTATCATACATCTATGGTGTTGACATGTTGGTGATACTCTGCTGTCCAACAGCTACAGGCATGCCTCATAACTGCCCCTGCTCTGATTCAAATCCCAGCTCTGCCCATGATACTCCCTCCTACAATGGTCGGCTGTTGTAGGAAAGCTAGTAGAATCTGTGTTAGACATAGTGACATTACATAAGGGTGTATACTCCTGTAACATCAAATGTTGCACTGTCATTCACAACCTCTCAGTCTGTCAATGACACACATAAATAGTGCTGGCATTCTACAGGTGTCCCTGACTGTCCCTGATGTACTCTGGCTAGGTCACTGTTTTGTTTTCATTCATCCCTCTTTGGTTGAGAGCTATGGCTAACATACCTGTCAACCCCCTACAGCAGGGATTCAGTTATAGCCATAAGTAATGAGGGACTCAGGTCCATCCTCAGTGACAGGGACACATATTGGACATACAACATAAAACTATAAGTACACTAACAGATATTACTGTAGCATACATATTTTATGAGGTATCAGGCATGTAACAGCCAGATTCGCCAGTGTCCATCAACAACCATCAATGAATGGCCGACCATTTCTCAGGCATCCACGTTTGTGCCAAAAGGAACACATTCATGAGGCACATGTTCACAGTATCTGTGTAGTGGGGAGGTGTGATGCCTACAGGAACATATACTATAGCAGATTTGCATTGCTGTCTGTCATTGTGGCACACTGCTGTTGCTGGACTGTTCCCATATAGTTGTTGTAATGTCATGCAGCTATTTGTCCGACACTGGCTGTATGGCATATTACTGGGAGCTTGCCCGTAGGGGACATACCACAGTAGACTGCAGTGATGGTTGTAGGGACATACAGCAGAATCTGTCACAGCACACAGGGACATGCCCAGTGTTGCTACTATCTTGGTGATAGCCACACATGTAGTGTGTTGATACACTGTAGGGTATGACATGTGAGGGAACAGTGGATACTGCAGGCTGTATTGGTTGTGCAGTGGCTGTACATAGTGGATGTCCACATATATGGTCCTGTAATGTGTCCCCTTCTTGTTGTCTTTCAGGAACAATGTATCACAGGAGGGATCCCCCATTCACAGCCGCTGAGAATGCTGTTAGCCTGGATGGCCTCAGACTGCATCATCACATTCTCCTGTCAAGTGGTTGACAATGTCGTGACCAGCATGCAGCATTGTGGGGTGACCTTGTCAGGGTGGTTAACCAAAGTGGGCATCAGTATGGGATCTATGAGCAGCTCTGACACAGGGCCACAGTTATACTCAATGCCACACATCAAAGGGTAGCTGCTGTGGCCAGGGATCGTGCTGCCACCAGTGGAGTGCCTACAACAGAACAACCACTCACAGCCACAGAGGAATTCCTGGCAAACTTAGAATAAACCACCAGCTCCCAGGCATCTATCATCCCATACATCCTGGAGGTGGATGCCACAGTGTCCACATCAGATGAGCATCCAGGTAAACTTACTTTGTTTACCAGTGTAATACTGTATCAGTTACTGTGGCAGGCTCTGCATACTAGTACATAAGTGTCAGGTCTATCTGCATTGGAGGGGTTGTTTTAATGTACTGTTGTGCACACATATTCAGAATATCAGCAATATAGGTAGTATTTTATTAGGTACTCTACATGTGGATATATGCACATATTACCATCTATCAGTACAACATATGGTATTGCTGACAAATACCTCTTCCTCACATTTCCACATGTACATCAGGTATGGCTGGAGTCTGTGGTCTTGCACCTGGTAAGTGTGATACTGTGGTTTTAAGGGTTAGATATACCAAATGAATGTTAAAGACTGCCATTTAGCCCAAGGTACAACTGTTATGCTTAGCCAGAGTGGAATAGTTGTATGTTCCATATCAGAGTAGTTGATTAAAAAGTGCATACACTGGATAATCACAGCTGTGTATTTGTATAAACACTAACACATTTGCAGTTATAGTCATGAAGAAGTATGCAGCCTGCTGTAGAGGAGGCAATGACTCCAGGATGCCTGTTCACTCACTATAGGGAGATGGTAAATACCTGTGGCAGTGATACTACAGTGGGCATATCATTCTCAGGAAAGGTGTACTGGGTATTATGTGTATTTGTATCACATACACTGTCGTATTGCGTACCCAACAGGTGTAGTGCACGGCCAACATTCACTGGATGTAGCTGAAGTGCATGTTAGAAATGGCCTGACTTGTTTGTGTATGCTGTGTGTTGTGCGTGAGATCAGTGATGAGATGTGTGACTGGTAATGCAGTTGTTGCTCTTCATCTGTTTGAGTCTGTGTGAATTACCATACATAATAGTGCAGATAATAATGTACTGATTTTGTCTTCCTCCTTACTGGTGAATGAGGGGGATGGAGTCTGTCCCCCTCACAACCTGCTGTCAGTGTCCCATCAGGCTCTGACAATGATGATGGTGGCTATAGTGAGGCACAGGTGGGGTTGTTGTGAGCTAAATCTGCCCCAGAGGTTGACATCCCTCTTTTGTCCCAATTGTCCCCGCACACAGTCAGTATGGTCACACATACCCAGTCCCAGAGGCCACAGATATTGGACAGTCACATGGTGTTGACATTGAACAGGACAGTGTGACAAATATTGCATCAGTGAGTGTAGACATTGGCCATAGCCAGACAGCTGACAAAGTCCCACACAAGCAGAATTACAGGGGTGCTCAAAGGGGACTGCTGCCCATCCACCTCTTGTCAAAGGTGTCACATCATGATTCACTAGCTGCATGTTTCAGGCCATCATGGAGGCACAGGCATATACCAAATGCAACATCAGATGGATGTGCAGGGTCCTACATGCAGCACAGTCTGACATCCATGACTGCCTCCACCACATTGGTGATACCATGGATCATTTCACTGATGTGACAACTTTTCGATAACCAAGGGATCCAACTGCTAGAGCTTATTATTAAATTTTATAATATGGAGATTGCCAAACTGATGGAAGAAGTGAACATATTAGATGAAAAACTTAAAACTAACCTCGAATTTGAAAGATTCAAATTTGACTATTCTAGAATTTTTTCAAGTATTGATGGTGTTATAGAAAAATTTAAGGTGACTAAAAACAAGAAACTAGGTAGAGATAGGCTGAGTTATACTACCAACTCAGCTTACCCTAAGTTGAAAGTAAGTTCTTCCCGACAGGACATTGATCACTTAAATGAGGGGGAAAATGACGAAGACCACCTACTGACATCAGAAGGAAATGGACAAGGCACAGAAGGTCCTAGTTCGAATGGTAATTTTGCAAGTAGAGCAACAGAACAAAAAAATGGAAGGAAGACATATAACACCAGGAGCAATAACTCTAACAAAGGGGGTAGGCAAAACGAAATGGACAATACAGACCATTTTTTAGGGCAAAGGACAGCCCGACAGAATCAGAAGAGGGATTGGAACAACAAACATTGACTCCAATGACTGAATTTGTTATAAATGAAGTAGATGGGTTAAATATTTTGCTTAACCAGAAAGGTGATTTTAAAATCTATAACTTTTCTTCATTTCAGGTCAACCCCTGTCTGGTGGAATTACTTGCTTATGGTAATACCTTTGTCCCCACTTCCAGTTGTGACCTGGTTAGGACCATTATTGACCTCAAATGTTTTGTAAGGAAGTTAAATTTAAAACTACTGTTTAATAATCAGGAGACAAACAATGAGGTAGGTCTTAAACTTGCAAGCACATACAATCCACCTTTGCATAATGGGTTATTATTTTTTGAGAAGGTTTGTGAATTAGATTTGAGGCATTTAAAAATGAATACTGTCAGAAAACAAGAGAAATTTAAGAACGCTTCTGATGAACAGCTGGTTGAGTTGGATATGTTATGTAAAGCACCAGTAAGGGTAATTAAGCCAGATAAGGGTGGCGGCCTAGCAATTTTTGATAAGGGCCATTATGACAATATCATGGAAACTATACTTGAAGGACCGGCCTATTAAATGAAGTTAATACTTCACACATGAGGAACAGGGGTTATTTTAGAGACCTGTTCTTGAACGGTGATATTGACATAGATACCTATAACTATATAGATATCAAAATGCCAAAAACACCGGTAATCTTTGGGATTCCCAAAATACATAAAGATGTAAGGAATCCTCCCTTTCGAGCATTTATAGACAGCCGACTGTCCCTTACATACCCTTGTGCACAACTAGTAGAAGCTATTCTTTCAAAACATCTCAAAGAAGCACCTTACATCTGTAAGGATTCTTGGACTTTCCTGGAAAAGATCAAAGATGTGGAATTTAATAACGCAATTATTTTTTTAACTATAGATGTAGTAGATTTATACACATCTATACCCCACTTAGAGGCAATCGAATGGATTTCCCTCATGTTAACAGAATTCAAAGCCACTAAGAAAGAAATTAATGTAGTTACCCAGTTATTGGACATAATTTTATCATCCAACTACTTTGCTTTCAATGGCAAATATTTTTTGCAGAAACATTGTGGGGCCAGTGTGGCGAACTTGTTCATGGCACACTGGGAGAAAAACAACATATTTGACAACCCTGTAAGGAAAGAAAATGTAAAATTTTACACTAGGTATTTGGATGATATCTTTATTTTGTTTGAGGGGGGTAAAGATGATGCTATGAAGTTTGTTTCCATGATTAATGACACTACACCTTTTTTAAGGTTTACATCAAAATTTTCTGAGAAGGAAATTGATTTCTTGGATATCAAATTGAGCAAGGACCCAATAAAAGGCGAATACTTTTCAAGTATTTATAGAAAACCTACCTACTGCAACTCACTACTACATTTTAAAAGTTGTCACCCTTATAGGCAAAAGAAAGCTATAATTAAGGGTCAGTTGATCCGAGCGTCTAGGATATGTAGCACTGAGTTGCTATTTCAAAAAGAATGTGGGTCCTTAAAAAACATGTTCATTAATAGGGACTATCCGTTACAATTATTTGAGGAATTATTCCAGGAGGTCAATTGTAAAAGGGCATTGGGTCTTTACCCTCCACTTTTACCTGAAAAACAAGTGCCATCATTTTTTGGCATTCCAATGTCGGATTTGGGTACAGGGATGAACAGTATAATACATAGTAACGTTACTAACACAACTGAGCAACGGAATTCCATATGTAATAAATATGAATGCAGTTTCATTACCACTTTTAATACTGACTCAAAAACCATTCAGTTCATTTTATATAAGAATTGGTATTTTATTACCAATAACCACCAACTATTTGAAAGGTTAGGAAATAAACCAAGGGTGACTTATAGAAGAGGGAACAATTTGAAAGTTTTATTACAGAGGTACTGTGCACCCTCTACAATTACCAAGATAAAAGGTTCCTTTCAGTGTGGACATTGTAATTATTGCCACCTCGTGAAAACAACTAGTGTTTTTTGTATCCGAGGGAGGCAATTTAGAATTAACCATAAACTAAACTGCGAGTCAAGATCTATTATTTATCTGGCTATGTGTAGCTGTTGTCCAGCATTCTATATAGGAAAATCAGATAGAAGACTGAGGGACAGAGTAACATGGCTATGCCATAAGGAAGCAAAACAATGATAATGCCCTAGCGAAACATATTATAAAAATCCTGGGCATAGTTTTGAATTCACCGCAATTGACCAAATATTAAACACTGGAAGAGGTGGTCCAACATCCCTTATTCTTGAGAACAAAGAATTAGAATGGCAACTGAGACTTGATGCTTTTTCATACCCTGGCCTAAATGAGCATTGTAATATAGCCTGTATACTGAGACTAAAAAGTTACAAACGTTAATTCACAAGTAAGGTGCTTTTACTTCTCTATATACTCTTCTTAAAATTTAACAAAATATGGTTCTTGGAACCGGTTATTGACCCTTAGTTTGGAATAATAATAATAATAAAAATAAGATAGTTGATTTTATAGGTTTTAACATTAATATTTGTAATAACCACACTATGGTAGTAGTTGGTCATTAAAATTAGTCTTTTACCATTTTTTCTTATGTCTTTGAGTGGTAGTACTAGTAAAAATTCAACATGGATATGTCTTCACTGAAAAAGACTTGTAAAAGAATTTATAAGGGTTATTAACTTTTTCTGAATACTGTAATAATTTTGTAAGTTTTTTCTTATTATTATTTTTTAAGGTTTAAATAAATTTAGTTGGATAGAATGGCATCAAAGTAAATTAATAATTAATAATATTTGATTTTTAAGCCTTTAGTACTGTTATGTACATTTTATATTTTATGTGGTGGTTTTCATTGTCCCTTATGTGAAAAACTAATGGTTTGTGAAGGGTTGCACTGATTCATAAGATAAGGAACTGTATAGTGTCAACAATATTTTAAGAATTTGAATTTTATATTAATAATAACTCTTAGTTTACTTAGAGGTTTTAATTGTACTTGTAAGTATTATTATTTACTTCTTATACCACACGAAAGGAAGACTCCACAGCAACCATAAAGAATTTAATCCACTGGAAGACCAATTTCACAGTACCAATAATACACAACCAATGTATAGATATCGTTCTCTCTAGCGCCTCGGCAGATAGCCTTTTCAGAGTAAAAGATAATCTTATACTAACTTCCAACTGCTTTTATATATAACAGACCCCTCCCACATCAATTAACAATCAATTAACTATCAATTATATAATCAGTTAACTAAAAAACTTAAAAAACATAAAAGACATAACTTTCCTTTAAAAATACATTAATTAAAGTAGACTTTTCCATGAGCAGTCACAATTTAAGCCATTTGGTTTGAGAGTATTAAATTTCAATATCAAATACAATTCTTTTTTTCTTAACATTTGTTTTATACATTTGTCATTTAAGTATTTGGTATTTTGAATACTATCCAATACTGTCACCTTAATACCATCATTTTTCCCTCCATGATGGCTATTAAAATGCATAGCCAAGGGGCTAGTTTCTTTCTTATTTGTAATGTCTCTTACATGTTCTTTTATTCTACAAGCTAATGTTCTTTTGGTTTCTCCAATATAATATTTTTTGCAGGGGCATTCAATACCATACACTACTGCTGTTGAATTACAGTTATAAGTTCCCCTTGTTACAAAAGTAATTCCATTAATTTCATCAAATTGCTTCACAACAAACCTACAAATAGTGCATTTGCCACACCTTTTCATACCCTGTTGAGTAACTTGTGTATACAGTAACATGTTTGGCATTTCAAATCGACTATGGACCAAGAAGTCCTGAATATTTCTGCCCCTTCTATATGAGAAACTAATATTTTTATCAAACAAATAATTCAATTCCTTTTTTAATATATTCCAACTATACCTAATATGTTCATTAATATTTTCAGATAACACTGAAAAGGTAGAAACAAAATACATTACATCCCTTGACTCTTGCGATACATTCCATACTGCCCCTTTATTATATTTTCCTTGATTTTTAATTTTTCTTAAGCTTTCTTTAAGATAATATTCTTGATACCCCCTCAATTTAAACTTATTGTAACTTTGTACATATTCTTTTTCCCTAATATTAGGGTTACTACATAATCTTTTTACCCTAATAAATTCAGTATATGGAATTGCCTTCATAATGTGTTCTGGATGGTGACTGCTACCATGGAATACTGAACCTGCTCCTTGAAATTTTCTATGAATTTGATATTCTATCAGCTTATTATTTAATCCTATTAGTGAAACATCTAAATATTGCACTTTCTGGCCCTTTTGAAGTCCATCAAACTTTATATTCATACTATTATTCTGTATTTCCTCCAAAAACTTATGCACATCTTCTTGTCCACCCTTGCAAATGAACAACAAATCGTCTATAAACCGATAATATTTATGGACATATTTTTTAAAAAAGATGTTATTATATATATGTTTGCTCTCAAAATATCCCATAAATACATTTGCATAACTTGGGGGCAAAGGCTGCTCCTGCCTTTGCCTATATATTGAACCATTAAATTCAAATATATTATTTTCCAAACAAATACCCATTAATTCCAATACATACTGAACTGCATCTGTCTATAAAATATTTAATGGCAGCCTTTCCATCTTTCTTTTTTGTGTTTGTGTACAAACTAACCACATCAATTACTACAAAATACATATTATCCTGCCAAATAATGTCTTTTACTTTAGAAATCAAATCAAACACATCCTTAATATAAGAAGGTAGATTATACACAACTGGTAATAGATAATTATGTAAAAATTTTGAAATGTTTTCCAAAAAGCCATTTGTGGCTGAAACTATCGGCCCTGGTGGAGGAAATATATTTTTATGTATTTTTGGGATGCAGTAAAAGCACGGCATTCTGGGTGCATTAATGTTAAACTTATCTTTTATATCTCTGTACGAGAAATACTGCAGTCTATAACCCCTGTCTATAGCATATTCATACTTTTGTTGGGCTTCTATATATTCATTTAATCCCACTTTTTCATAGACTTCGTCATTCTTTAAATGTGCATAGCACATATCCAAATACTGGGACACATTTAAAATTACCAATTTCCCTCCTTTATCAGAAGGTTTGAATATTATATTTTTATCTTTACTTAAACTATTCAAACATTCCCATTCTGTTTTAGAAAGATTATACTCCATTTCTTTCTTATAGCTTTGAAATTTTTTAAATTCTGCTTCTACATTATGCGTTAGGGCCTTTTGAAAATATATAATATTCTCATTGTTCTGTATTGGCATAAAAGTGCTAACTGTTTTTATCATACTAGTATCAAATGCTATACATTCATCTAATTCTGAATTGCAAGAAAAGAATTCTTCATCCCCATTACAAGCAGAAACATCATAAGCCATAACATTACTTTCTTCCCCTCCTTGACACATATTAGATTCATTATTTTGATGTTGAAACATGTCCATTAAATATAATTTCCTACTAAAATGAAATATATCAGCCTTTAGTAAATGTACCCTTGGAATCACCGTGGGTACAAATTTTAACCCTCTGTTTAAAACATTTAGGGCACATTGCGACAAATTTTGTCCAGACAAATTTATCACATACTCACTATTAGATGAATCACAACTGGTATAACTAGTTTTAGTCCCACTGTTTGTCCCATTTACTTTTTGTTATAATTTTGTCCATTCCAACTCCGCTCGATTTGAAACGTTATCTTGAAATGCATTCATTCCCTTATTGTTCCCTGCTCGAAGCACTGGAAACTCTTCGTTATCAGTATCTCCCTCTGTGTGCGATAAACCACTTTCCGCTGATGTACACGCCATTCCTTCCATATCCGACTCCTTCTCCTTACGTTCAAAACGCACCCGTTGTCGTCGTGCCTTAGGATTGGTCCATAGTCACGAAGATCTCTATGTAACTTACTTTTTTTACGATCTATGAGCTGCTGTGGAGTCTTCCTTTCGTGTGGTATAAGAAGTTTTTTCATCAGTATTTGTTGTGGTATTCATATTATTATTTACTGCTTTAGTTATTTAAATGGGTATGGCTCTTTAATGACTGTATTTGGAGCAGGCTATGACGTGTGTATTTAAACCTGATTTGGCGGGTTTTTGTCATCTCTGATGAAGCTGAAGCTGTGGTTTCAGTGAAAACGCTTCTTTACCTTCAATAAACTTGGCGTTAAGGTTTTGCATCTAAAAGTGTATTGTTTGCAAGTTCCGTTTTTATTGGTGTTGGCCGTAATATTTGTTTGCAAGTTCGTCTTTTATTGGTGTTGGCCGTACTGGATTGTACCTGTGGTTCAACAAACAGGTGTTTAGCAAGGGCTTGTTCAACAGGGGATTGTATTTTTGTTATTTTTCAACTGTTTGCCCGGTCGTTGTCTATATCAGCATTTCACTGATGTAGTAGACAGATGGTGGGCTGAGATAATGTCTGTCTTTGTCTGCACATTGTCTGTGCTGGAACAGCAATTTGGAGTAGGGCATTGAGCACATAAACATAGATCACCAACACCATCTGCTGAGAGACCACATGCCCTTGCAAACTCAGGCCCCAGTAGTGGCATTACCTCCAGCACTACAGAGGGAAGTGTGCCATCCACACTGTGATGTGGCAGGCCATGGGCACGTGGTCCTAGGTGGTCCCATGGTGGACATGGGCCTAGCAGACAACAGTCACCATCAGGTACTAGCACTGTATCCAACCTTGGGCGTGGTGGTGCAAATGCCACTCCTGACAGAGCAAGTACCTGTGTTCATGGCCAGAGACTGTGAACTGTCCACTCTGTCATGTACGGTCCACAGCTGTCCAACATACACATGTGTAGGGCTAGCACTGGGCTTGACTGAGTGCACGCACACCCTCAAACATCACTGGCACATGCAGGTCACCCACAGGCACGCATAGCACCTCTCCATAGCAAACATGTCTAGAACCCCTTCCAGACACACACATGCTCCCAACTGTGTGGCACAGTCTAGGCCTCTGGCACCCCAGCACCACACCCTTTGCATGTGATGATACCTGTGCTACCTCCCTGCCATCCGGGCTATCGATGCAGGGACATGCAAATATGTGTGTGATACACAGTGCGAGTATATTACTTTCAATGTAGTTGTGTAGTGCAGTATTGTTATGCCATTGCAGGTGTTGTGGGCCACAACAAGTACTGGACAGGTACAGGCCAGGACAGCTGGCATGGGTCATGACTACACAGCAAACCCTGTGTAACATAGGTGCATGATGTTAGACTGGTGGCAGTGTGACAGAATGACAAGTGTATCATGGATCTGTGTATGTGTCTGTTCCAAGGGATTAAGTGGTTATTCTATGGACACATGATGGCAGTATAGCACCACAGCAGAAATATGGCATCAGCAAGGTATGGCAGTATTTGTGCATGTTTCCCTAGGTGCATATGTGTAAACGATCATCTGTGGGACAATGGTGGCAGCCAGCATAATTATGTATTTATGCTTTGTGAGAAGGTTTGCTACCTTTTATACATGTCACCTGGTTTTCTGACCATACAAACCTAGATGTTGGCAGACATCAGTGATGCCTATATAGTACCTGGAGCTTGTTACAGGGCTGTAAAGTACATAACCATTGCACAAAAGTAGACCATTTGGGCATGTCTGTAGTGATACTAGGGGATATATTTGTAACCACACACACAAACAGAATTAGTTGGTGGGAGACCAGAATCTCTACCTATGTACTATTAACACTATAATTTGCAATAGTTATCTCATGCACTACAGAGGTTAGGTGAGTTTGGACTGTCAGCTAGTACTCTTAAGGTGGATGAGATCAAGAGGCCTTGTAGGGGAGGGCATTTAGAGGCCAGCAGCTAGTCTTAGGCCCATAAAATGCATAACCATTGCACAGAGATTGCCCATATGGGCTTGTCCATAGTGCTGCAGATGGATACATGTATACACACACAGAGTTGGCTGCTGGGCGATTAGAATCCCTAGCTATCTAGTAGTACACACTATGGCTTGTAGTACTTATCTCATGCGCTGCAGAGATTACTTGAAAGTCATCTGTCAGACAGTGATGTTGAGGTGGATGACATCAGCAGGCTTTGGAAAGGAGGCCAATGTAGAGACCATCAGGTAGTCAATGGGTCTTAAAATGTAAAATCATTGCTCAGAGATAGGCATGTCTGTACTACTGCAAGGGGCAATTTTTTCATATAGACACAGAGTTGGCTGCTGTGAGATTAGAATCCCTACCTATCTGGTAGTACACACTACAACTTGCAGTACTTATCTCATGCGGCACAGAGATTATTTGAAAGTAGACTCTCAGCCAGTGCTGTTAAGGTGGATGACATCAAAAGACTTTGTAAAGCAGGCCACTGTTGAGGAAAGCAGCTAGTCACAGGGCCATAAAATGAATCACCAATGCACACACATAGGCCAGATGGGCATGTCTTTAGTGCTGCAGGAGATATATCTGTGTACACAGACACACAGAGAGATATCTGTTGTGAGTTTAGAACCCCTACCTATTTGGGTACACTATTGCTCGCAGTACTTATTGCATGCACTGCAGGTTATGTCTGTTGTATTTGTGGATGCAGCCACAGTACTTGTGGCCTACGCAAAGTGGCCTTGTATTACACAGCATGTGTGGACTGCAGAGTGCTCCAACATGCTGTTGTTGTTGTCTCTAGTGTCATAGACTGGGATACCTGTTAATTCTCCTGCTATGTGTGTACAGTTCCCAATATGGCCATATCTGGTTGGTTGCAGTTTGGTAGGTGGACAACTGGCCATGAATGCTATGGCCTGTCCAAGGCCTGCATTACAACCAGTGCACATTATACCACCTGCTCACTGTTGTCTGTCTACAGGGCAACATTCCACAGGCACAGGGTTCTGTGGGTGTGTGTATTCTGTCCTTTTGTGGCCTTGTTCTGTTACTATCAGACAAATATTGTGATGTGTAGGTGCAGATAACCCCAGCACAGCATTCTGCATGTAAGTGGGGACATTCCTACATCCCCCCCACACATACACACACACACACACACATATATATATATATATATATATATATATATATATATATATATATATATATATATATATATATATATATCTATATATATATATATATATATATATATATATATGTGTGTGTGTGTGCGTGTATAAGAGGGATGTCATCTTAACTCTAGCTGTGTGTGTACATGTAAATATGTTATGTAGATATATGTAGAGAGTCTATGTCAGTCCACACATTATTTAGCTTTATATATATATATATATATATATATATATATATATATATGTACCACATACTGATAACTATGATAATTAAGGTAATCATGTGTGAGGGGGATACGTACATAGCTGTCTGTATGTACAGACATATTTCCACATAACTGTTCTTTGAGCAGAAGAGGCAAGAGACATGGGCTCAAGTTAGCTAAGTGTAGGAGCATGCCCAGTGTGACTGTCAGTTCTTAAAAGGTGACTCCAGGCCAGACCTTCCTGTACTCCAGTCCAGGATTGTGTGTGCTGCAGACCATTGGCTGCTGCACCTGTTTCCACACTCCAGTACCTCCCTGATATTTTGTCCAAGGCATTCCCTGGCTTTTTGCTGAATGTAATATGTTACTCATACTTATCAACTGTACAGATTTGCACTGAATATCCAGATATTTGCCTCATATCTTTGGTCCATGTTACGTAACGCTGTAGTTTTCTGGCACATTAGTGGCATGTCGTAAAAGAGTGACATTAGGAAATAATGACAGACATTTGAGTGAAAGACTACCGACACTTCAAGTGATCCATGGCAATGCAAGACCTGTTATTCTTTCAAATCGTTATGTTTGTAAGTGCAATATTGAACACTTGCCTCTATTTGTTGGCCTTTTTCCCACTTATGTTCATGGCTTTGGTCAAATTTGTTACTGTAAGAGATTGAGAGGTTTGATGTGCTAGGGTACATGTTGCAACACCACATACAGGGTGACAATTTGCATACTCCTCCCTGTACATGTTTTTGCAGAATGTCTGGGCTATTGCCCTATATGTCTGCTCTGTTCCTCATACAGTTTTGGTTGTCTGGTACTATACTGTAAAATGCAAGCACTCAAGTGTTGTAACTACTGAGACATTTAAGTGATGGTCCTTACATCCTGCAGCTAATCTGACCTGGTGCAACCTGCTGTTATACTAGCCACCTTCTAGGTTACTCAGACCATGTATAATGCCTGTCTGTCTGTATGTTTGTCCCTCTGTCCCCCCATTTTCTCTGTCTTTGTCCAGCTGTGTTGCAGTCACAGACTGTGGCATTGAGACAAGACTCTGGGACTCCTACCATATGAGTAACTCACATGCAAAAGTTGTAGATGCTGCCAGCTTCAAACCATCAACACCATCACCCATGCTAATGTCCTTAGCCCAGTGAGCCACACCTGCCACCAGAGAGAGGGAGAGGTTTAATTCCTCACACTATCAATAGCATACATATATACACTGACCCCAGCATTTTGTGGGTAAAATATGTGGGCAGGTTGTATGTCACAGCCCTGTAAATATGTGGCCTGCTGATATATCCTTGCAAACATACTCTGTTACTGCAGTTGTATGGGAACACAGATGTGTTGGGGGTAGGGGACTCTGGCATTGACAGTCGTGAGTCTGTCTGATGACCCCACTGTTTGGCATTTCCTTTGCATAATGCAGTGGGTTTTCCAGCCATGTGGCATAATGAATATTATGGGGCACTCAGTATTGGACAGAGTACCTGTTCCTACAAGTGACAGTTAGATCCCTACAAGTTGCCCAGTAGTCCACTCTGTTCCATTGCATACATGCAGCAGGTCCATACATATGCTACCACAGTCTAGTACCCTGTAGGATGTTTAGCAGAGTGACTTACCTTGTGAACGCAGCAGTTGAAAGACCTGTGTTTCAGGGCTGACTCTGTCTGATGCATGCAGTACACAGCCAATACATGGTTAGGTACAGGTTGTGTAGTGTAGCTGGCATCCTTTTTACTATGTATGTGAGTCAGAGTAAGGTGTCAGTCCCTAGGATCTTAGGTTGTCGGTGCATGTGCTGTGCATTTCCTCTTGGCCAAGGTCAGGGCATACTGGGCATGCCTATGTTTGCCTACAAGGACAGCCACAGGGGGTTACTCCTCCAAGTCTCCCTGTAAGTGTGGCTGTGAGGACTTAGGCACTGGTGGGGGGCTGTGTGTCCCTTTCTGTGATGATCCTGCTGCAGCTGTTTCCACAGGATCATATTGTGTAGCATGGTGCATACTGTAAATATCTGTGCACATGTGACTGGGGTGTACTGAAGGGCTTTACCAGATATATCGAGGCAGCGGAACTGTGACTTGAGCAGCCTAAACATATGCTCTGTGATGTTCCTAGTTTGTGTGTGTGCCTCATTATGGCATTCTTCGGTAGGTGTGTATGCATTTCTAATGGATGTCATCATCCACAGTTCCAGTTCATAGCCAGAATCGCTCAGTATGAGGCCATATGAGATGTCCCTCCTGGCAAACATCTGGTACAGCTGTGATGCGTACCAGATATAGGAGTCATGATAACTGGCAGTGCTGCCAGCACACATATTCATGATAACACCCTGGGCATTGCACATGACCTGGCAGTTGATGGAGTGATAACCCTTGTGGTTGACGTAGACTCTACCCTCCTCACTGGGCGGTGCTCTAATGTGGACATGGGTGCAGTCTATGGCACCCAGTACCTCAGGGTATTATGGTACGTGGTAGAAGATATGCATACTGCTGGCCCTCTTCGCAGGGTTGTGGGATAAATAAATGTGGTCACTTGCATGTGTTTGCATGGCATCCAGGAACTGGTGGAGTACCCTGGATGCTGATGCCTGTGAGACCCCCATCATGTCCCCAGTTTGAAAAGTACCCATAGCTAGTATCCTAAGGGCTACACATATCTTTTATCTTTTTGTCCCCTTTATGGATAGAATAAAGTTATTCTTAAGATTTTTGGATGACATACTTATTTTGTGGGTAGGCGAACCAGAAGAAGTAAAAGCATTTATAGATTATTTGAATGGTACTACCACATTTCTGTCATTTACCTACAGGTACGACAAAAAACAGATTGATTTTTTGATGTCTTTCTTAATAAAAGTGGTGAAAAGGGAGAAATTTTAACATCCACTATCTAGAGAAAAGAAACTTATTCCAACATGCTTTTGCACTATCAGAGTTGTCATCCCCTCATCAGAAAAGGAGTGTCATTAAAGAACAGATGGTCTGGCTAAGTATATTAGTTAGTGAAGAAGATGATTTTAAAAATAAAATGCATAAGCTAATAGGAATTCTTAAGAACAGAGGTTATCCAGTTGAATTATTGTTAAAAATTAAACATTAAGTTTTGGAAAAGAGGTATACAACTTTTGCTTCAATACTTAAGGGTGAGATGAATTCATCCTAAGATAAACCTGATGCTCCCTTTGGTAACAATGTGATGGTTATGCAATACAACAAAGATGTACCCCATTTAATAGACATAATATTAAAAACTTGGGATTGGAGTTTCGACAGTGATTTGAAAAATAAATTGGGGTTAAAACATAAAATAGGTTATAGTAGGGGAAGGAATTTAAAAAACATCTTTGATTCTAATGAGAATAATATCAATAAATATCATAGATCTAAAATGTTTAAATGTGGAGTTTGCAAAGTCTGTAGATGTATTAATGATGGCCCCTATATCTCTATTGATGGTTATGATAGAACCCTGCGGTGTCCAGGACACTGTAATTGTAATACCACAAATGTGGTTTATGTGACAACATGTACAGCATGTACCAGATGTTATGTGGGAAAAACTATTAGGAGATTGAGAGATAGGATCATTGAACATGTGAAGGATATCAAGAACAAAAAGACAAGCAGCGCATTATATATGCACCGTACGTTATGTAAGAGCTTTAAAAATGTTCTATTTTTTGTTATAGACAAAGTAGACTGGAAGGAAAGGGGCACGAAGATTGATTTAGAGATTACAGTTAGGGAAACAAAGTGACAATTCAGACTGAATGTAACGCATGAGTCTGGATTGAATGATGGGATTTCGATAACCCCCGTACTTAAACAGAGAGCTTTGATGGTTTAAAGTTGGTTTAATTTTGTTTTAATATAGACGTTCATGTTCGCAATGCATTGATTATTATTTTTTAACCTTAATTGTAATTTTAAAATGGTGTGTTTGACATTTACATCACAAAAATAATTATTATAAGATGTAAATAGGATGTATTTTGAATTAATTAATTGGCAGGATACTGAACTGTTTCAATGGTTTTATAAAAGGAAGTGCTTTAATTTTGTCGTTGACTCTGAAGAAGCCCATGTAGAAACAGGGTGAAAGCACTTAGTCAATTTTTGTATGCTTAATAAAGTGCAATACCTGATTTTACCACTGGTGTGGTCCGTTTTTATTTTATTTTGATTATATTGAAGTTAATACCTTTCGCTAACTTTCATTTGGTTGGGAGGGTGGCGTAAGGTTGGGAGGGTGGTGTAATGGTTAAGGTGTTTGCCTTACAAACACAAGGTGCAGGGTTTGAGTCTCACAAGGGATAATTGGTTAGGCTTAAAATGGCTCGCAAGGGCAGTTAGCTTAGTACTAATCTATGAACCTATATACCTATTTGCTACACATACCTTTGTTACCACTGGGATGTGTTCCCCTCTGTTGGCTCTGGGTCTGAGGTGAGTTTGGCAGAGCTCAGTGAGTTCTTGTAGTATGTTCCTGTCCATTCTGTAGTGCTCTACAATCTGCAGCTCATGTAGCTCCGGGAAGATTACCCTGGGCCTGAACAATCTTCTCCTTCTCAGTCTGGGCCTATTATCAGCAGCAGCATCAGGAATGACCTCAGCATCTAGCACATACAGATGTAGCAGAGCAGCAGCAGCCCCTAGCATTCTCTCAGTTAAAATTTCCAAGTCTGTACTACAATGGTGCAGAGTATGGGGCAAAATCAGATTCTAGTACGTATGCATTCTTTATAGTATTCTGCTGCAAATGCAGCCTGTGTGATTGGCTAACTAAGATGCACTCCACCTGACAAGTACATCATTGAGGGGTTGGAATGGTCCAGTTTAGGTGGGCAGGGGTCATCAGTAATTTATATATGATTGGCTTTCTTAGCCAGTTTTGTTTTTTTTTTTGACAGCCTTCCTTGCTAAGCACTGTGGTGCTGCAAGCAAACCCATGCCACAGGTATAAACAATGCTCAGCTGTCAATAAACACAACCCCATCAACAGGCATGCTCAGGATAGCTCAAACCAGCTTAAACATGTGCTCCAAGGCTAAACAAAGCTTAGCAGCACTGGACACCCCCCCCCCCCCCGCTCAGCTCAGTGGGGCAGAGCACAAACAGTCACTGGTGAGCTCCAATGTACTTAAAGAAATAGAGACATAGTTTTGATTTACAGGCACGGATACCCATTTTTGCTATTAAGTAACCCCAGCTCATTTGCATACAGATCCATGCATACAACCTGGATATTACATTATTCCAGGACCTGCCTCCTTAGCAACCACAGACATCTACCATTGTACATACTCCATGCAAGGTCCTACAATGCATTATTGTCACATATTGTATTTTTTTCCTTTTTACACTTTTAAATTATTATTTTTTTTTGCATAATGGCATATTTGCACACTGTATGCTGAGCAAACATAATATGGGCATTAAAAATATACATTATTTTAAATATTTTGTCATTATGTTTTGGTTGCCTGATATGTAGGACTCCCTTCTGAAAAATTTTATATAGTCGATGAGAAATTAGTGAGGAAACATCCGACCCATTTTGGTAGTTGGATATTGCAGAGAGATGGACTCAGATTGAAGAGGCCACAGCTCCGGATTCAAGAAGGTTAGACAGATATTCTAAAACTGTAGATACTTGCACTGAAAAAGGACTTATTTCCTTTTGTGACACCAGATAGAGAATCGCTTCCATTTACTAAAGTAAAGCCTCCTGGTGGATGGTCTATGAGAAGCCAGAAGTATATGATGGACCGAGGAGGACAGGTTACTTTTCCTGGCAATCAATGGAAGTGGAGAAACCAAGCTGTCAGCTTGAGGCTCACTATATTTGGGTTAATCAGACCCTGTGGGTGTGATATCAGGTCTGGAGTTGGATCCAGAATCCAGGATTTATGAATTAAAGGAGGCCATAGGAAGGGGAACCAGTAGGGGGCAATGAGGATTACTCTGATTCTCAACAGAAGGGCCTTTTTCATAAATTGTGGGATCAGAGGGAGTCGAGGATAAGCATAGAGGAGACCCACAGGCCAATCGTGTAGGAGAGCATCCCTCAGGGACTCCCCCTGTGGGGGAATTAGGGCAAAGTAGCTGCTGCATTTGTGATTTGCAGGGAAGCGAACAGGTCACAGCAAGGCTGGCCCCAGTGACTGAAAATCTCTTTTGCCACTGCAGGATTGAGGGACCACTCATGAGGCAGGAGAATGCACCTGCTCAATTTGTCTGCAATCATGTTGGAAACCCAGGGAATGTGCATTGCTAGTAGAAAGTGATTGGAAGCTATAGCCCATTGCCATATTCTCATGGCTTCTTGACACAATGGGTAGGATCTGGTTCCCCCATGTTTGTTTATGTACCAGACTATGGACATGTTTTCTGACTGAATTGAAATTGTTCATGAAGGGCAGACAGAGTGGAATGCTTGCAATGTGAGGAGCACTGCCACCAGTCCTAGAACACTGATATGCAAGTTGGCCTCTAAGGGTGACCTAGTACCTTGGACCATCTGTCCCTAGTAATAGCCCCCCCACCCAATCAGGGAGGTGTCCATGGTCAGTATGGCTCTGGGTTGTGAAAGGGAGAAAGGACGGCTCCATAGATTTTGGTCTGGCTGCATCCACCACAGGAGATCTTACTTGCACTGGTTGGTTATCCTGATCTGGTAAGAGTTGGGTAGGTCCAAGGGAAACCATTGTGTTATTAGTAACCACTGGAGAAGCCTCATGTGTAACCTCGCTAATGGAACCATTGTAATGGAGGTGGCCATGGACCCTAAGAGTTGAAGAACTGCTTGAGCCGACACTTTTGTCTTGTTCAAAATCACTTGTAGCTGCAGTCTGAGCCGATGTACCCTGTGAGGGGAAAGGAACACTTGACAAAAATGTGTATCGAATTCTGCCCCTACGGATTCTAGTCATCGAGATGGGGTAAGTTTGCATTTGCTCTCATTCTCTGTAATGCTGAGATGGGTCAAAAGTTGTCTGATATGATGAATCACTGACAATAGTTGATGCTTGGTTGGGGCAGTAAGGAGCCAATCTTCCAGATATGGAAACACCTGGAATCCTTGCAGTCTCAAGTGAGCTGTCACCACTGCCATGCATTTGGTAAACACTATGGGGGCTGTAGAGAGGCCAAAGGACAGTGCTTGAAATTGGTAATGATTGGCTCCCAGCCAGAAGCAGAAAAATTTTCTATAGCGTTTGTCAATTTTTATGTGGTAATACGCATCCTGAAGATCTATAGAGCACATCCAATCATCTTTTCCCAAAAAAGGGATTATAGACTGTACCATGACCATCCAAATTTTTACTTGTTCGACAAATTTGATTAGGATGCTGAGGTCCAGAATTGGTCTCCAGTCCCCTGTTTGTTTTGGCACTAAAAGACTCTTGAGCAAAACCCGGATTCTATCTGGCCTGTGGGAACTGGTTGGATGACTCTTTTTGAAGCAGCTTTTGAATTTCTATAGATGCAAATTCCCTTTGACTGGGTGAAACATTGGGAGTGCACCTTAATGGCTTTGGCATCAATTTGAAGCCAATGTGATATCCTCTGGTTATTACTGTCTGCACCCAAGAATCTGTAGCTATTTCCTGACATGCAAAATGGTGCAGAGAGAGATGACCCTGACTGCTTACAGAAGCAAGCAATTGGGCCACTCTTCAGGTGCGCTGACAGGGCTGCCCAGAAAATGAATCCCTGAATGCCTGGTTATGTGGACCTCCTCTGCCTCTGAAGGGGCATCTTCTGTTTGTATTACCCTCTCTGCCCCAGGGGGAAAATTTGCCAAATGTGTCACAAAAAGGCCCTTGGGATTTTTTGTACCACATTTACCCACTCCTCTGGTTCCTGGAATAGGGTCTCTGAGGAGTGGAAAAATGGACACCCACGGCAGACAAGGTCTTACCATCCTTCTCACACCTGGCTAACGTATCCTTAACCTTAGGTCCAAACAGAAATGTGGCCTCTATGGGGACATTAAGGAAGGAATACTTGAAAGGGTCCACAAAGTCACATAACCACATCCAGGCATGGCATCTAGCCACAACACCAGCATCTGCTGGTCTCGCTGCCCCTTCAATTGAGTGTGAAATCAACTTCATGGACAAATTTGAAATGGATTCCAGGTTAGCAAGCTGTGAGGCAACTTTGTCTTGCACCTCATCAGAGACTGCTCCTGCCAGCATTTCTGAGAGTTCAGTAATTAAGTCTCTCTGAAGTCATGTAAAATGTGCCAAATAGTTCATAGACAGAATAGCAAAGTTCACTGAAGAAAAGACATGCTTCCCAAGCCTGTCTATTGCCTGAGACTCCCTGTTTGGAGGATAGCAGCTCTCCTTTGGTGAGCGTGTGCCCCACAACCACAGCATCCACTGGGAGGCCCTTGGACCAGTGGGGATTATCTGCAGGAGGCCAACAATTGGTTCAATGGCATCAGGAATTTTCCATGCCTGTTGCACGATGAACTAGAAGCCTGGTGACCAGTAGCAGTGTATTGTGGAAGCTGTGGTGCAGAGGCAGGAAGAGGGCGTATGCCCAACACCAATTGATGTAACTGGGAGCCTGCAGAGACTAGTGCTCTCTCCATCACTTGGAAGGCAGGATCCCCCCAAGGAGGGATGGGACCCTGGAACCAAAATGGAAAAACTCAGAACTGAGGTCACACCCCACTCCCAAAGGATCTGCCACCAGGAGGGAGCTACGGGAGGTGATGGGCCTGCCAAGGCAATCGGCACTGAGGTCAGCATGCTGACAGGCCGGTCTTGGACCCAAGGAAGGCCAGGCTCTGAAGTAGGCTCAGGCTAAAGAGAAATCTCCAGCACTGAGGCCAGATCTACTATCAGTGCCAAAGCAGCTGGAACTGGGGTTGCAGTTGGTGACGATTCTTCCAAAACCTGTAAGGAGGTCGGAGGAGGAAAATATTGTGGAGTCTTTGGACCAGAGTCTTTGGCTCCAAAAGGGAGGGAGGTTTTAACTGGTGTAGGAATGCCTCTGGCTGCTAACAGCTGATCCACCAATCTCACATTGTCCAATTCCAACAGACTCTTGGAGGAATGAGTGGATAACCCTGATGGTGACACAGGGCATTCCAGAAAGGGACTGTACTGTTGGCCATAGAAGGGGTCTACTGAGGGTGAGTATCTGGTCCTAGGAATTGTATCACCACTCTGTGCAGAGGTCGTATGAAGTTCAGGGAGGGGGGAAGTGACCGGGTCTGAGATGACTATTGTTGGCACAGAAGGGTGAGTCAGCACTGAAGTAGAAATTACCAAAGTTGTCAGTGCCATGGTTGGTGCAGTTAAAATGATCAGTGCCAAAGAAGAGATGGGCAGTGCCGATATAGTAGGATCTTTTGGAGCCAAGGTTGTAGCCGAGGTTGATCATTTAGGCCTTGGAGCTGACGACTCATTATGAGTTAACATAGGCACCTTAGGCCTCAGTTCTGATAGTTTGGCATCATGAGGAGAAGAGGGTAAAGACTTACTCCTCTTTTTGTCTTCTTTTTGGGAGGTGGAGAGGCCTCTGACTCAGAGATCACCTCCATAAAAGGAGATTTCAGTAAGCCAGGAAGCATAAATTTATTTTTACATTCTGTCGGAGCTAAAGCCCTACAAATGTCACAAGGAGGTTTTTCAAAGAGGTGAGGCACCCTCAAACAATACACCCATGCAATATGTCTGCCCACATTTGGCATTTTTCTGTCACATTTAACACATCTCTTAAAGCCAGTGGTTCCTTTTTTTCTCCGACATATTGAGAAATTCATCAATAACAATAACAACAACAACCCAGGAATACTAGCAGGGAAATATAAAACTTCAACTTTTTCTTTTTTTGGATATAGGTTCATTGGTTCATTCTAGGCTATCTGCCCTAGGGCATTTATAAGCCTAGCCAGAGTGTGTTTGGCTTTTGCCACCCATTTTAAATTAATTTTGCTATGCCCTTTTTCGAGGCTGGTATACTGTGCCTCTGTCTAACAGCGACACAGAAGTGATACCCGGGGTAAACCTACGATCCCCCATCCACTCATCAAGATTCCTCTTGAAGAGAGTCAATGAGAGACTCTGCCTAACCTGGACTGGGATTTTATTCCAGAGTGAAGGGAGCCTCTGGGTTATGAATTTGTCCCTCCAGTATGTCCTATTTATTTCAGTGCTGAGGTTCAAGTCTCTCGAGTGTGTAGCTCGATGGGATTTGGATTTTCTGAGGTGCAGCATGTCCATTAATTCCGGGCTGGACATGGCTTTATACGTTAGGCACAGATCACCTCTGAGCAGGCGGTATGCCACTTAGTAGAGCTGGAGTATGTATATATATATATATATATATATATATATATATATATATATATACATATATATATATATATATATATATATATATATATACATATATATATATATATATATATATATATATATATATATATATACATATATATACACACATATATATATATATATATATATATATATATATATATATATACATACATAAATATATATATATATATATATATATATATATAAATATATATATACACACACATATATATATATATATATATATATATATATATATATATATATATATACATGTATGTATATATATATATATATATATATATATATATATATATATATATATATATATATATATATATATATATATATATATACACACACACACACACACACACACACATATATATATATATATATATATATATATATATATACACACATACATATATATATATATATATATATATATACATATATATATATATATATATATATATATATATATATATATATATATATATATATATATATACACACACATATATACATATATACACAACATACATATATATATATATATATATATATATATATATGATAGAAAAGGGAAAGTGTAAATGCCAGCTATGGTAAAGGAAATTTCCGGATGGGTAAAAGGTGAAAGAAGTACTAACAATGCTATGAAGAATACCAAACTGGTAGAAAGGTAAAAATTTGGAGGGACGCCAAGAAAACGGTTCGACCGGAAGAATGACTAGCAAAAACTTTGGGGGGGAAAAAAATATATATATATATATATATATATATATATATATATATATATATATATCTACTTAAAAAAATAGTCACTTAGCTGAGAGGCTGGTCTGGCATGTCTTGTTTTGTGTGTGGCAAACAAGATCTGAGGTAATGTGGAGAAGGGCACTATGGGAAAGACTTAGCTCGAGAGTTTCTGGCTGGTGCGGACTTGAAAAATGACCGAGTCCCACATGTAAGGAATGAATGAAGATTAACAACATTAGATTAGCAAGTAAAACTGATATTCACTATTTTATACACAGCTCTTTTTTTGTGAAAAGTACATATACCCAAATAGAAAGATAAGACAAAAAAGTATTGATCATTACATAACAGTCCAGTGGAAGAAGCATACAACATTTCTCAGGTGAAAGAAAGCAGTCAGCAGAATCAGAACTGTATTACTTGTTTTGCCACATCAGTCAAAAGACCACCCCCCAGAATAAAAAGGAAATCAAATGAAGTGTAAAAGAGATTGCATATCCATGCAGCTACTCATCATCTTCTTTCGGCTGTTCCCGTTAGGGGTCGCCACAGCAGATCACCTGTTTCCATTTCTTCCTGTCCTCTGCATCTTGCTCTGTCACACCAACCACCTGCATGCCCTCTCATCACATCCATAAACCTTATCTTAGGCCTTCCTCTTTTCCTATTACCTGGTAGCTTCATCCTTAGCATCTTTTTTCAATAAACTCAGCATCCCTCCTCAGCACATGTCCAAACCAACGTAATCGTGCCTCTCTGGCTTTGTCTCCAAACCTTCCAACCTGAGCTGACCCTCTAATATACTTATTCCTAATCCTGTCCACCCTGGTCACACCCAGTGCAAACCTTAACATCTTTAATTCTGCCACATCCAGCTCAAACTCCTGCCTTTTTGTCAATGCCACTGTCTCCAACCCATATAACATAGCTGGTCTCACTACCCTCTTGCAGACCTTCCCTTTCACTCTTACAGGTACTCATCTGTCACAAATCACTCCTGACACTCTTCTCCACCCACTCCATCCTGCCTGCACTCTTTTCTTCACCTCTCTTCCATACTCACCGTTACACTGAACTATCGACCCCAAGTATTTAAACACATCCACCTTCGCCACCTCTACTCCTTGCATCCTCACCATTCCTCTATCCTCCCTCTCATTCACACACATATATTCTGTCTTAGTCCTGCTGGCCTTCATTCCTCTTCTCTCTAGAGCATATCTCCATCTCTCCAGGGTCTCCTCCACCTGTTCCCTACGCTCACTACAGATCACAATGTCATCTGCAAACATCATAGTCCACGGGGACTCCTGTCTGATCTCGTCTGTCAACCTGTCCATCACCATTTCAAATAAGAAAGGGCTCAGAGCTGATCCTTGATGTAACCCCACCTCCACCTTAAACGCATCCGTCACTCCCACTGCAGACCTCACCGCTGTCACACTACCCTTGTACATATCCTGTACCACTCTTACATACTTTTCTGACACTCCTGACTTCCTCATACAATACCACAACTCCTCTCTAGGCACCCTGTCATATACTTTCTCTTAGTCTACAAA
This sequence comes from Protopterus annectens, assembly GCF_019279795.1. NCBI lineage: Eukaryota > Metazoa > Chordata > Ceratodontiformes > Protopteridae > Protopterus > Protopterus annectens. Next base: position 463,079,856 of record NC_056734.1, on the reverse strand, counting down.
AACACAATGCAACTCCTTCCAACATTCTCTGTACTTCTCCATCAACACTCTCAGAGCAAAGATCACATCTGTAGTGCTCTTTCCTGGCCTGAAACCATAATGCTGATCACTAATCATTACATCCCTTCTTAACCTTGCTTCCACTACTCTTTCCCATAACTTCATGTTGTGACTCATCAATTTTATCCCTCTGTAGTTACTACAGCTCTGCACATCACCCTTATTCTTAAAAATCGGTACCAAAACACTTTTTCTCCATTCCTCAGGCATCCTCTCACTTTCCAAGATTTCATTAAACAATCTGGTTAAAACCTCCACTGCCATTTCACCTGAACACCTCCATGCTTCCACAGGTATGCCATTTGGGCCAACAGCCTTTCCATTCTTCATTCTCTTCATAGCTATCCTTACTTCCTCCTTGCTAATCCATTGTACTTCATGATTTACTATCCCTACATCATCCCACCTTCTCTCCCTCTCATTCTCTTCATTCATCAACCCCTCAAAGTACTCTTTCCATCTCCTCAACACACTCTCCTCACTTGTGAGTATGTTTCCCTCATTATCCTTTATCACCTTTACCTGCTGCACATCTTTCCTAGCTCGGTCCCTCTGTCTAGCCAATCAGTACAGGTCCTTTTCTCCCTCCTTAGTGTCCAACCTTTCATACAACTCTTCATATGCCTTATCCTTAGCCTTCACCACCTCTCTGTTTGCCATGCACCACGATTTTCAAACTTTATCAGCAGCAGTCTGGTAGAACTACTTAGGACAAAAATGGAGGCCATACTCAAAGATGCATGAAAAGTCAGAAATAAACCATGATTTCCAGGAATGGATTGCAAAGATGGAGATTAATTTGATTATGAAACATTATAAAAAGTATCTAGAACAAACTGTCAGTGTGGGGGGGATTCTTAACTAGTAAGGAAGTAGGAAATCACGCTGACAAAGAGCTCTACAAGAACATCACTGTTACAAAGCAGTGAACACAATGTCTTCCACAGAAAATAGCTCTAAAGGCTGCATGAATGCTGCCATTGCATTACTTGAGGAACAGCATTTACATTATTCTCTTTTGCATTGGCACTCTGGAATTGGATCGTGTTGTTACAATTTCTTTGAAGTATTTAATTTTTCTGTGGAAATTCTATCAGTGTTTTCTTTGCATCTTCCCTGCTGGATCCACCCATGCACTGTTCCAATAGATTTTAGCATCTGTTTCTTAATATTTTTGGAGTCAAAGTAACAGTGTAATAACATTATTTAAGAAATGTTACTTTTCTTAAATAATGGCATAGTTATAATACCACTCTGTACTGTGCTGTACAACATTACACATGCGCATACAGTGGGTTTTCTGTTTTACTTAGCATTAGCAGTAGTTTTCTGTTTTACCTCCCATTAGCAATGATTATTTTCCTGTCACTCTACACCCTGTTGCATAATGTCCCTTATATACTTAACCTTTTCAGAAAACCCAATCCATTTTTCATACTGCCTGCCTACCCTCAGATATAAGGCAGACCAGAAGGCACTGCACTGAGCTGCTCTCAATAAACTTAACAAGTGAATCCTTGGCATCTCTGTAGCTATTCTCTTAGAATAAAATGTACTTCATTAAAATTCTAATGGCTACTTTTCATCCAAATGGGCTTTAGTACGACCAGTCCTCAAGATGAAACTTCTATCAATGATTCTTCATTATCTTAATAATTTATCATCCAAATAATTATTCCTTCTAAAGTAATATATTTGTATGTCTTTGAAATAACACTGACAGTGGAATGTAGAACAGGCATTTAGATGCTAGCTAGGTTTTGAAGTCTGTACTTTAGTAACCAAGCATTCAGAGACAACTGCAGGTGATACGCATAGTTACATGCAGGAATATGCTTGACAAATGAGGAGATAAGCAAGAACATAGAATTGTAGCAAGATAATGGGAATTAAATTAAATATAGCGATCTTAACCGTGTTCTTTGTTTTCATACTGCTAAACAATCAGACTCCTTTTTATCAGTTTTATGTATGGTATGGTGAAAAAAATGCCTTCAGTATAATACGAACAACACAGTCACTCCATACCATAACAAGAAGCATGATACACACAAGTTCTAATTTAAAGAAGGATAAAATAACATTATTGCCCATATAACATAATGTGGGGCATCATATATGCATTTTCTAAATAAAGAATGATAGACGAGAATAGCCAATCATATAAGATGATGTGTATCATCATATATATGCCCTGAATAAATAAATGAATATATATGGGACTTCTTTGGTACAGATAGCATGTTGCACTTGTTTCTTTGTATTGCACAAGCTCTGGGTCTAACTATTGCACACTGCTAAAATACTAGTAAGTTCAATGATACAGAACCAGACATGCAAAAACATTGCAGGGCACTTTCAGAATTTATATTCTTGTAATTTTGAACAATTCTATACCATCTCCTTTCCTTACATATAGAAGGGGAAAAACATCTGCCATATTTTGCACTTCAAATTCTGAAAGGGTATTCTCTACTGCTTTGAAAAAAAAAATCAATATCACATATCCATTTGCAATTTCTGCCAAGGAATTATATGTCTAATTAGTGCTGGTCAGTCTAGTTACATATAACAACCTTAGCAAGCATTTCTGTTCTTCTGTTCTGTTGTCTCACTTTAGAGTATTAAATTGCATCAATAGTTTGTTAAGAAGCATGCATCTCAAATAGATACTTTCCTCTTTCTATCACAATAAAATAAAACTCTATATTTATTGGAACCCCATAATTTAAGTTGTTACATTTTTACTGAAAATCAAACAAGGGAAGGAACTTGTATTAAATAGTATAATGAAAATATTAAGGCAACAACATTAGAATGAGACAGGTTGCAAGACATACAATAACACTGCCCAGATATTCCAAGCATATACATATTGCACACATAATACATAATGCACTTTTTTATAGTATTGCTGTGTACACAAATGTTCTGTAGCTAAAATCTGCCTTACAAATACGTAACGAGAACAAAGTACAGTACACGGTCCTATGTGCTGCATAGCAACTGTTGCTGTACAGTGCTATGTAATTCCACATGTAGCTATGATCTCAGACAGACTGCCAGGCTATCCATAAACGTAACACAGGTCAGTGGCAGATTTTGACATGTGCACAGGGTTGCATGCCACCCCCTTTGTAAAGGTATTGACTAGTGGAAAAGAAAATGCTTTATACTGTTCTTCTGTTGAAATCAGAAAATGTACCACCAAAACAGAGCTGTTGATTGTGGAAAATGTACTGCAGTGTGTTATGTTGAAAATGGAAAATGTACCAACAAAACAGTTCATTTTTCGTTTTCAAATTACATTTTCAGTGAAAAGTGCATCAGAGCTGTGATTGGAGGTTGCAGTCAGATGATCTATATGACGATCCAGAATTGCTCCTCCAACTGCATTTCTGTTGTAGTTGAGTTAGTTTCATTTTGGTGACAGCTTCAATCCAGGATTCCCAGTTAGAAAAAAAAAATTGGGAGTATTTATCCAGACCCAGGGAGTGCCAAGCATTTTTGCAGTGTCAAGGTTAAGCATTCCAGAGAACTGCTGCAATCTGTGTGTGAGCAAGGGATTATCTAATGCCATTGTTGACCCTAAGGTAATTTTTTTCTGAAGTAGGGCTTGATTCAAGCCACTATCAAAATTATTTAAGCAGGGTTGAGAACAAAAGTAGTTCCTGCATTTCTTATTATGTGATGGATTCTAAAAGTGATGCTGAAATGTTCTTATTTCCTTATGTATATGGGTATGTAACTATGTATTTATTGCTGTTTCTTAACTGGATGAGAGGACTGTTACAGGACCTCTTTCAGCCACAACTTGGGATAATGACAAGACAAAGATACAGCAGATAGACAAGACACATTAATTTGCATATTTCAAGAGCAGGCAGTCAATCAAAACATTTGCAAAGACAAACAATGAACTGATATACCAAATACATGAAAGCAAATATAGTGGCTATTACATACACTACAGAAAGTACAACACCATAGCATAAGTATTACATATATACAACACATACAGATTTTCTAACACAATAAAGTTCCATGCTTTAGATTTACACTCATTTTCAGTGCAGAAAGATTTAATAAAGGTCTGCAATATGAATGTTAACATAAGTTTATGGAAGAGAAAGATTATGTAAATAAAAGCAGATGAATGAAACTGTGGGAGTTAAAAGATGTGTAACCTTAAAAATTAAAACTGGACTCTGTGAAAGGGTTTCCTAAAATGACCTGGCAAATGAAAAGACCCAATCATTCTACTATTCCGTTGGGTCAGAAATGCTTCCTGTTGTAGCATGTCTAGGACTATTGCTAAAAAAAAAAATCCTTCCCTCTTCAAGGTTGAAATCTGATTTCTTTACCTTATTCATCATCTGTAGTGAATATTGGAAGAACATAAGCTGTTAATGAACACAACAAAGCTGTTACAGTTGAGAGTACCTTGTTTGGCATGCTAATATTATTGCACGTTTACCATCCCAGATGAATTTTCTCTTTCAACTTTCCTCGGTAAAGGGTTACTACTGCAAGTAATAATAATGAAGAGTACTTATGTAATAGCCAGGAGTAACTCCAGATCCAATCCAGGAAAGGATTATTGGCTGCTTGGGAACTGCTAAGACAGACCCATAAAACAATTTTCAAAAGTCGAGCAGTAAGGATTGCAATTGATTGCCTGTATTTACTATTTTGCTTTAGAATTTGCCCACTGATCTAGTTTTTTCCCCCCTTCAGTTCTGTGCGAAGATCATCCTTATCTCTTAAACATAGGGCATTCATGTAGTCATTTTCCCATAACATGCTTAATCCAGTTCAGGGTCAAAAGGAGCAGGAGCCTATCTCAGCCCTCACTGGGTGCAGGCAGGAGCCTATCACCCTAATGTGTGTGGGCACCTCTACCTCTCAATGACTCACACCATGCACTCACACCTGTACCTCCCAATGACTCACACCATGCATGCAGACCTGTATCTTTCATTGACTCACACTGTGCACACACACCTGTACCTCTCAATGACTCACACCATGCACTCACACCCATACCTTGCAGTGACTCACACCATGCATTCAGACCTGTATTTTTAAATGACTCACACCATGCACTTACATCTGTACCTTGCAATGACTCACACCATGCACTCACACCTGTACCTCTCAATGACTCACACCATGCATACACACCTGTACCCCTCAATCTCCATATTTTATGCATATAAAGATTATTTTACCCTGTGATTTTTGCCTTGCTCTTCATGTATTCACTGATTAACTTCATAAAGGCAGAACTGTTTAAGGGTACATATGCTATTAAATAAATGGTTATAACTGTGAAAGAAAAATAATTTTTACTAACTCCATAGGGTCTACTATAAGAAAGCATTTTGTCCTGTAAAATAAAGGAAAGTGCTCCTCTTTCTGATCTTGTTATGATTTTAAAGGACAGTATTTAGAGGTTGAGAGATATGGCAAAGAGTGGAACCAAGGCCATAGATAATATAAATAAATCACCAGCTACCAGCAGTGTAGGCTTAACATCAACACAACATTTTAATTCTTCAAAGCAACAGCCTTTTTACCACAAGAAAACCTCTTTGCCTATTGGACCCATTCTTTGCAACTTTCAGTGGAGCCGGTATACCTAACACTAACTGGTACTCTTTGACCAAAGTGAAAACCATAACTGGCATTTTTTCCTTATTTACTACCATTAGATGTATAGCTATTACAATCATATATAGAAACAGATGATAAGAAACAAAACCATGCATTGATTTATTCCTGTATCATTACAAAAATAACCTTTTTGATCATATCACTCAAAGTTGTCACACTCTTCAGTTCTACGACACCCTAGTTTTTATACTGCACGAGTTAATTAAGAAAAATAATCCATCTTTTCCCTATTTGTCCCCTTACCATGATGCAATATTGCATGTTTAAAATATTGTAAATTGTATTTTACAAAAGCTACTGATTTATTTTTGATTTGTACGCATATTCACATTTTGAAGAACCGCTCATTTTAGTCCTCACATATAACACTGACCACAACATTTAATAAACAATATCAAATGCACAACTCATTAAAGTAGTGGATGATCCTAAGTAACTCTTTCACTATTACACTTGATGTCTATAGAAAGAATTTCCTCCTCCATTTCCCACCTAGCCACACATGGATGTGAGTTCAACCCTCTAAATCAATACACCTTGTGTCTTGTAAATTTAGTTTATTGAACTATGTCAATGTCATGCTCCTCTGCTTTATTGTATGTTGTATTGACAGTCAAATTTATATGTTGACATTTTTTATAGAATTCCTGGATTTTTTTTTAGTTATTTGCTATTGTGAAGTTTGAATACTTGGAACGCTTTTCATGGATATTCAACATATACGATAATAGCATAACATTATTCTTTAGTGTTATCCTGTGTATATAATGTATATATTGTAAATAGTTTGCTTTCCCTTTTCCCCCTTCCCTAACATTTATAATTGTTCTGCCATTTTTCCATAATAATACCCAGATTCTATTTCTACCTTTGAAACACTCATGTCAACATATGACTCACATGTATGCGACTACTGTACCTCATAATGTCACTGACTTATAATGTATCTCTATCTATGAATCTTTATCTTATATCTTAGCTGTTGTATCTCAATGTACATGTATCCTTGAATCTTAATTTTATCTGTTGTATTAAATTCTTTACTATGTATCGTGGAGCTTTTCTCCCCGGGCCTCCACTGAAAATGGGCTCCTGTGCCCAGTAGACCTCCCAGGTCATCAAACTGAAATAAATAATAATAAATACATTTAATTTTTTTTTTGGCTGAATTGCAAAGCATTGATGGAGTAATGGTTGAGCTCTGCTTTATAGCTGAAAGGTCTGGAGTTCAATGTTGACCTCAGGGCACTGTGAATTGCTTGCAATCTCCCCACGTTTGCTTAGATTTATAAAACTGGGCATTCTCTTTTCCTACCAACTGCAAAACTATGCTGGTTGTTTGACTACTATAGACTGCACCTTTGTTGCTTGGATTGTGGTTGAAAGGGGTTCAATCCAGACTAGTTCACTTATCCATTAAATAATGACTAAATAAATAAATGAAAAAATAAATACATAAATTAAACTTCATAACTTATATCCAAGCTCTTTTGCAATGCCATACTTTAATGCAGAAACTAAGATGATAGATAGGTGTCCATATAGTAAAATAACAGGGACTTTCATTCTTAGAATATCCCAGTATAAACACACACTTATATCTGTCAGTCTAGAAGATGCCAAAAGAGACAACACAAGATCTGAGTTTTTTCAATAACTACTTGTGTCAAGAAACTAAATGAACAAAACAGGCCTATGTTGGATACAAGTTTTACCTTTCTTCTCAGGATAACTTGAATATCTTTATATGCATGTTGGGGGAAAAAGGATGTGCTTCTAATTCTACTGCTACCCCTAATGGACTAGATAGTAGGGGTTACTGACCTTAAAGCTATACAATGGGATAGCGAAACAGGGGTTACATTGTCCAGAAATGTACCTCTGCCATCTTGGCATATATGGAAAAGGATGATCAGCTTTAGGAGATTACAGCAAATGTGCATTGCTAACTTGGGTTATGATCAGCACCTGTCACGCCAATATAAGGTAAAAACCTTTAGCTCTAGAAGAGGGTTATATTCACTGAATCCCCAGGATTTCTGCCACCACAGTATGAGCTTTGCTCCTTCAGGTGTCAACTTATAAGCAGTAGTAGATTAACTGAGACTGATATCATTTTCCATACATGTACAAACTCACAAGGTTTCTCAGGAGGGGTCACTGATTCCTTCCCTTTTACAGTACTCATCGCCTGTATTCACAGTATGTTGCACCAGTCAGACTGCCAGTTTGGTGGCAAGACCACAGTTGCTGATCTTTTTTTTAATTAACTAGATAATGGCTAATCAATAGAGTGAATAGCAACAGCTATACCAGTACTGTGAGGATGCATCTAAAAAAAAGACATCAGACACAGATTTTGTGAAATGAAAAAATAAAACTATTTAAAAATACAGATTTCACATACAAAACAGTATTGCAGTTACACAAAGAAGATAAAACAATATTATATATATTTGTATGGACAGACTCTTGACAGAAAATATCTATCTGCATTTGCACACATTATCTCCATTTACTTATAGTCAATGTCTGAAGCCTGAGGATGAAGATAAACAAAAGAAGTCTGAAATACATGTGTATTTATGTAGCCTCCTCTATCTGTTAGTATTCCTGAAGTGCAAGTAATAGTTCCAAACAAACAAACAAACAAAAAAGAAAAGAACAGCAGCAACTATGGTGATGTACACTCTGTGGGGTTAAATAGATTTCCCAGCCCCAAATATCACTCCCAAACAATAATAAGAAAAAAAAAGAGAGCAGTGACTCTGACCTTGTGCACTCAGCTGAAATTACAGATATTTTGGACTCAAACCAAATCAGTCTTTTGTTCTGAAACAAGATGCAGAATGCTTAGACACTTATGTTCCATAATGATGCTATACTCCTGCTTCAGAATGAAGCAATGAGTGAGTGAATAACAATGTCATATCATTAAGAAGCAATTATGCATGTTGCATATATAATATAATATAATATCATATAATATCATACACAACTATTTACTTTTTAGGATACAGACATCATTTTATCTCTTAGTTTATAGCAAACTTTATTTTGATGTCTTTAATTAATCAACATAAAACATCTAAAATCCATAAGGAGGGAGGATACTTACATAAAATCTCTGGGTGCTCCCAGTACCACATTATAAACTCATATCCTTTTGTAAGTGTTGCACATTCCATACTTTTTCAGTTGTGGATGAACATTTATTGAAGTACCAGTGAATTCACATGCAGTAGTTGTAAAAACAAACATAGAGGCATAGATATAGTACAGACGTCAGTAAAATTGGAGTCATTTTTATTTATTTCATAGAAGAAAAGAAGTTAAGATAGGCTAACAGTTTATAGGGAAGTTCTCTAGTAGAACAGAATCTATATAGGCTACATACACGATAAATATATTCTGTAAATACAGCACACTTTGCCCTTTTAGGTTTTAAAGACATAAATCAGCTCAAGGGACACTGCTTAAGATACTTACCAGGAAAGAAGTTGGAGTTCATGTTTTGCCAATAATCTGATAAAAATGATGACTAAGCAGCATTTTTATGAATGAGCAGTCAACAAATGGGGTCTATGACCTCCTATCAAATGGAAAAAATCATTGAACACATATGTCGTCAAACATGCTGTTCATCGAGCCAGTGGAGTAAGATCTCATTATGGTAGGGATAAGGAAATTTGCTGTTTCCCCACTGTAATGCAGTCTCAGAGTTGGTGTATAGAATTAGTGGAGGGGGTGGGGGCACAGCCCCCAACATGAGGAGGTTTCAGTCAATGGCATTTACGATGTAATGCCTTTTGGTGATTTTCCCATTCAATTGCTAGACATGGACCCCAACAATGGATCTACTAAATATAATACAAGTGACTGTATACTGAAGGAGTTGAAGGCAGAATGGTGAGGTAGTCAGATATTAGGGAACTGAAACGTATACACATATGCATGAATGTATGTATGTAGTTTTGCATCATGTGCAAGAAGGCATCACACAATTGTATTGTTAGCTTTTTTGAAAAGTGAAGTGCTAAAAAAGCCAAGAGAATGATCCATTTATTTTTAGTTGTGTTGTAGCAGTAATCAGCTTGAATACCAGTTTGCAGAATTTCATTATTTCTGGTATTATATAAAGCCACAATATATACTTACATTCCGCTGTTTTTAGCAACTAATGTCCAAGTGTTGTTAAGATGCATTCTAAGATTCCTTGCAGATTTCATGTGTAAGCAGAATGCAGTTTTGCTAGAAAATAAAACAGTACTAGTACAATATCAACAGCATTCATTTGAACATCACTGACTCCATTTTTTAGATGTTCCTAACAATTTACATTCCACACGTTTCAAAGAGATAACTTTGTTTCAGAAGAATAGATGCATTTCCTAGTACACTGTGCATTCATTGCTACTTCTCCATGAATGTTTCACAAATATATTCATAGGCCTGCCAGATGCTTTACAGTGATATGTCATTTGTACTAGAGTGTCAGTTCACTTCTTCTTCTTCTTCTTTTTCTTTTGGCTGCTCCTGTTAGGGGTCACCACAGAGGATCATCTGTTTCCATTTCTTCCTGTCCTCAGCATCTTGCTCTGTCACACTAACCACCAGCATGTCCTATCTCACCACATCCATAAACCTTAACTTAAGCCTTCCTCTTTTCCTATTACCTGGCAGCTCCATCCTTAGCATCCTTTTCCCACTGTACTCAGCTTCCCTCCTCAGCACATGTCCAAACCAATGCAATCTCACCTCTATGGCTTTGTCTCCAAACCGGCCAAACTGAGCTGACTTAATGCACTCATTTCTAATCCTGTCCATCCTCAACACACCCAATGCTAATCTTAACATCTTTAACTCTGCCACATTCAGCTCTGACCTCTTCTCCTTCCATCAGTGCCACTGTCTCCAACCCATATAACATAGATTTTTTTTATTACCATCTTGCATACCATCACTTTCACTCTTACTGGTACCCATCTGTTACAAATCAGCCCTGACACTCTTCTCCACTCTTCTCCACCCACTCAACCCTGCCTGTACTCTCTTATTCAGCTCTCTTCCACACTCACCATTCTGCATATATCATTACTCTGAGCTGTTAATACCAAGTATTTAAACTCATTCACCTTCGCCAACTCTACTCCCTGCATCCTTACCATTCCTTTGTCCTGCCTCTCATTCATACACATGAATTCTTAGTCCTGCTGACCTTCATTCCTTTCCTCTCTAGAGTATATCTCCAGCTCTACAGGATCTCCTTAGCCTGTTCCCTACTCTCACTACAAACCACAATGTCATCCGCTAGCATCATAGTCCACAGGGACTCCTGTCTGATCAAGTCTGTCAACCTGTCCATCACCATTGCAAATAAGAAAGAGCTGATCCTTGATCTAATCCCACCTCTACCTCGAGTGCATCCATCACACCTACCGCATACCTCACCACTGTCACACTGCACTTGTACTTATCCTGCACCACTCTTACATACTTCTCTGCCACTCTCAAGTTCCTCATACAATTCCACAACTCCTCTCTATGCACCCTGCCATATGCTTTCTATAAGTCCAAAAAGACACGATGCAATTTCTTCTGGCCTTCACTATACTTCTCCATCAACACCCTCAGGGCAAACATTACATCTGTAGTGCTCTTTCCTGACATGAAACCATACTGCTGCTCACTAATTATAACCTCCCTTCTTAACCTAGCTTCTGCTACTCTTTCCCATAACTTCATGCTGTGGCTGATCAATTTTACAACCTGCCATCTCTCCTAAAATTATTCCTTGAGCCTACTGAACCATCTTCCTTTGATAAGACTTCCTAAAAATTCAAGACTTGGTACCAGTGGATTGGCACCCCTCACCTTTTCTTATGAGTGAAATACTAATTATACCAGATGCTTCATTCTGCATTATCTAACCATTGTGTTAAGACTTTCCATGTTTACTAAGGTAGCAGCTCCATCATTTTTATTGTATGGTGCAAATATAAATTCTGTAAGTTGTACATGGCCATAATTCTTTTGCAATATACTCAGTTGCACATAATTGCTAGCCCTGGTATTCTATTAGTTTTTGCTAAACATTTCTGCAGTATTAGTTTAATAGTTCCCTTTACAGCTACAACAGCTATATTATGTGCTAATGATAATAAGTCATGATTTCCAGGTTTAATAGTGAGTGAAATAAATTTTAATTTAATATGCATGTCAGTACAGCTGTGCAGCATATTCTGAAATGGCAACATTTTCTTCATTTTGGTGAAATTGCTATAGGATTTGATTGGTGTGAAATACCTTTGGAAAGTTTAGATATATGGTGTGCACTGGTCTGCCCTTATACATTGTATAGTAACTTTTTCTAAGACGTTGACCAGGTTATGACAGGACCTGCCCTTGACTTATTTGAACTGAGATGAGTTAAGAATCTGTAGATTACCTGTATCTTTATTTATTTATTCATTTATTTATGTATGCATTTATTTATTTATTTCATAATGATCCTTTCCATGGTCTTAGACATGAAACTAGTCAGACTTATGAGTCTATAATTACTTAGTCCACTCAATCCCTCCTTTATGCAAAGGAATGACTGCTGTTGTTTCCATTCATCCAGCACAAGGTCTGTTTTGAGTCTGATATTGAATAACTTCTGTAGGGAATCAGGCAAGTCATGCTTTAGGCTAACCAGTAGGCAGACTGTTATGGTATCTGACCCCACAGGCATAGTGTTCCTTTCCATAGACAGCCCTTTAAAAACTTGTTCTTGAGAGATTTGAGGGTTATAGGTATGGAAAAGTGATATGAAAATATATGGAGGTGAGTGGGGGTGAAGGTGGAGCTAAATTTGTCTGCCAGTGAGTTGGGTCTATCCTATGGGTCTGACTATGATATTCTTTACCATTAACTTTGCATAGTGCTGGACATTGTTTGTATGATTTTTATTATAATTAAAGAAGGCGTTGTTGTTGTCCTTTGCCTTGCTGGATATTTCTGTCAAATGTGGCTTTGGTTGATTTAACCAGGGTTTGGAGGTCCTTATTCAGTTTATCAAGAACATTTTTGGCATCTTGAGATACAGATTTATTTTTACATGCACTGTTTTTTTTTTCTTCTTCCTTTTATTACACAGCCTGCTTATATTTGGGTTTAACAATAGTTTTTTTTTTGTGTTATATTTATTTCTAACAGCAACAAATGTGTCTATGCAATCTACTTACATGCACATAAACTTTGTCAGTGAAGGACTCTGCATAAGCAATGAGATTATCAGTGTGGAAGGGGCTTTTGAATTTAGCCAGGTCATGATGCAGTTTTAATAGATTAGCCTTTGGAGAGTCTCCAAATACCAAGGTATTAGACAAGGCATCAGACTTCAGTCTTACAATGATTGTGATTGACTTGTAGTCCTAATTTGACCAGGGAGGAAGTTACAATTGGTAAGGAGCAAAGCTGTCCCATATTGATAAGGACAATGCCCAGGATGTTATTGCCCCTGTATGGTGTGAAGACTTATTGATGCACAGTGGTTGCACTGATATTGAGATATGGTAAGAGATCCTGATGATAGTTGCTAGGATGTTGAAAACTTGGAGATTGTTATCTTGCCTTATAAATCTTGACTTTTGTAGAGCTGCACAAGAATACATACACACAGAGATACCCTGCGTAGAGGGTAAGAAGGAGTGACATTCATTAAATCCTGGTAGGGAGGGCGAGTTATCATTGGTCTGAAATCATGGTTCATCGATGTTACAGATGTCATACAGGTTTCAATGCATCACAGACTACATGGCATTTGATGGAATGTTAGCATTTGCTACTCTGGTCCTGCCCATGGTTGAGATAGGGCCTAAATGGCAACATGTGTGCAGTTTATCATACTGAGCAAAAAGGCAAATAAATACGATGATCCATATTTACCAAGTGTATGTCAAGGAAATGCTCAAGTATCCCCAAGGCAGAAGCCTGAGAAACACAAGCATGTTTCCAGTTTGTCTCTAGAAGGTCACAGTAGCAAGTATGTTGAGGGCTATACCCTGTAACTGCAGGAATAGGAAGACAACTCATCTTCCCCAGTCCTTCTTTGTGGAATATACAAACTCACTAAAGCCCATACTGTATTCCTGTCCACTCTAATCCTATCAAGAATTTATTGCTTGGCAAAATTAAAATGACACATTTTTTGTCTATATTTGTCCTTTATGGCCTGCAACTGCCACTAGGCCCATGTAGTTATGGCGTGGCCAAGACAAGCAGTTTACTATGGGGGAATGGCCAAGATAAAGTATACATCAAGAATCTTTGTGGATTGCAAAGTAGATGGAAATGGTAGTAGTTCACCTGATACAGGGCATTAGTTCACAGTGGTGAAATAAATAAAAAAGCAGCTATGAATTGCATAGAGGTAAGAAAGTTGCCTTACATACATGACGGACAAATAATTATCATTCAGTTTTCATTTATATATTACAGCTTTATTTGCATAAGTTCGTAATCAACATATGAAATCTGCTGCATGTATGTATATTTATTGGATATTTCAAAAACAAGTGACTTACAAAGTGTTGCATGACATCTGGGGAACCTTAGATGTTGTTAAAAAAACAGTTTTGCCCTGCCAAGATGCACATTTTGAGAGGAGTTCAGTGTTATTTATGTTGCTATTTATATACTTAAGCATAGGTTTTCATATTTCTAAAATATTTCGCAAAGCATGTGTTCAAAGAGGCATTTCTTGCTGTCAGTGTTACAGCTTATGTCAGATTAACAAAATGTATAGTTTATACAGTCTCAGGATATGACAATTTGTATATGAAAGTTTAGCAAAAACATAATTATGTGTCTGTACACAGTACAATATACAGTAACATTTATGGAAAGACTATGTACCACTATCACAGTAAAGAATACTTCCTACTGATAGCATTGCTATTTGCACATTTTAATATCATTTTAATATCTTTCATTGCTCACAAAATATTTACATTAATTTTTCTTATGCTTTTTAAGTTTGTTGTTTAAGAAAATGCTGTATAGGCTGATAGAAGTGTGAAATTCTACACTGCATAGATGTTAATGAGTTATGTATTTCAGATATACTTACAGTTACTGCAGACATTGAGTTAATGAGGAAAATGTAGTGTCGGGGCACAATTCATTTGTAGCAGTGACTAAGATAACAGTGATTAATATACCACCCACAGACAGAAACAGTTTTGTAAAGTAATTGCAACATGCCAAAGTGGAGAATAGATCACGCTTACATTTGTGAAGTGTTTTATAATAGCTCTTTCTTTACCATAAGGAACATGTTGTTGTGGCCACTGGTAAAGTCAATAGTACGTGACATTGTTTTATTTTGTAGTTTATATGCAGAAGCTCTTAAAATTCTTGTATTGAAATAAGAACTGCTATATGTCAGGGAAAACTGCTACCATGTCTTCAGGAACCAAGTGAGAACTACATCAATAGTCACTTTTCAAATTTTTCAGAAAGGCCTTTAACCCCTAATGGGCGTGGCTTCAGCATTTAAAAATTTAAGTTATCACCTTACATTTTTAACAAATACCCATTGACAGAGGTCATATATCAATACAATTGTGTTTGCTATCATGTATGCTTCAAGATAAAATTTTCCTATACCTTGTATGTAACATGGTTTTGGAATTATTAATGCAAATATGAACAGGCAATATTTGACGCCTAGAGGAGCAGTAGGGTGTAACTGCAGAAACACCTGGAGACGTCACTCGGCTGTAATGAGTTAAAACACAGAGAAGGTTTTGGTCTCTGAGGGTGTCATAGTGGGTGAGAGCAACACCAAAGTTGAGGATAATGTCCTATTTTCTGGAAGATTATGTTATATATTTCAGATATGTATGACAATTTATTTCCTGTGGTAAAGCAAGGCCGCAGAAATACGTCACTAAAAGAATCACAGGTCTAAAGTAGATGCCCTATGCTGACCACCTTAATAAACTCCAGCTATACTCTGTTACATATCATCTTCTCCGAGGCGATCTTTGCTTAACATACAAGGCCATGTCAAACCCAGAGCTGTTGGACATGCTACACTTAAAGAAATCCCAATCCCTCAGAGCCACACACTCCAGGGATCTAAACCTTTTCATCACAATAAACAAAACATTCTGGAGGGATAGGTTCCTAACCCAGAGACTCCCTAGACTCTGGAATAGACTGCCCATGCATGTCAAGCAGAGCGCCTCTTTGGCCCTCTTCAAAAGGAACCTTGATGACTGGATGGGAAATAGGAAATTCATCTTGGGGATTACGTCAATCGCCCTGCTAGACAGGGGTTGAGGGAAGTAAATAGTGTGGGAAGAAATAGCCAGGGAATTGTTATGGCTAGGCTTGTATAGGCTCTAGGGCTGATTGATTAGTACCAACCTATTAACCTATAATCTAGGATATTGTGAATTAGGGTGTTCACAACTTTTACTGATTTAGTTTTGAAAGGAATAATAAAGTTGTTAAAGCCAGTTAATAAATGGAAAATGAACCAAAAGGTACTGTACTTTAAAAGTTTGTCTTATTTATTTATGAAGGAAGGAACTCACAGGTGTGATGAAACATCTTAGTAATCTATGTAATGTAATTTGCATTTCTGTTGTGGGTGTGCAGGCATCTAGTGTGTAGATTGTGTTTCCCTGTGATTTTTCTTTTTGAGTTAGTGGAACTTTTTGCATTTCTATAAGAGCTTGCCCTTCAGGGGAGGCAAATGTAGTTGCATTTTATTTTTTTGCATTGCTATAGAAGTTATCATGATATTTGTTTTCATTTTCTTTAACCAGCAGTCATAGAGTCCAGTGTGCATGATGACACAGATAATACTGTAAAAAATATAGTGCCATCAGAGAAGTCAGTCAAAGTAGTACTATCACTGAAAGAAACAGCTCAAGAGATAACATAGAAAGTGAGAGAAGTATAGGAAGTGATGTCAGTCAAAGTAGTGCCATCACTGAAGTCAGCAGCTCAAGAGATAACATAGAAAGTGAGAGAAGTATAGGAAGTGATGTCACTCAAAGTAGTACTATCACTGAAGTCAGCAACTCAAGAGACAACACAGAAAGTGAGAAAAGTACAGGAAGTGATGTCAGTCAAAGTAGTACTATCACTGAAGTCAGCAGCTCAAGAGATAACATAGAAAGTGAGAGAAGTGCCGTAAGTAAAGTCAGTCTTGTCAGTTCTGTCAGTAAGAAGCATCCAAATGAAATCGATGACAGTAATTCTTCACTGACAGATATTAGTGAGTACATTACTCATTGTCATACATAATCACAAACCACACAACAGTTTCCATTTTCCGCTCAAAGCTTTCACAGTCAAAAGAAAAATATCAGAAGTTCCCTTTGCCAAGGTCAGCTCTCATGACTATACCAGTTTCATTTTCTGGCATATCTGGTCAAAGAGGATGGGCTGTATTGCTTAGCCTGTGTATTGTTTCCAACACCAGCACAGGCAGAATGTGCAAAGTTATTCATTGAGCAGTCATACTATAATTGGAAGCATGCCAAAGCTGATATTCAGTGGCACTCAGAGTTAGAATACCACAAGAAATCTGAGGCAAAATTACATGCCTTCAGAATCACGTGACAATCCAAGTCAAAGAGTGGACTTTGCAATTTCAAATGCTACACAGCTACAGGTGGCCAAAAGCAGAGCTCTACTAGCCTCTATTATAAAGTTTCTGGGTACTGTGGAAGGCACAGGATAGCACTTCATGTGCATAGAGCTAACTGCACCTCTGACTGCACTACCAACAAAGGAAACTTCAGATCTCTAGTTGATTTCTGAAATGATGTTGGTGACAGAAAGTTCCAAACACACTTGCAGACATGCCAAAAGAAAGCAAAATATATTTCAAAAACAGCAGAAAATGAACTGCTAGACTGAATTAAAGAACACATTCAACAGCAGATAACAAAGGATGTTAAACAACAGCCTTGTGGACCATTTTATTCCATCCAAGTGATGAAATTGCAGATATAAGCAACTGGGAACAACTTGGAGTTGTGCTAAGATATGTGAAGAATGGTCAACCTGTGGAGAGATTCATAGATTTTATTGACTGGGAATCTGTGACCAGCGAGATGATCTGGAATAAGTTAGTTACATGTCTAATAAAGCTAATATTGATTCTTGAGCACTGCAAAGCTCAGGGGAACAATGGTGCTGGAAACATGGCTGGAGCACAGAAAGGCTGTGCAGCTCTGTTTTAAGACGTACTATCCATGTGCTATTTTTTTCCATTGTGCTAGTAACCAGCTGAACCCTATACTTTCAAAGGCTTGCTGAGTTCAAGAAGCATAAATGATGTTAAATGTAGTGAAGGAAGTTGGTCTGTTTTTCAAATACTAATCAAAAGGGCAAAGATGTCTAGAAGTATCAGTGCAGTACATGAATTTACAATGAATGACAAATGGCCAAAACCCAATAGAAAAACAAAAGCTTAAGTTCCTTTGTGAGACCAGATGAGTAGAGAGACATACAGCCTTTAATGACCTTTATCATATTTATGAAGCACTCCTTCACTGTTTAGATAATATTATGAATGACATAGGGCCACACTGGGATGGAAAAACTTTGGCAAATGCCAGTGGACTGTACAGTTCAATTACTAAGTCATGTTTTATTGTTTCTTTCCAGTTAGCAAGATTATTGTTTCACTTTACTAAGCCCTTTAGTAAGCGTCTGCAAGGGTCGTCACTACACATACTGGATGCATATATGAGAAAGTTAGCTGTGTGCTTTATGAGGTGCAGGCTATTTGTGCAAACATTAAGCATAAGTTGATGGAGAGACTTTAGAAGTGTACTGGAGAAGAACAATATTTATTCCCTTTCTGGATCACTTTATTTGTGAACTGTCTAGCCAATTCACTATAATGGCATTAACAGCCATACAAGGATTCAAACTCTATCACACTTGAGCAACTTAACATCAGAAAGAGAGAGAATTCACTTAAAACTTTTTTGACATGCATTCACTGACAACACTTCACTAAGAGCTAAGACTATGGGAAAGGACATGGAAATCTTTATCAACCACTTCTGTACTGCCAAGTTACTTAAAGCAGACATATTATCAAAAAAATGTCAACATGTTCCCAAACATTTCCTTCATATTAAATACCCTCGTGCTCACTACATTCACAACTGTTGGAGTAGAGAGGGCTAATTCAGCCTTAAAACTGATAAAGTCTGAACTCCGAAGTACCATGGGACAAGACAGCCTTAATAGTTTAGTGTTGCTGTTCATGCACAAAGACATCCCTTGTGGAAAGACACCCAAGAAGCATGCTACCCATTAATCCACTTAACATTTGAACATTACTATGAGTGACAGTTTGTGACATATACTACAGCACATCATGATAAAATAGAGGACATTACGAAATGCTTAGTGCTGCACTCACAAAATAAAGATTTGATCAAGAGATTGTCTTGCTCTTCATTCATGTTTAATTTTCCATATATCTGTTAATGGTATAACATATTGACTGCTTATCATGGGAAGCAATGTGCTATTTTATGCTGTTTGCAGCAATCATACTGGCTGGGGATACCTTCATGAGAGGCTATGTCAGACAAGGGAGATATATAGACATTCCATGGAAGGTAATGGGTAACAGATGGCATGGCTGGAGCACTTACAAAAGGGAGATTTACTGTCCTCACAGTAATTAGAGAATTCAGTATCTAGGGGAATGTGTGTTGTGGGAGAAAAACGTTGAATTACAGTATCTTGGTATTTGAAGAGACATGAATTTTGGAAAAATTTCAAGGTTAGAAAAGCACTGAATGACTATATTTGGACTTTGACTTCTGAAGGAAGAAAGACAAAATCCCTTTAATAGGACTGATGAAGTCTTGAAAACATTCTTGTCATTACACTGATGATTTGTTGCTATAAACAGAAAAAAGTACTTAAAAATTCTGAATCATTACAGGTTTTATAACAGAAAATGGACTTTAATTTTAACCAGCAAAAGAAGTGTACACTTTAAGAAAACATTTTTATTTCCTTATGATCTATTTAGAAAAGATGTTTTCTACAGTTATATTTTATAAAATGAAGCAGAATCGTTAGTAATTCAGTCAAATACCTACATGTGGTGTATGTCTTAAGAAGTGTTGCATGACAGTAAAGTGGTGGTCCAGTTAAAATTACCATGTGAAATGCAATTTTTCCCTACCAGCAAAGTTCACACAGCCCTATTCTTTGTGAGTGCATGAAATGCCTGAATATTGAAAGAAAATAAAGTCTTGCTTGCCACTGTGTTTATACAAGCGAGTGTTACAAAGTGACCAAACATCAATTAATTTACTGTGGCAAAAAAGGGAATCCTAATGGCAGGAATAAGGCTTATAATGAAAATAAAATTCCAATGCATGTTATTCTATGCACTTCTAAAACCAAAAGGAAGTATATTGTTGAATTCGGCATACTTCTGATGAAGCTTTCAATGACACTGAAAGTATATTGAAAATTGTTACAGTTTTGTTTGGGTTAGAATGGGAAGATATCCTGTAATCTTAGAAAAGGATTTCTGAACATATCAAGGCAGCACTGGTGGCACTGGTCAGTACTTGCTTGGCCTTGAAGACAGACATGAGAAAAATCTCCTGAGGCCCTAAAATAAAAAAAAAATCAGCACAATAAGACACCTGCCCACTTTGCTATACTACACTGAAATGCAGTACACCACTGAAGAAAACATCAGAACAGAAGATGCTACAGGGACTTACTAAGCAGCATTTGAGATAGAAGATGTCAGAGAATCAGGTATACATGATGGCACAGAGAACAATGTAAATACGTGCATTTCCTTCAAAGTAGACAATCAGAATACTACCATTACAGAAGTCATCTACTCCACAGGCAACATAGAAAGTAAAAAAAAAATAATATCAGTGAAATCAGTCAGAGCAGTACCATCACAGAACTCATAGTCTCCATAGGCAACACAGAATGTCAGAGAAGTACCATCAGAAAAGTTCAAAGCCCTACCATCACAGAAGTCATCTATTCCACAAGCAACATAGAAAGTCAGACAAGTACCGTCAGTGAAGTCAGAGTATTACCAGAAGTCAGTCATGGCAGATCAGTCAGCATGTAACATCCAATTGAAATTAGTGACACTAACTGTTTAGTGAATGATGTTAGTGAGTAAATCACATGTACCAGTATTACAGACATTTCAAAGGTTATCATATGCCCTTGCAAATCACACGCTTTCTACTTTTCACTCAGTGTTCACAAAAAAACTGAGGTGAATTTGAAAGTTCTGTGTGGCAATGTCAGCACTTAATGGTAGACCAGTTTATTTTTGTGGTACATTAAGACAAAGAGGATAGCCTCTATGGTTTAGACTATGCACTGTTTTCAACACCAGCAAAGAACAGATGAACACAGATGCATGCACCTTTTGGAAAAAAAAACAGTAGATATTGTAGAACAGAGCATGTATACATACCTTTAAGAAGCATTTCTAGATGTAAGCACATGCATATAAATAGTAAGCATGTGCAGGCAGCAGTGCCATTTTGAGAGAACAGCCAGAGTGTTAACATATATGAGTGTGGTAGTCAGTCTGTTTATAGGTTTATTTAATTTTAAGTTACAAAGCCTCATTCCTGATGTGTTTGTGTGTAATAAAGCTGCTTGAACCGAACCCACAAATATTCGCCTGCTTATTCCAGATCATACGAGTGACATGGCGTCAGAACCGGGATTGAGAGAACAACTTCTTCACACCATGAGGTGCAGAGTTGAAGGTGAAGGCAGATTAAGCTGGTTGAGTGAAATGAACCTCAGTCAAACAAAAAATGCCAGAAATGAACTTAAGATAACAAGAAACTAGCACAAATTATTTATTTAGCAAAGGAAATGAAACAGAGCATTTGTAAGGCACAAAACACATTATTAATCAAAGGAAAGGCACAAACCGCATTATTAATTAAACAAAATGTTTGAAACCACAATATTTGATAAACTAGCAAAATATTTATAAGGGGCTCAGAATTAACTTTCGCTTGCTTGTTTAAAGTAAAACGGGCACAATAAAAGTATAAGGAGCATGGTAAGAGATTGAAGGACATAACAAGTACAATAAAAGGACAAATTAACCTTAGAAAGCAAGGCCACTGCATGTTTTTTAGTAAAAGAACATGTTTGGGCACAAACTACTATTTCACATTGACTGAAGCCATTTAAAGCATAACTAAAGTTGTTCAAAGTATCCCAAAGTATGCAAAGTGTTTGCAGAGTGTGTCCTTTATTATGATGCAATTATTTCAAAGAGTTTGCTGTGTGTAAAGTGCAGTTATAGTGCAAAGAGCAGTCAAACTACAAACATTTTGAAATGTTTCTTGTGCTGTGTACATTTATTCGCAGTGTCGCCATTTCTGAATTGTTTCTTACACTGTACAGAGTTATTTCACAAAAGTGCAGCCATTTTGAGGAATTTCTGTGCTGTGCACAGTTATTTGAAAAAAGTGCATTCATCTCAAACTGTTTCGTGCTCTGAGCTTTTTCTGCTGTGTATAGTTTATTTGCAAAGTATAGTCATTTTGAAGTATTTCTTACACTGATAAAGAGTAGTTTCACAAAGTACAGTGATTTCAGAGTGTTATTGTGTTTCGGAGATTTATTTGTTGTGCTATTGGGCATAATTACAAGTACTGGCATAAAAGTCTGATGTATACATACACACACACACACACACACACACACACACACACACACACACACACACATACATATATGTGTATATATATATATATATATATATATATATATATATATATATATATATATATATTCATATATAAGTCCATGCACCTTTACTACTGTGTGTTGATATGGTTGAGGCATTTCACAGACTCAGTCTACTTGTGTTTGATCATAATATAGCAGAGAATTGGAGAGTATTTGAGCAGGAATACAATATTTTCATACAACCAGCTTTTTCTGACAATGATGCATGTACGAGGGCATTAATTTTGCTTAACTTATCTGGGTCAGAGGCTATTGAAAGAGAGCACTCATTTGTGTATGCACCAGTGGTATATGCAGGAGAGGGGGAAACCACCATATTGTGGTACCAGCTGAATCAAGAGAGGACCCCGAATGCTTAAAATGTAAATTTAGAGAAATGTGCAATCCCCAGATAAACGTTACATTAGAGAGGCACTTATTTTATATAAGAGACCAAAAGCCAGGTGAAACTTTTGCAGCTTATATCACTGACATGAGGAAAAAGGCTAAAACATGCATATTTGGTGACTTGAAAGATGAGTTAATAAAGGACAGGCTTGTGTGTGGTGTTAATAGTGCTGCAGTGAGAAAGATTTTGTTTCGTGATAGTGATTTAATGTTAAGCAAAGCCATAGAGAGTTGTCAAATCCATGAGCTCACACAAAGGCACACAAGTTTGCTTACAAGTGATAAGATCATAGTTTCAACAGCCTCTAAAGTAAGCGTAGACAGCATGCAACATATAGTAAGCAGAAGCAGGCCTAAGCACTTGGCAGCTGAAACCCCTGTGAGTTTTCATGGGAGGAGACGTAATTTTCTAGCAAGTTCCAAGACTAGCTCAGTAAAAAGGGCATGCTCAGTGCAGTATAAGTGTGAGTCTGCAAAATTCAAATCGTCTTACTGTTAACAGATGCAGAGACTTGTGGGTGCTAGACCATCCTTTGGGTATAAAAACAGAAAATCATTAAAACAAAGGTTGTGTTACCCTAAAGCAACCAGTCAACTAGATAGAGTGAGGCATGAATATGGAATGAGAAAATGTAATAGATGCTCTTTTTGCACTTACATTGATGTATTTGGTTCCTTCACACATCCCTACAGTGGTAAAACGTTTTCCCACTTACCTGTAGCTGATTGTAATTTTAAGCACATAGTATACCTGGCATTATGTAATGGATGCTGCTCAATTTATGTGGGCAAGACAAATAGATGGCTGCGTGAGCGCATTCGTGACCACTTTTATTGTGCACGAAGGGATATGAACTATAGTGCAATAGCAAAACATATGATAAACAGTGGGATGGAACATACTTTTAGGCTTCAAGTTTTAAAGATAATATATGAAAGCATCAGTAAAGGGAGACATTATAAATAGGACCTATCAGGCAGAACTTAAATGGATTTTTACATTAAGAGCACATTGTGATCCAGGATTGAATAATAGTGTATCAATACAACCCACTCTGAGAGCCAGGCCTTTGAGAAGGAAATGGAATGCTTTTATTGATTTATTATTTATATACATTTGTATAGTGTTAGGCCATGATCAAATGTACTGTAATTTGTGTATATGTAGATCTTACATATGACATTTTATATGCAGATGTTACTTTTGTATTTTATTCTGTAATTTCTCCTTTAAAACTCTTTTATGCTGTTACTATGGTATTTAATTTGTTCAGATGCATTTTGGATTGATTGGTTGCTTTTTCCTTTTAACTGATGTATTTTGAGTTGTATGTTAGATCTGATGAAGCTTACCGCGAAAGCGCTTATCTACTATTTATCTTGTTATTAACAATTAGTTTGCTTTTAGCCATTTGCTGTGGACTACTTGGAATTCATATTTGTTGGAAGATATGTTTATAAGTTTATTTAAGTTTAAGTTACAAAGCCTCATTCTGGATATGTTTGTGTGTAATAAACCTGCTTGAACTGAATCCATAAATGTTTGTCTTTTTTATCCTGAACAGACGAGTGACAGATATTATATTCATTGAAGGTGATTGAAATGCTAAAGTTGTTATAAGAAATACAATTGGAATATTAGGCAGGTTTGGCATTGACTTATAAAAAGAAGTGGACATAAGACTGTCAATGTTCTGCCAAGGTAATTCCGAAGTCACAGCAAACACTATCTTGCAACAGGTTATGAGATGGCTATATATATGGATATCATCAGATGGGCATTATCACAGTAAGGTTGACAATATCTTTGTCAATCAGAGATGAAAGAGTTCTATGCAATCAGCAAAATCAAGATCCAGAGCTAACTGTGGCTCAGACCACCAGATTCTTACTGTAAATTTTAAACTTACAGAAAACAAGAAAAATGACTAGGCCAGTGAGGTTTGAGCTAAGCAATATTGCAAATGAACATCTACTGGAGGTGAAAAATAGATATAAGGAATTGGGCATGGTGGAAAGAGTACATGGACTATGGACAGAAGTTTTAGATTTTAACTAGGAAGTGGAAAAAATAATTCTAAATAGAAAGAAGATTAAGAAGGCAAATGACTATCTAGTAAGGCTTTAGAAGTGGCTGAAGAAAGAAGGATATCTAAAGAAAATGAGGATAGAGTACATTTTGTAAAAGTTTAATGCAGATTTTCATAGATAATAGCAAGAGTAGTTAAAGAGGGATGTATAAATGAGCAATGCAAAGAACTGGAAGAAGAAATTAAATGTGAATGGCAAGAGATCTGGTCAAGAAGATGAAGAAAACATCCAGGTAAAAATGTATATGACAAAAGGCAAAAATGGGAGAAAACCTGGCAGAAACAGAAGAGAAAAGATGACATAATGCAGTCAGATTAGTACCACCACAGAAGTCAGTTGCTCCACAGACAATACTAAGTTGACAAGAAGGACACCAATATCACTAACATGTACAATGATGTGTTCTCTAACTAGAGTCAAACATCCTGAAGAGTGAAGTTAAATGGACACTTGAAAGAATTGCTAATAAGGCTGATCCACCAGCAGAATTATTTTAAATCCTGCAAAATGATAATGTGATGCTGCTTTATTTAAGTTGTCAGCAGCTGTGGAAAACAAGACAGCAACCATTGTATTGAAAAATGTCAGTTTATATTCCAGTCTCCAAAATAGGCATCGCTACAGACTGTTCCAATTTTCAGTCACACTTGTAGAAAGTACTGTATTCCCCAAATCAGGAGAACTATTTCCCCCATGCTGAAGCTGGGGTGACTGCAATCCAAGCCGTGGTGACTACAATCTAAGTTAGACACTGAAGAAGTTCACTGTCAAGGAAGGCACGTATTGAGAGAGAAAATTATTCAAATTCAGATTACCATGAACTTGGAAAACACTGAAGTCATAGAAAACAATTTCAAGTTTCAATGGACTTTTGATTAAGAAAACAACCAACATTGACAATTTTGAACATCTGGAGACAAGCATTGCCTCCCCCTCCCACGCCCATTCTATAACATGTTGAAAGGAGAGAAAACATGCAGTAGGACTTTTGTTATTAATAGACTTTTGAAAGAAAATGAATTGTGCTTAAAACCATGGAAAGAACAGTAAACTATCCAAAACCATTATGGTCTGCTTAGGAAAGCTTTAATAGTTTAGTTATTTGGTACATCAAGTAAATGAAGCTTTTACTATTTTATCCAAACCTCTGTGCCTGTGGTTTATGTTTTATGTTGAATAACAATAAAGTAAATTTTTACTTAAAATACATTCTAAAATGCTACCATGGTTGCAATAGTTATTATACATTGCACGTGACTAAATTGACTATCTGTTTTTTTGTGATTTTTTTTCATAATATATACTTCCTTATTTACTGTGTTACTTTTACTTAACTGAATTCAATGTTTCCACATAAATCGTTATTTAACTAAAAAAATGCTTAAATCTTTTGCTGTGGCTAATTTCACCCTCAGTGGGACTCTTTCCTAGTTTAAAACAATGCATATGTCCACTATGCCATGGAAGGAGACTGTGACTTGGGATGGGCAACCACTCTTCTCTTCCAGGCATGCTGCGAAAATACTTGTACTATCTGTACATGTGTTGTTTGCTACACAGGAATTATGTGTTTCTACTACCACATCCACAGCAAAATCATGTGCATCAGAATGTATATTGCTGTCTTTCCACACATGATGTCAGAGCTTCTTAAGGTGATATTCCCTAACCACAAAACCCAGTGTCTCACTTGCCCACTCCCACCCTGGTAGTCAACTAACCAGACTGCACTCTCCCTTTTGCAAATTCTTGGATCCACCACAGCAGGTCTACTGTCTTGGGGCACAAAGCTGCATGCCTGACTGTAATGGGCATAGTGTTTCACCTAATGGTTAAGGTGTTTGCCTTACAAACACAAGGTACAGGGTTTGAGTCTCACAAGGGATAATTGGCTAGGCTTAAAATGGCTCCCAAGGGCAGTTGGCCTAGTACTAATCCATGAACCTATGAACATGCCCTTCATAAGTATCATATGTTAGGCAGAATTTCCACCTTGCTGGTGTGGATGCTGCTAGATATAAAGCATACCCATAAAGCCAATGCTCATCCACAAACACAGGTACTCCACTAGCAGATGTTCTGTAATTTTCATGTTGACCATGTAGTCAAGTATATTTTGAAAAGTACAGAAAGCATGTAGAGTGATACATCATCAGGGTCTGCAGCAGGGTGCCCAATATGTATGTATGCCCTTCAAATTAATGTCAAGAATCTGCACATAATACAGCCATCTTATTGCCCGTGGTGTTACATCCAGCATCTGCAGTCAGCTCTTCAGTTCTAAAAGTCACACAGGCTACAAGGTTTGGTCATACCAGACGTGTGTCACAGCAATGTTTTGGTCCCCAACCTTAGGAGAACAAAATCTGTAGACAGTGACAGATAGACTATTCTTTATGATATTTCCCTGACACCAGCCATGTTGAAATCACAGATGCACATCTGCCTGGAGTTACTTTAGTTGCCAGTATTGCACCAGTACTGAAAGGCCACCTGTTTTGCCACACTGCATATTTAGTACTGATTGAGTTTGACAACAGTACTCTCTGAGCTTCACAAGCCTACATACATGTGAATTTTGCAAGCTTGACAGAGTGTTTTATGGTTTCCTTGATGTATATAATGCTATTGGTGCAATACTGTTGGCAGTGTAGCAATTTCCAAACTGCAGTGATTCAGAAACTCTTCATACTGGTCATGGTGCAAATACCATACAT
Organism: Protopterus annectens; assembly: GCF_019279795.1. Taxonomy (NCBI): domain Eukaryota; kingdom Metazoa; phylum Chordata; order Ceratodontiformes; family Protopteridae; genus Protopterus; species Protopterus annectens. The sequence goes on along the minus strand of NC_056734.1, from coordinate 463,052,113 downwards.
CATCATTGTCAGTACTACAGCAATTACTGTGAGCCAGAAATGTGGATGTGCTGTAATTCACTTATTCTGGAAGGATAACAAAGTCTGAGATCATTACCCAATATATGAGGCTCACTGAAAGTTAGTGGTCTTACACGGTTGTCATTATAACAATTGCAAAGTTTGAGTGGTGCATGTTTGTTGTATACTATTACACAAGCATTGTACATGACTAGGAGTATTTTAGCAATTATTCTTGGTCCCCCTTAATGGTAAACACTACATAGCCTTTGCAATCGTATAATGTTAATATAGCAGCACTGCAAGAATATGGAGCTGAGCTGTACCAATGACTGAACCTTAAAGAAGGAAGTATTCTGCCCTGTCCATAGAAAGTCAGATGAAAATGCCAAACGTGATTTTCATACTTATAGGCTAATCTACTTAGATGTTCAGAGACATGACTTACATGGCTGAACAATTACAATGGGAAATCCAGGTGAATTAAGCATACCCACAACCATTTTGCTGAAGTGCACAGAACACAGACTACCCAGATAGCCACTGCAGTAGACATGCATATATTAGGCAGTGTGCATATATAAATCTCATGAGCTATGTGTGGGCTGGTGCAGGATACTATGCTGCAAGTTATATAAACAATAATGCCATTCATTTCTATGTGGATACAGTCATGAACTGCACTGGGGATTTTACACATTTCTTATTATTATATCCATGTCATTTCATATGATTGATTTAGAGTACTGACTTCTATTTAACATGCTAGTGGAGACATGTTTTAAAACTGATTGTACATTTCTTTGTGATATGTATGGTTTCTCACCATTTTACAGTGCTGGGGCGTGACAAGGTTCATATCTTATTTCTGAACCAGAACAAAGAACATTTTTTAGTATTATATACTGATTATTAAGCCACTATATTGATATACCTTACATTTCATGCTACAGCAAAATGAAAGTTTTACCCAGTATGTTTATTTTATTTGAATCGTTGTATACACGTAAATTGTTAAGACTGTGATTTTCTGGCAGACATTTGGTTACTGGTATTTCCCATTCATTTGTCTCATTAGGTTAAACAAATCATATTTTCTCTGAAAGTGCGATACTGTGGGCATGCTAATATTATGTTGTTGAATGCCTCCTCTTGCTTTAATGATACACACATTTGTATTCCTTTTAGTAATTCCACTCATTTTTACAACAACCCTGAGAAATCACTTAAAACATTTCTCTCCCCTTCTTTGCCAGCCATGCCAAATTACATGCAATGCTTTCATAAAATATCAAAAAAGTAAAGTTATAACTTATAAGGAAGATATATTTATATGCAAGAAACTGCAGTCACACATTGTGAATTTATAAACATAATAATTTACAAAGTGAACTAGTACTGATTTTGAACTAAAGGTTTTTAATTTAGAAACATTAAAAATCTGAGAAAAAACATTGCAGGAGTACATAAATTATTGTATAAGACAAAACCAAGCATAATGAATTATTAAATGAGAAAGGAGAAAAAGGAAACAAATCTGTAGACTAAGGTTACCAATTGGAGTATCTGCAATTCACAATTAAATCACATCATCAGTAAGAAAATGATAACTGACCCTAACTTTGAGAGGATTTCTGTCTATACACACTGAGCTGAGTGGAAGAAGGGCATTAACCACAACTCTGATCTGTGATACATAACAAGTATCCTTTTTTTTGCTTATTTTTACTAGTCATTGCTTGTTCTAGCCATTTATAGCACTTTTATTGTCTGTTGCACACTTTTTACTATATTTTATTGCTATACACTAATCTGCATGGTTGTACTAAAACTGTCTGCCTTACAGGGCCTGATAAATAAGGATTTTACTCTCACACTGTTTGTAATGCTTTTTTAGCTAGTTTCACTGTGTGAAAGGTATTAACTGGACATTTTCACCATTTGTTAATCATCTGTTTGTTTGTTCTGATTTCCTGCCAAGGAGTGTATCATATATCTGATTTATTTGCATTTAAAAGCATTTTCAAGAGTCTCCTTGAACCTTTATCTGTTTAAAACTTTCATTTAGTGGCACACTGCTATTTTTCTGCTGTGATAATCATTTCTGTAGTGCTTTCTGCCTAAAGTAGTGTAGGTAAAAGCTGTAGTATTGTCCCAGTTCAGATTTTCTGTCTCTGGGCCTGTTTGTTTGTTTGCAGTGGTTGATTGTTCTGAGCACATGTCCCAGGCCATCTTGAATTAGCAGAGGCCTTTCTTTACCTTCAGGAGTGGATCATGTTAAATGGCTGCTGGCTGGTAGAGGTTGCTGGTCTAGGCCATAGAGTAAGCACTCATTGGTTATTTTGAGTTTTTTTTAAAAGTTATTTCAGGTTGTATCTTCTGGTATTTAAGCCCTAACTTTGACAGGATTCATGTCTATGCACACTGAGATGAGTGGAGGAGAGGCATTGACCACAACACTGATCTGTGATATATAACAATAAGTATCCTGATTGTTTTGCTTATTTTTACTAGTTATTGTTTCTTCTAGCCATTTATAGCACTTTTTATTATCTGCTGCATACTTTTTACTGTATTTTATTGCTGTACACTAATCTGCATGGTTGTACTAAAATTGTCTGCCTTACAAGGCCTGATAAATAGGTTTTTACTGTCACGCTGTTTGTAAAGCTTTTTTTAGCTAGTTTAACTGTGTGAAAGGTATTAACTGGAAATTTTCACAATTTGTTAATCATCTGTTTGTTTGTTATGATTTCCTGCCAAGAAGTGTATCATATAACTGATTTGTTTGCAGTTAAAAGCATTCTTTAGTGTCTCCTTGCTCCTTTATCTGTTTAAAACATTCATTTATTGGCTCAATGCTGTTTTTCTGTTGTGATAAACATTTCTGTAGTGTTTTCTGTCTAAAATAGTGTAGGTAGTAGCTGTAGTATAGTTTTCCACCCTCCCTGCCTGTCGGTGTCTTGCTCTTATACTTGGTGGCTTTGCAATTGTTCACCCCCTACTGTAAATTTGATCTAGGACACTCCTCCCAGTCTTGTTTCATTAGCTCATTCTATCTAATACAGAAAGGACATATGAGAAATCCAACCCAATAGTTTCTTAACCTTGAATTATTTTCTGTTCCTCCTTTCTCCCTTTCCACTTCATAAAGAAATAAACATTGCTAGAATAATTCTGACTGAATGTGCTTCTCAAACAATCTGGAAATATAGAGCTGATAAGGATATTTTTTTGCACTTTTTAACTGTTCAGAGTTCTGCACTGTCTTAATTTTTGCTTGACTGAATTATTTATATATTTGCTGGTATTGTTTTCTGATACTCTAAGTGCCTCCATTTTGATTTCTTCCTAATTTATTGTTTTCTGCACTTGTCTTTAGTCATTCTTTAATTTAGTTACATTTATTTAAACTGTATTTGTGTTAATATTGCAATATACTCAAGTGTGTTAACTTGCAATGCATTTGAATTGTTTTCACTGTTGTTTAGCTGCTTTTCTGTAAAAAAAGTTCTCTAAGCTTGTTTCCCATCTTTCCTGTAACTAGCTAAGTCCAGCTACAGATTTGCTGTATCCTGGACTGTTTGTAAGCTTCTGAGCTCCCTCAAGCCTTTCTGTGTTGGAGGGAAGCTTTCTAGCTTATCAGTGGGAGCAGTAAGCACTAGGTAGCCCATCTACCTCAAGAGGAGTGGTTTCTGGCCTAGAAATTGTACTTTACTGGCCATTTGGGCAGTTTTTCCATCCCTTTCAACTTTCTTGTTTAAAAGCCTGTATTTGCACTTGTTTCCTATCTTTCCTGTAACTAGTCTAGTCCTGATACAGATTTGCTGTATCTAGGACTGTTTGTAAGCTTCTAAGCCCCCAAGCCTTTCTGTGTTGGAGGGAAGCCTTCTAGCTTATCAGTGGGAATGGTGAGCACTAGGTATCCTATCTACCACAGGAGGAGTGGTTTCTGGCCTAGTAATTGTAGTTTATTGGCCATTTGGGCAGTTTTTCCATCCCTTTCAACTTTCTGTTTTAAAAGCCTGCATTTTTGTGGGTTTGTGCTTGTTTAAACTCTGCTCACTGGTGCAGAGCTAAGGTAAACTATTACTGGTGCAAGAAAGTCTGCTCTTCAGTTTTCCCTTAGATCTTGCTAGTTCTTTCTCTCTTGCACTTCAAATAGCCTAATCACTTTGCACTTCAATAATTTTTGTAGCAATTATTATAGCACATGTAAATGCCATCAACACTAGTCATTCTTCGCAGAAATAGCTCCAGTACTTAGTATTTATAACCACCCCTCCTGGTATGATTAAAGGGTAGTTCCTTGTGCTTTCTCCTATTAACCTGGTGCATGTGGGCATTCTGAGGCAGTGTAGCAACTGCCTCATGTATACAGACAGCCCCTCTCCTCTTAACTCCCAACATTCAGACTTGTGAGAGATGCACTTATATCACCAAATTGGAAGCTATACACCCTCCAGATAAGACCAAACTAGCTGGTCAAGAGGAGAAGGCCAACTCCTGCACCACACCACATGGAATACTTAGCCCTCCAAAAAACCCACTATCACAGATCTCACATAAAAACACAAACCACACACCCACCTTCATGGAGGCTCTTAATAGAAATTTACCCAAACACCAGAAACCTCCAAGACAGAAGTGCACTCGACCACCACAACACAGCACAGACCACAGCACACATAGCTCACCTCCACAGCCTGCCCCTCAGCCTAAGCCCCTAAGACTAAACACCTTGCCCTATACACTAATCATAGGTGACTCAATAGTGAGGCACACATATGTCCCACTCACTAGTTTGAATAAGGAGAAGGTGCCAGAATCCAAAACACACACACTCAGGTCACTCCACAACAAGTATGACTCTGTCATTGTCCATGCGGGTGTGAATGACCTGAGATGCACCTCCCTTGACTACATGAAAAGAGACATGGCAGAGCTCTCAGATTATGTGGTCCAGGCAGGTATGACACTAGCCTTGAGCAGTAACCTACCGTCACCCAGAATGATACCGCAGTACAAACAAAAAATGATTGACTTCAACAATTGGCTAAGTTTATGGTGTCATTCTAAGGAGATTCAGTATCTGTCTGCTTCGGATGACATGACTGACAGACCTTGATGCTTTCCAAGAGATGGCCTGTATCTATCCCCCCTGGGTTTCTGGGTACTGGCTAAGGCTCTTGCCACCCCTGTAGTGCCTTTTTAGGTGATTTTCCAAAGACCAAATTACCACCATAACAACTATAAATAAATGCAATCTGAGGGTCATGCTGCTCAATGCTAGAAGTCTAAATCTCAAGATGCACTCGCTCAAAGCACTCCTCAAAATGGAGAACATCAACATTTGTGCTGTAACAGAAAACTGGTTTAAAGTGGCAGAAAGCACCCCTGCGCTAGCAGGCTATAACTTATTTCACATCTTTCAGCCCCAAAACATGGACTAAAGCTCCAAAGGCATTGGTGTCTCCGTATTCATAAAGGATATCCACACCTCCAGACTAGTAGACCAGCATAATGCATCTGAGATACTTCAGGTATAACTAACATTGGGTAAGATGGCAGTCCACATCCTAGCCTGCTATAGGTCCCCAACCATGCTCCTAGAGTTTCACTCCACATTCCTAAGCAGCCTGGAATCTGTCATGGTCCAACCCAACATTCTCATATTAGGAGAATTCAACTACCAATACACTGACCCAATGCTTCCTGGAATTTACCAATTCCAATGCCCTGGACCAGCTCATTCTGACCCCCACTAGAGGAAGCAACATTCTTGACCTGGTTATTACTAACATGGGTGACTGTTGCTCTACACCATTAGTCAATTCCTCCCTGGTCAGATCCAACCATAAACTAATCACCATGGAAATCCACATGTCACCCACACCCTCGCAAAGGTAAACACCTTGAAAAACTCCTCCAAAGCTGACTTTGGACTCCTAAAAACAGACGTGGCTAAGTTCACGGCACCCATGCCAATGGAAAATAGTTGCATGACTGCCGAATCATACACCAATGCACTGTACAAACATGTACATAAATGCATGGAACTAGCCATACCCAACAGAACCAAGATGCTCTCCTCCAAAAAAGGAAGCCAATCAGGTGGTCCCCTGACTTTAATAAACTCTGCAACAGAAGCAAGAAACTGTTGCAGAAAATGGTAAAGTCCCAAGACTGGAAAAACTCTCTTATTAGCGTCAACAAAAAGTTGAGATCCCTCATCAAATCCTGTAAAGCCAGCTATGAAGGCAGAATTGGGGCATACACTAAAAACAATCACAAAGCCTTCTATAGTTTTATCAAGAACCTCCACGATGGCAATATCCAGATTTGCTCTGAGTTACTGCACAATGGTACCTCCTATACTGAGTCAACAGATATTGCCAACATACTGGCCGACAGATTCAGTGCCAACTTTACCCCTCTCTTCCCCACTAAAGGACCAATCACAATACTTGAAGATGCCAGGTACCCAGCATTACTGCAGCACAGGTTAACGCTGCATTGTCCAAGGACAAGAATGCAGCTTCCATGGGGCCAGATAATATCCCTGGCTGTGTTCTACATGAATTACAAAGTGAACTGGCACCACATCTGTGAGCCCTGTTCAGTCACAGCCCCATCTCAGGCTTTGTCCTTACTAAATGGCACACTGCTACAGTCATCCCTCTCCATTAAGGGGGAGTGACTACAGACCCTGGGAATTATTACCCCATTAGCCTGATGAGTCTGATATGTAAAGCTATGGATCACATCATCATGGACTTGATTAACAAAGATATAGGAAATCTCCAAACTCTGGACCCCACGCAGTTTGGTTTTGTGAAAGAGAGATGATGCCTGCTCAACCTGGTTGACTTCTTTGAGTCAGTCACAAGGGCTGTTGATGAAGGTAAGGCAGTGCATACAGCCTACCTCGATCTGACCAAGGCCTTTGATACCATTCCTCACTCAGGAATTATTGATAAATTCAACAAACTAAGTATCAACCCCTATATCACTAAGTGGGTTGCCAATTGGCTCACAGATAGAACACACAGTGTGAAAGTAGTGAACTCCAATTCAGACTGCTGACCAGTCATGAGTGGAGTCCCACTGGGATCAGTCCTGGATCCTCTCCTGTTCTGCATCTACTTCTCAGAAGTCCAGGCCAACACAAAGGGACTCTGGCTAACCAAGTTCGCAGAAGACTGCAAGCTGGGAGCCATTATTAACTCCCCAAGTGATGCAGACATCCTACAAAAAGGCCTCACTAAGACCAATGACTGGTATCAAAACCATGGCCTTAAGCTTAATGCCAAAAAATGCGTTGTCATCCCCTTTGGTAAAAACTCAGTTCCCACTAATTACCCCATAGATGGGAGCCCCCTGAACACTGAAGGTGTTATAAGAGATCTGGGGATGCAGGTCGACAGCAACTTCTCCTTTGACCACCACATTGCCTCTGTGATCAGAGAGTCCTTCTATGTGGCACATCTCATTGCCAAGTGTTTTGCATCCAGGAAGAAAGAGGTCATTGCCTCTCTCTCTACTCTTCCCTCATTAGGCCAGTCATCGAGTATAATGCCTCATTTGTCATGTTCCTCACTAGACAACTGCAACAGCTGGAGAGGCCACCGAAGTACCCTATAAAGAGGATCCTAGGCATGAAACACATCTCCTACATGGACAGATTCAAAAGACTCCAGCTATTCTCTGTCTAATATTGCCTACTTAGAGGCAATTTCTGCTTGACATCCAATGCCATGTCTGACCCAGCTCTGTTAGAAATGCTACAGCTAAAGAAATCTCAATCCCTCCACACCGCATGCTCCAGAGACCTCAACCTCATTAACACAATCAACAGAACATGCTGGAGGGACAGGTTCATAACCCAGAGACTGACCTTGCTCTTGAATAGACTTCCCATACATGTCAAGCAGAGCACCTCGCTGTCCCTCTTCAAGAGAAATCTTGATGAGTGGATGGGTAATAGAAACTTTACCCCGGGGATCACTCCAGTGACTCTACTTGATAGAGGCACTGGGAACTAACATCATGTGGCATGATGCCAGGGCACTTCTATGGGCTAGGCTTGTAAAGGTTCCAGGGCCATTAGCCTAGTACACACCTATGAACCTATGAAAATGGCAGCAACAACAATGACAATAAAAAAAACTACAACAAAAAGATGCATATCCAAAAAATGAACCTCTCCCAGTTTGGTTTTATTAACAGCAGGTCATCTTTACTCAGCATAGTGGACTTTTGCAAAAGGTCACCAAAGCAATGAATGAAGGCAGAGTGGTACACATAGCATATATTCACCTGACCAAAGTGTTTGGTCCAATTCCTACTCAGGTATAGTAGAAAAGCTAAATAAACTGGGACTAAACCCCTATGTCACCTGTTGGACTGCCAACTGGCTCACAGATATGATGCAAGAACTCAAACCAGGGAATGTTACCTCCATAAAGAGTCCAATCACCAGTGGATTCCCCTCAGAGCCTCTGGCTGACTATGTTTGCAGATGACTACAAGCTATGAGCAGCTTCTGAATTCCCAAATGACAGCCATCCTGCAGGAAGATTTGTCCTAAATAAATAAATGGTGCTAAAATCATGGACTGAAATTAAATGCAAAAAAATGTTACTGTATTGCTTGGGAAGTTGTCTACCCTGGGGAACAACCATATCAAAGCATTTTTGGCCGTTTGCACCTGCCCTACCTGCATAGCTGTTTCTGTTAAACTACCATATCAGCAATACACTTCTAAAAGTTGAGCTGTTCAGGATTTGGGAACTTAAGTGACCTAACTTTTGACTAGCATGTGTCCATTGACATAATAATATTATTATATTATTATGATTCTATATGTGTCTAGCTATAAGAATGTCATTGTCCCCCTTTACTCAGCTCCCATTAGGCTAATAGTTGAGTATAATGCTCTCTTTGGAACTCTATCTGTCCAGACACATGCAACAAATGGAACACCCACAGATATACCTTACTAAAAGGATACAAGGTTTAAACAACATGTCCTGCATGGATCAACTCCAAGCCCTGTCATTATACAACCTCCAACCAAATACTGATGGATTTACTGCACATCAGCAAGTCAAATGGCATCTGAAATAGTAGGTCTAAGGATTTAATCCTCTTCTGCAACATCAGCAGAACAGTTTAGAATGATAAGAATATCTCACAGAGGATACCACTGCTCTGGGCAGACACCCCAGTCATGTAAAACAAAGCTCATCACTGTCCATGTTCAACTACAAGTTGGATCTATAGAAAGGAAACAGAAAATTTACCCCAAAACTAACCTCTGTACTGCTAATACACAAAGGAAGCTCTTAAATGCTGATGATAAAGATCCCATGCACGAGTCCCCTCAAACTATCTATGATATGATCTCAGTTATTCTCATTAGGGTAATTTATAATTATCAACCATAAGATGGATAAGGCTAATCTAAGACTAAATGTGTTATTTCAAGAACAAAAAGGGAAACTGGCTAGGCTTAAAATAGCCAGTAAGAGGAGCTAGCCTAGTACTTACCTTAGAACCTGTGATGTTAAACTAACTGTTAAACTAAGCAAGATCCCACTGCAGAGAAGCTACAATCCTTTGCACTGTCCTTAGGCCCTGTAGTATAGATGAATGTGATATCAATTTTACATCAATTCCTACTCACAAAATTGGTTAAGAGAAATAAGTGTCTAAAACCTGCAGTGATAAGTGGCATCAACATATTTCACTGTACCAGATAAAAAAATGGTTACTATTCAGTCAGATCTTAACATTATTGTGTGTGTGTCTTTCGGGTTTTCCCGGTTAGGGGTCGCCACAGCGGAACTCCGGTCCGCTAATGATTGGCAGTAGAGTTTTACATGCTGGCTTGCCGGGCCTAACGCACAACCTTCAATGAAGGAATGCCCATTCACGCATGTCGTCACACAGTAGACGCTTTAACTGAGAATCGAACGGGCAACGTCTAACTGTGAGGTGACAACGCTACTGCAGCACCACCACCACAGTAGATCTTAACATTATTGTTCTATGAATTATATTTTACCTTTAATTAATGTTTATGCCTACAAGAAACATGGCTGTAATGTTGTCTTCAAAGAAAGAAACCAAATCCCCAGAAGAGCAGAAAATATAGAATGCATCAGTGTTCATTCATTCATTTTCTCTCTCTCTCACACACACACACACACACACATACACACACACACACACACACACACACACACACACACACACACACACACACACACACACACACACACACTTATACACATACACACACATAAACGCAAACAAACACACTCCCACCACATGCACACCTACAAGCAAAGAAGATACTCCAAATTCACATATCTGCATGTATTTAAATTGGGGGGGGGAGCAGAAACCCTGGAAAATCATACATGGGCACAGGAAGAGCATGTGTACTCCAGACATAAAGCAGTCCATCTGAACAAGAGAAACAGTTATTATATGTGAGAAAAAGTAACCCTTACATCATTTATTTAATTTCTCCCTAGTATGGAGCATCATAGTCCTTTATTTATATTATGAGTTAGACTGAAATAATGTTAGAAGTTTTGTTTGCTCTAAAATATTTTTTAAAAATTTAAATATTTAAGAATAAAAATCTATCAAGATGTAAGATTATTAACAATAATTTAAAAAATAATTGAAGAAGTGTTACTGATTAAAAATGGCATGATTGTTATTTTACTTTTGAGGATAGGTTAGTATTGTTAAAATTATTATATTACCTAATATATATATATATATATATATATATATATATATATATATATATATATATATATATGTATCTTTCTATATATAGATATAGCTATAAATATAAATGTAGATACTGATATATTGCATTCAATAGCTTTTATACCTATCAAAAATATTAAAGAAAATGGAAAAAAAATGTTAACTTCACTTTATGGTATCCTAAAAAGACAATAATTGCTTATAGAAATCATATAAGATTATGGGGAGTATGGTGGTATTACCTTCCCAGATGTAGAATCTTATTCTATTGCTGCAAGTTTTAACTCTATTATACTCTTGATACACTCAACTTACACTAGTGAGTGCAGACGATTCAGGAGCAGATTATACTACATTTGTAAAAGTTTATCAAATATGATAAATTAGAAATGTATAACAATCCTTTCATCTGGTTAACAAAATTTACCTAAGAAGGAAATTTATTTCAATCTTTAGACTCTCCATATAGGAAATCAATTCTTAAAATGATTAAGAAATATGTTTTTAAAACCCCATTAATTTCACAATGGAAATTTTTGTGCTTTCCCATTGCACACATGTCTAGATTTAAGGAAACTCAGAACAATGTTTAAAATTAATTTATTAAATAGGAATGGGTTTGTATTATGGTCTGATTAGTTTGAAAAATGAAAAGCTAATTTTCCATAATATTTAATGTAAGATTATAAGTTGGATGAATTTGTTAACCAGTTAATATTATCCATCAGTAAGAAATTAAATGAATTTTTAGAGAATATGATTGAAGGAACAGAGCACTATTCATCTATTATATGAATATATAAATGCTATAATCAAGAGTAAATTAATCTACAGAGGAAGCTTGTCCAAGTTTTATAAGTTAATTATAAATAATAATAATAATTTTGATGCAGAATTCTGGAACATTTTAGATAGTAGTGGATTGAGTGACTAAATTGATGGTAAGAATCAAACTTTGTTACATAAATCAGTTAGTCATAATTCCTCAAGTTTATACTATAAAGTTTTTATGTGGAAATATATGCATAAAATGTTTGTTCCTCCCTATACAATCATTATATTTAGTAAAACAACTTATTCAGTTTGGTGGCGATGTAGTAAAAATGTAAAAGTTGATTGGGCACACATGTTTATAGATTGTAAAAAATTTAATGTATATTGAGAAAAGATAAGTGTGTTGTTTAAAGGGTTATGGTCTGATAATTGTTTTTTAACTAAATCAATAATACTAATTAATTCTCCATATCCTTTATCTTTGAAAACCAAATGACAAAAAATGTTCTGGAGTCTTCTGACAGTAGCTAGAAAAGTTTTTACAAAAAGTTGGAATCAAACCCAGTCCCTACATTCAAATAATGTTTACATTTAATAGCAATACTCTGTAAAAGTGGAACAGAGGTAATCAGAATAAAGGGGCTGGAGATTTAATAAAGCCTACACAGCCTTATATTCCAAGTAGGCATAATGGCACACTGCTTACATGAAAGTAAGCAGGTGTGTGATCCAGGAAATAGAGCTGAGGGGCATGCATGTGCGCACCAACACAAAAGTGTCTGTGGCATGCAAATCACCTCATAAGCAGGTGAATTTCATGCAAATGAGGGTGGTAGAGTGATCCAATAAGCAGATAATCAGTCCTGCAGACCCTGTGTTGGTGTCTGAAATGTACACAGAAAAATTCCATGTACAGGATGTTAAACAGAGAACAGGGGCTGTAAAAGTACAGTAAGAAGGACAGAAATAGCATAGCAGACACAGATATGTGCAAAACTATCCATTGTATGTCCAAAACCTAATGGAAAACAATTTAATATATATATATATATATATATATATATATATATATATATATTTTTTTTTTTTTTTTTAATAATCAGATCATGTTTACATGGCATGTTGCAGTGCACAAACATGCTATTAAAAAAAGTTTAAAAAGTGTAAAAATGAAAATTAGTACTATGTTATAGTAATGCATTATAGGACCCTACATGGAGTATGTACAAAGGTAGACTGCTGTGCTTGCTAATGATGTAGGGCCTGGTACTGTGTAGTTCACAGGTTGTGTGCACATATCTATATGCAAATGAGCTGGGGTTGCTGAATAGCACAAATGGGTATCCGTGTCTGCAGATCCCATCCTTGTAGGCAGAGAACTGTATTGGTGTCCACAGAACAGGTAGCCAACATCAAAAAGGGGTGTTTATACATCCTTTTAAGCTCATTGAAGCACAGAAGTGCTTGTTTGCATGGCACACTGCTGTGCTCAGCAAGGGGTGAGTACACTGCCTGCTAAGCTTTGTTTACCTTCAGACCACATGTTTGAATGTGCTTGAGTGTGTTTGCACAGCGCCTCACTGTGCTGAGTATGACCTTCCATGGGGGCATGTACAATGACTGCTGAGCATTGTTTACCTTCATGGTGCATGTTTGTTTGGCATGCTGCAGTGCTGAGTGAGGAAGGCTGTTAAAAAAATGGCTGAGAAAGGCAATGAGATCTTAATTACTGATGACCCCTGTTCCACTTGAACTACAGCCAGAAACAATCCATAATGATGTACTTGGCAGGTGGAATGCATCACAGGTAGCCAATCACAAAGGCTGCACCTACAACAGAGAATTAAAAAGGCTGCAGAAACCCTACAATCTGATTTCACCCCCATACTCTGCACCACTGGAGTACAGACTTGGGATGTTTAACTGAAGAAATGCTAGGGATTGCTGGAGGTCTGCTACATATGTATGTGCTAGATGCTGAGGTCAATGCTGCTGCTGCTGATGATGCTGACCATAGGCCTAGCCTGAGAAGAAGAAGAGTGTTCAGGCCCAGGGTTACCTTCCAGGGTCTAAAAGAGCTGGAGATTGTAGAGTGCTACAGGATGGACAGGGACATACTACAAGAACTCATTGAGCTTTGCCGACCTCAACTCAGACCCAGAGCCAACAGAGGGGAACCCATCCCAGTGGAAACTAAGGTATGTGTAGCTCTTAAGATACTAGCTATGGGTACAGTCCAAAGACCAACTGGGAACATGATGGGGGTCTCACAGTTAACAGCATCCAGGGTACTCCAGCAGTTCCTGGATGCCTTGCTACCACATGCCAGTGAGCACATTTATATTCCCCTCACTCTTGAGTTGAATGTCAGCAGTATGCAACAGTTCAACCATGTAGCACAGTACCCTGAGGTACTGGGTGCCATAGATTGCACTCATGTACACACCAAGGCACCACCTGGTGAGGATGGTAGAATATATGTGAACCGCAAGGGGTACCACTCCATCAGCTGCCGGGTCCTGTGCAATGCCCAGGGCATTATGATGAATGGGTGTGCTGGCAGCCCTGGTAGTTATCACAACTCCCATATCTGGCACACATCACAGCTGTACCAGATGTTTGCTGGGGGGGCATCCCACATGGCCATTTACTGGGGGATGCTGGCTACACACTGGAAATGTGGATGATGACACCCATCAGACGGCACACACACCTACTGAAGAATGCCATAATGATGCACACACACAAACTAGGAACATCATAGAGAGTGTGTTTGGCCTACTGAAGTCATAGTTCTGGTGCCTCAGTATATCTGGTGGAGCCCTGCAGTACTCTCCAACCACATGTGCACACATGTTCACAGTATATGCCATGCTACATAATATGATCCTGCAGAAACAGCTGCAGCAGGATCAGCAAAGGGAAGGGATACACAACCCCCCACCAGTGCCTAGGTCACTACAGCCACAATGACAGGGGGACTCCGAGGAGGAAAACCCTGAGGTTGTCCCTGTAGGCAGACGTAGACATGCCCAGTTATGCCCTGGCCTTGGCCAAGAGACAACACATAGCATATTCACTGACAGCCTAAGGCCCTAGGGACTGACACCTTACTCCAACACGCATACATATTAGTAAGAATAATGTCAGCCAAACCACACAACCTGTACTTCATCATGTATTGGCTGTGGACTGCGTGCATTAGACAGAGTCAGCCCTAAACTACTGATCTATCAACTGCTGCATTCACAAGGTAAGTCACACAGCTACTCACCACTTGTAAGGGGTACTAGGATATGGTAGCATATGTATGGACCTGTCGCATGTACGCAAGGGAATATAATGGGCTACTGGGCTACTTGCAGAGATATAACAGACACTTTGGACAACAGGTACTCTGTCCAATAGTATGTGTCTCATAATATTTACTAGGCCATGTGAATGGAAACCCCACTACATTATTCAAGAGAGATGCCAAACATTGAGGTCACAGAACGGTTGCATGACTGTGTATGCCAGCAAAGCATGGGCTGGTTGTCCCCCACTCCAACTCATCAGTGTAACCTTATAACTGCTGTAGTAGTATATTTGCAATGATATATCAGCAGACCACCCAATTCCAGAGCTGTGACATAGAGACAAAACCTGGCCACACATTGTATGTCTCATGTAATGGAGGGGTGACAATGTATATATCTGCATGTTGTTACTTGTATGATGAATGACACATCCCTGTCTAGCAGCCTGTGTGGCTCAGTAGTCTAGGGACATTAGCATGGGTGATGGTGTTGATGGTTTGAATCTGGCAGTAGCCACACCTTTTGCATTTGAGGTAGTCATTAGGTGGTATTCCCACAGACTCTCATAACCCCTCAATTTGTTACCACAAAAAAGCTAGACAAAGCCAGAGTGAATAGGGGCAAAGGGCCAAACCTAGAGACAGACATTATACATGCTCTGGGTAATGTAGAAGGTGGCTAGTATAACAGCAGGTTGCAACAGGTCAGATTAGCTGCAGGATGTAAAGGCCATCACTTAAATGCCTCAGTAGTTACAACAGTTCCGTGAATGCATTTTACAGTATAGTAATGGAAAATCACAAATGTATGAGGAACAGAGCAGACATATGGGGCGAAATGCTGGACAATCTGCAAAAACGTGTACAGGGGGAGGTATGCAGACTGTCACTCTGTGCGTGGTGTTACATCATGTACCCCATTCACATCATACCTTCAACCTCTTTGAGAAAGAAATCTGGCCAAATCCATGAATAAAAGTGGGACAAAGGCCCACAAATAGGGACAAGTTTTAAATTTGGTCTTACAAATGTAGAATGTTGATAGAATAACAGGTATTGTATTAGTATGAATCCCCTGATGTGTATGGAGTCTGAAGCTGAAATGTCTGTCATTATTTATTGACTTCAATTTCACTGATTTGCCTAATTTGACAGAAAACAACAATGTTATGTAAAACAGACCAAAAATATGATACAAAAGTCTGGACAGTCTGTGAAATTCTGCACAGTTGTGAGGAATGAGTCACATATTAAGATCAACAAACAGCCGGGGAATGCCTTGGACAATATCAGGGAATTGCAGTACTGTGGTAACAGGTGCAATAGCCAATGGCCTGCAGAACATATAATCCTGGATTGGAGTACAGGTAGCTTTGGTCTGGAGTCATTTTGTAAGTACTGACAGTCACACTGGGCATGGTCCTATGCTTAGCTAACTTCAGCCCAAGTCTGTTGCCTCTACCGCTCAAAGACCTGCTATGTGAAAATATATCTGTACATACAATACAGCTACATATACATATCTGTCTCTCCCTATCCCCCTCATGCTTGATTAGTGTATCTCTCCATATGTGGCACATAGGTTCATAGGTTCATAGGTGTGTACTAGGGTAATGGCCCTGGAGCCTTTACAAGCCTAGCCCATAGGATGATCCTGGCATCATGCCACCCAACCTTAGTTCCCAGTGCTTCTGTTGAGTAGAGTCACTGGAGTGATCCCCGGGGTGAATTTTCTATTTCCCATCCACTCATCAAGATTTGTCTTGAAGAGGGCCAGTGAGGTGCTCTGCTTGAAACGTATGGGAAATCTATTCCATAGCATGGGCAGTCTCTGGGTTGTAAACCTGTCCCTCCAGCACGGTCTGTTGATTGTGGTAATGAGGTTGAGGTTCCTGGAGCATGTGGTGTGGAGGGATTGGGATTTTTTTAGATATAGCATTTCTAACAGAGCTGTGTCAGACATGGCTTTGTAAGTCAAGCAGAGATCACCTCTAAGAAGGTGATATGAGAGAGAGAATACTTGGAGTTTTTGAGTCTGTCCATATAGGACAAGTGTTTAAGGCCTAGGATCCTCTTTGTGAGGTACTTTTGGGTCTCTTCAGTTGTTGCAGGTGTCTCGTGAGGTACATGCCAAATGGGGCATTGTACTCAATGATTGGCCTAATGAGGGAAGAGTAGAGGGAGACAATGACCTCTTTCTTCCTGGATGCAAAACCCTTAGTAATGAGATGTGTCACATAGAAGGACTTTCTGACCACAGTGACAAAGTGGTGGTCAAAAGAGAGGTTGCTGTCAACCTGTGTTCATATAAACTTATAACACCTTCTGTGTTCAGTGGACTACCACTGATATGGTACTTCATGGGAACCGGGATTTTCCCATTGTGGATGAAGACACATTTTTTGGCATTGAGCTTAAGGCCATGGTTCTGACACCAGTCGATGGTCTCAGTGAGGCCTTTCTGTAGGATGCCAACATCACCTGGGAAGTTAATAATGGCTCCCAACTTGCAATCATCTGCAAACTTTGTCAGCCAGAGTCCCTTCATGTTGGTCTGGACATTGAAGAAGTAGATACCAAACAGGAGGGGACCCAGGACTGATCCCTGTGGGATTCCACTTGTGACTGGTTGGCGTCTGACTTGTACTCAGCTACTTTCACACTGTGGGTTCTGTCCATGAGCCAATTTGCAACCCACCTAGTGATATAGGGGTTGATGCCTAGCTTAGTGAGTTTTTCTATGATTTGTGAGTGAGGAATGGTAACAAAGGCCTTGGCCAGATAGGTAGGTTGTATGAACCACCTTGCCTTCATCCACAGCCGTGGTGACTGACTCAAAGAAGTCGACCAAGTTGAGCAGGCATGATCTACCCTTCACAAAACCAAACTGTGTGTGATCCAGAGTTTGGAGATTCCCTATATCCTTGTTTCTTAGGTCCATGATGATGCATTCCATAGCTTTGCACATCAGACTTGCCAGGCTAATGGGGCGATAGTTCCCAGGGGCTGTAGTCACTCCTCCTTTGTAGAGAGGGATGACTATAGCAGTGCATCATTTGGGAGGGACAAAGCCTGAGGTGAGGTGTGATTGAACAGGGCACATAGGTGAGGTGCCAGTTCACTCTGTAGTTCATGTAAAACACAGCCAGGGATATTGTCAGGCCCCATAGAAGATGTATTCTTGGCCTTGGACAGTGCTGCTTTAACCTGTGCAGCAGTAATACTGGGTACCTCGCAATCTACTGGCATTGTGATTGGTCCTGGGGGGGGTTGAGGGGTAAAATTGGCACTGAATCTGTCAGCCAGTATATTGGCAATATATGTTGGCTCAGCATAGGAGACACCATTGTGCAGTAGCTCAGAGCATATCTGGGTATTGCCATGGAGATTCATTACATAACTATAGAAGGCCTTGTGGTTGTTTTTACTATCTGCTGAAATTCTGTTTTCATAGCTAACGTTAGAGGGTTTGATGAGGGATCTTTTTGTTGAGGCTGATAAGGGAATTTTTCCAGTCTTGGGACTTTACCTTATTCCTCATCAGTTTCCTCCTTCTGTTGTAGAGTTTGTTTATGGCAGGGGGACCACCAGTTTGGCTTTCTTTTTTTGAAGGAGATTGTCTTGGTTATATTGGGTATGGCGAGATCCATGCATTTGTGTACGTGTTTGTACAGTGCACTGGCGTATGATTTGGTGGTCATGCAACTATTTGCATGGGTGCAGTGAAGTTATCCACCTCTGTTTTTAGGAGCCCAAAGTTAACTTTGGAGAAGTTTTTCATGGTGTTTACCTTTGCAGGTTGAGGGGGTGGGAGGGATGTGGATTTCCAAGGTGATTAGTTTGTGGTCGGATCTAACCAGGAAGGAGTTGACTACTGGTGTAGAGCAATGATCACCCATGTTAGTAATGACCAGGTCAAGGATGCTGCTACCTCTAGTGGGGGTAAGAACGAGCTGGTCCAGGGAACTGGAATTAATGAATTCCAAGAAACTTTGGGCAAGTGTATTGGTACATGAGTAGTTTTCCCAGTTAATGGAGGGGTAGTTGAAGTTGCCCAGTATGAGAGTGTTAGGTTGGACCCAAATATTCTCCAGGGTGCTTAGGAACATGGAGTGAGAGTCTTAGGACATGGTTGGGGACCTATAACAGGCTACGACATGAATCGTTAACTTACCCAATGTTAGCTGCACCTGCAGTATCTCTGATGCATTATGTTGGGCTACCAGTCTGGAGGTGTGTGCATTCTTTATGAATATGGAAACACCACCACCTTTGGAGCTTCGGTCCACGTTCTGGGGCCGAAAGGTGTGGAATGAGTTATAGCCTGGTAATGCAAGGGTGCTTTCTGCTGCCTTGAACCAGGTCTTTGTTACAGCACAAATGTCAATGTTTTCCATTTTAAGGAGTGTTTTAAGGGAGTGCATTTTGAGATTTAGACTTCTAGCAATGAGCAGCATGACCCTCAGATTGCATTTGTTTGTAGCTGTTACTCTGGCAATTTGGTCTTTGGAGCACTACCTAAAAATGGCACTATATGGGTAGCAAGAGCCTTGGCCAGTATCCAGAAGCCTGTTATATATATATATATATATATATATATATATATATATATATATATATATATATATCTATCTATAACAAGATATATATATATATATATATATATAAAATAACAATATATATATATATATATATATATATATATAAAATAACAAGATATATATATATATATCTATATCTATATATATATATATATATATATATATATATATATATATTTATATATATGGTTCCACTTCATATCATCGAAATATCATTTCATCGAATTGCAAAACATCGAGACCAAATCTTCGAAAACTCAAGTTGTCGAAAACTCATAACATCGAATCTCGAATCATTGAAAACTACAAAGCAACTAGAAATAACATTCCACAGACTTTTTACTATGTTTATGCAGTGGGGCAAGCCCCCTGCACCCCCCATGTGGGGGGCTCTGCTCCCACACCACCCATAAATAAATATACCAACTCCAAGGTCGGAGTGCAGTGTGGGAAAAAGATAATTTCCTAACCCCACTGTAGTGTGACCTTGGAGTTGGTATATTTAATTACAGGGGGTATGGGGGTGGATCCCCCTACATGGGGGTGCAGGGGGACTTGCCCCCCTGCATAAACATAATAAACAGTGTCTGGGATGTTATTTCTAGTTGCTTTATAGTTTTCAATGATTTGAGATTCGATGTTATGAGTTTTCAACAATTTGATCTCAATGTTTTGCAATTTGATGAAATGATATTTCGATGATATGAAGTGGAACCATATATATATATATATATATATATATATATATATATATATATATATATACGGGTTCACTTTATAACATCGAAATACTGAAATGTCGAATTTCAGTATCTCGAAGCTATAAAGTCGAATGTTAAAAATAGCGAATGTTAATAATCGCGAATTTGACGCATGTCAAAAATATGTCGAATCCGCGGTTATGAAGTTGCGCTATGTAATGTCCAGGTTTGTGTTTTGTTGGTGCGTGGTGCCGTGTTTGGATGTAGGTGTTATGTCAGGTAAGTGAGTGTTTTGTAAGGGTTTTGAGTGGGAGTTAGAGTGTGTGTGAGGGATTGGAGAATGTGCGTGTGTGAGTGAGCTTTTATGTTGTGTTTGTGTGATCTCGGAGTTAGTATATATAAGTAGGGGGGTGTGGGGGGCGCAGTGTGTGAGTTGTGTGTGTGAGTTGTGTATGTGTGTTGTTTTTTTGTCTATGTTGTGATGTGGGTGTTGTGTTGTATGTTTAGTGTAGTGTGTGTGGTGTTTTCGGTTATGTGATTTCGCGGTTTTTGTTTGTCGGTGTTTTGTGGATTCGGTTTTATAGTCTCGAGGTACTGAAATTCGATATTTCAGCATTTCGAGGTTATAAAGTGAATCCATATATACATATAGCTATATAAAGTACAGTGATACATAGACTCTCCACATCACATCTACATAATGTACACACACAACAACAATTAAGGAGACATCCCTGTTATACACATTTATATAGATATGTGTGGTGATGTATGGATGTTCCCACATACCCCGGAGTGCTGGGGTTATCTGCACTTGCACATTACAATAGTTGTCCGATGGAACCAAACCAAGGCCACAACAGTACATAATCCACTCACCTACAGACCTCTGTGCCTGCGGACTGTCACCCTGTAGACAAACACGGGTATGCAGGTGGTGTAATATACAATGGGTGCAACACATGCCTTGTGCAGGCTATATTGTCCCTGGCCACATGTATGCCTATCAAACTGCAAACAGCCACATATGGCCAGACTGGTAAGTGTACACACATAGCAGAGATATTGCCAGGTATCCCACCTCTAGGACACTAGATACAATAACAGTACCAAGCAATATCATTCTGCAAGCCACACATGCTGTCTAACACAAGGTCACTTTGTGTACTCTATAAGTCCTGTGCCTGCATCTGCATATACAACAGACATAACCTGTGGTGTGTATGTTAAGTACTGTGAGCTGTAGTGTTTAATACTAGATAGGTAGGAGTTCTAATCTGACATCATCCAATGCCAGCACGTATGTGTGTATGTGTGTGTGTGTGTGTGTGTGTGTGTGTGTGTGTGTGTGTGTGTGTGTGTGTATAAATATATCCCCTTATAGCACTATGGACATGCTCACATGGGCAATCTCCATGCAATGGTAAGCATTTTCCTGCCCTGTGACTGGCTGCTGGCCTCTAAATTGCTCTCCTCTACAAGGCCTGCAGATCTCATCCACCTTGAGGGTATGGGCTGACAGTTTAATGTCAGATAAACTTTGTGGAACATGTGATAAGTGCTACAAGCTGCAGTGTGTAATAGTAGATAGGTAAGAGCTTTAATCTCACATCATCAAACTCTGTGTGTGTTTATATAAATGCATACCCTTACAGTACTACCGACATGCCCATATGGATTATCCCTGTGCAATGGTTATGCATTTTATGGGCATGTGACTAGCTGCTGACCTCTAAATTTCCCTCCTCCACATAAGCATAACTGATGTTCGTCAACTTCTAGATGTGTACATTCAGAAAACCATGTGACACATATCGAGGGTAGCAGACCTTGACACAAAGTATGAATGCATGATTATGCTGATTGCCCTCATTGTCCCTGATACACTGTTATACACATATGCACCTAGGGAGCCATACCCATAAACTGCCTTACCCTGCTGACATCATGTGTCTGCTGTGCCACCATGGTATCCTATGCCACTGTATTGCTACCATTTGTCTGTTGTTTAACCTCTCAGACATCTGGAATGGACACATACACAGGTCTGTGACACACCTGTCATTCTGTAATTCTACTGCTAGTGTAACATCATTCTACAAAGATACACAAAGTTTGATGTGTAGTCATGACACATACCAGCATACAATACCTGTAGTGGCCCACAGCAAGTGCCATGACAAAACAATATTGCACTACATAAGTACATATAAAGTAATATAGTCACTTTGTGCATCAGACTCATTGTTGCATTTTCTGCATTGGTGGTATGGATGGCAGGGATGTGGCACAGCTATCATCACATGCACAGGGTGTGGTCTGAGGGTGCCAGAGGCTTAGGCTGTGCCAAACAGGTGACAGCATGTGTGTGAGTCAGGAAGGGGTGCAGGTTAGATGGGCCATGTAGAGGTGCCGTGTGTGTCTGTTGGTGACCCGCATGCAACAGTGGTGTTTGAGTGTGTGCATGCACACAGTCAAGCCTGGTGCTAGCTGTACATGTGTGAATGTTGGACAGCTGTGTACCATATGTGATAGAGTGCTCAGCTCACTGTCTCCAGCCACAAACATGTGAACTGGCTCTGACAGGAGTAGCACTTGCACCACCATGCCCAAGGTCATATGTGGTACCAGTAGCTGATAGTGACTGCAAAATGCTGGGACTGTGTCCCACACGGGATCACCCAGGACCACATCCCCATGGCCTTCCACATTGTGTTGTGGACAGCACACTTCCCTCTGTAGCTCTGTAGGTACTGCCAGTATTGGAGCGTGACTGTACAAGGCCACATGGACTCCCAGCAAATAATGTTGCTAACCTTCATCCATGTGTCTGACAACCAATTCCAACCAGATGTTCCAACACAGACATTGTGCAGTCAAGGACTGACACTCTCTCAGCCCACTATCTATCCACAACAGCAGGCAACCAATCCAGGCTGTCCCCGATATGGTGGAGGCAGTCACAGATGTCAGACTGTGCTGTATCCATATCCCTAAGCATTCATCTGGTGTTGCAATCAGAAGGTGCCTGTGTCTCCATGATAGACTGAAACATGCAATGAGTGAACTGTGATGTGACACCTGCAACAGGTGGTGGATGGACAGCCATCCCCCTATGAGCACCCCTGTCAATCTGCCTGTGTGGGACCTTGCCAGCTGCCTGGCTAAGGCCAGTGTCTACACTCACCAAAGCTACAGTTGTCACACTGACCTGTTCAATGTCACCACCATCTGACTGTCCACTATCTGTGGCCTCTGGGGACCGGGTATGTGTGGGCATACTGACTGTGTGCGGTGACAATGGGGGCAGAAGAGGGACGTCAACCTCTGGGACAGATTCAGCCACTAACAACCCTGCCTGTTCTTCACTATGGCCAACATCACCATCAGCATCCGATGAGACATTGACATAAAGTTGTGAGGGGAACACACTCCAACCCCCCCCCCCCGGGGGAGCAAAACAACAGCAGTACATTACTACCTGTACTATTATGTATGGTAATCCACACAGACTCGTACTGATGAAGATTCACAACTGCATTATGAGTCCCACATCTTCACATCTCTGCTCCCATGCTCAACAGACAAACTCACAACATACATAGACAAGTCAGTTTCATTATAACATGCACAGCAGCCACATCCAGTGAATGTGGCCAGTACAATACACCTGTAAGGTATGTAAATATGACAGTGCATGTGACAGCACTAAACATAACACCCAGTATACTGATATTGAGAATGATATGCCAGTAGTAGTATTGCTGCCTCAGGTATGTACCATGAGTGTGGGCCTTTGCCCACTCCATTAATTATGACTTTGTCCTGAGTTCTTGCTGAAGGAGGTTGGCAGGTATGTTAGGCATAGCTCTCAACTAAACAGGGACAAATGTCAATAGACACAGGAACTTAGCTGGAATACATCAGGGACATTCAGGGTCAGTTTTACAATGTTAGAACTAATTATGTAAGACATGGACACAATGAGAGGAGGTGAAATACAGTACATTGTTTGACATTACAGTGATGTATACTCTCCCTTGTTGTCACTATGTACTACACATAATCCACTAGCTATGCTACAACAGCCAGCCATTGCAGGTGGGATTGACAGGGACAGAGCTGAGATGTGATTGAAATCAAGGACAATTACCAGGTGTACGTGTAGGTGTAAGACAGCAGAGTATCAATGATGTGTCATCCCCATAGATCTAAGACACGCTTACTGCTGTAATCCCTTTTCCCCATACCTCCATCTTCCCATCTGCATCCTGTTATATGTAGAAATCTATTGCATACCTGGTGGAGTGCAGTAATCCTTTGTTGAATTTTGCTTCAAGTAATCATTTGATAATACACTCTGTGCGTGTGTTAAGTCTCATACAGACCTGTTCCCCATAACCAGCTGCTTGCCTATGTAAGGTACTGCTCATTACCAGTTAATTGCCCCTGCACCACTCTGTAGCTCAAAATTGCTAATTGCAGCCAAAACAGCTGTATTGCACTATCATTAGCCAATGACATGCCATCACAATGCAATATATAAGGCCTTCCTGTAGGCTTTTGCCCCTGTATTAGTTTTTGGGATAGACATTACTGAGGTGTGGAGACTACAGCATTGCAGAGCGTAAGTATAAACAACATCTACTGTAATGATTTATGATGTATGTCCACAATTTTGCCTCATATGTGTGGTCAGTGTCCCATGCCATTGTGGTCATCTGACAATGCACTGGCAATCATTGTGCAATGAGGTCAGTAAGGGATGACACGTGTGTGTCACACTGCATATCTGTCAGACTATGCATGCTGCTGCAATAACTGTTATTCTATCAACTTGCTATCTTTGTAGGGGCAAATTGTTACACATGTCCCTATCTGTGGGCCTTTGCCCCCCCATTAAGTATGGCTGTGTCTGAATCCCTTGTTCTAGGGGGTTGGGACAGGAGGCATGGTAGGTCTGTAGCAGCTAATTTTACATACAGCTGTGTATGCAGCTGCAGCCTACAATACATGGAAGGTGTGTGAAAATGTTGGGGGACAGCAAACTGTATGTGTAATTGTGTCAGGCCTGTCATTATGGCAGAGCCAGGGAAAGGGTATTCTATGCAGTGCAATTGGGGCATGTGCGTAATGTATGTCTGTTATGCAACAGTGAGACGAACAGAGTAGTAGGTGACATATAGTTAAGCTATATGGATATGTGCATTGTGTCTCTGCCTGCAAGCCTTTGGCTTGCAAAACTAGGTAGCAGTTAATTAACTTGCAGTAACCTGTGGGATGTAACATTGTATGGTTCAGTCATTACTTGCTGTCTTCACAATAATGTAATTGAAGTGCAACACAACACTGGATTCGAACCCAGGACTGTGTGTCACAAACTGTATTATATTCAAGGCATTTAACAGACTAAGCTACTGAAAAACTGAAAAAGGCATGTGTATTTGCATGATATATGTGTACATATATAGGCTGTGAGAAACATTTCTACATCTATGAGTATGTGAGTGGCTTTATGTGGTTGTATTTCTGCACCAGGGTTCCAGTTGTACATGTAGTTTACCATTGCTGCCTTAGCAGGTGTCTTTCTACAAGTTGCTGATCAAAGGGCACATATACCTGCTATCGAAGGCCTCACTTATATACATTAGTATGTCTTCATTATTATGTATTATTGCAATAGAGTCCACGGTACACTCCTAGTTTTCACAGTAGTTTCTTATTTCAGTTACACGTACAATGTGTGTAAGTAGCAAGCAGTATGTTTTGATGGAAACATCTATGTAGCCTAAAACCTGTGTAGTGTGGTAGGGTAATACAGTGTACTATAGTTGAGAGGGGCCTGAGTTCAACACTTGGCAAGGTGCTTATTTCCTACATGTGAGGAACACTGTAAGACATTAAAGCATTTTAAAGCTCATTTAATCTGACCTAAATGAAGCGGTGTGCTGCAGCACCATGCAAACTCTGAGCTAAAAACTGTTAAGAAAAGAAAAAGGAGGTGATAGAAAAGTGATGAAATAGGGACAAGCAGGGGGAAAAACAATGTGAAAGGCAGGTAGGGATGTGCAGGATGGTGTAGGAAAGAACCATAGCTATCCATTTCTTGTAAAGCAACAGCTCTGCATTTTGACAGGTTTTGTAGATGAATTGGATTCTCAAACCCCAGAGAGAGGGGTGAGGACAACATAAATGTGTTGTCAAGTCAATTGGACCAAATTAGTTGTGTTCAGTGGACACGTGTGGAAAATGGAAAGCAATGTATGGGATGATATTATTTCTGTGGGACAGGTGCCCATTTTTGTTTTAAAGAGAGAATGGAATGTTGGGAAAGGGACAAAGCTACAAATGGGGAGGTACATTGTGTAGGAGAGGATGCAATAGCAGGCAGACAAGACAGACAAGACAGCAGACTGGGGCAGTGTGTGACAAATGGGGGGGGTAAACACCTTGGACAGGGAAGGAATTGTTTGTGCCTCCAGATGGCAGCAGCATGACTGACATCCCCACCCATGGGCATGCAACACTGGTCCTTCACTGGAGGCTGTGCTGGAGGCTGGGTGCCAGGGCCAGCCTACCCCACCAGGTTGGCCAGTGTGCTCTCAATTTGGCACAGGTGATGTTCATAGGTCCTATGAATGATCCTGGACACCATGACTGACACTTCCTGTTGGGTGACTGCAGCCCCCCCACCACTGCTCCCAGGGGGAGGCTGGGCCCTGTTCCCTGAGGTGGTTCCACCTGATGCCACAGGTGGTGCAGGGGCAACAGAGTGGGCACCACCGATCTAGGTCCCAGATGTACTAGGACCTGGTGCCATGGCCAGTTGAGACAAGGTAGGCAGATCACTGGGAACTGGCCTACCCTGACATGCTGTTGTGCTAGAGGTATAGCAATAAGTATAGGTTAGTTAAGAACAAAACATAGTTAGTAATAACAGCATGACAGAACAGTGAAAATAACCAAATTACATATCAATGCATATTATGTGAAACACAGCAATACATGCCAGAACAGTATGTTAACCGCATGCCAGTAACAGTTACAGCATAAGGCCAACAAAATAGGTAATTCAACAAGATTCGTTAATATACAACCATTATAATACATAACAACAATAATACATGTGGCTTTCAGGGCCAGTTATTTTACATTAAGAGGGTTCGTGGTCTGCACTCTTGTGGGAGGAGAGGCTGGACTCTGCCCTTCTGAGCTGGGAATTTCTGGTTAAAGGCTTATAGTGCATGCATATCTGAACTGATTCTTACCGAAGTTGGTGCGCCTTGTTTGCTGTGGCATAGACTGGATTCTGGCCTGCTGGATCTAGCTTTGTTTGTGTAACTTGAGCACTAATCCAGACATTCTCTAAAGTATTCAATTGTATTTATTACTGCTTGGTTGTAACTTGATTAAAGTGTAGCTATCATTCTAAGTCTTTTGGATTAAGCACTTGGGCTTCAGACCAGTTGTTTTACATTAGGAAGGTTTGTGGCAAGCACTGTGGTGGCAGGACAGGTAGCTTTCATCCTTCTAAGTTGGGAACTGCTGATTGAGAGCCCAGTGTCCAAGGGTATTAGTTCTGGTTTAGGCACTTGGGCTTCAGGCCAGTTATTTTACATTAAGAAGGTTCGTGGTCTGCACTATTGTGGGAGAAGAGGCTGGACTCTGCCCTTCTGAGCTGGGAATTTCTGGTTAAAGGTTTATAGTGCCTGAATATCTGAACTGTATCTTACTGAAATTGGTACACCTTGTTTGCTCTAGCATAGACTAGATCCAGGCCTGCTGAATCTAGCTTTGTTTATATGCTTGTTGTTTGTTTGCTTGTTATTTCCCGGAAGCTAATTCCACCAAATCTGGCTTCTCAGTGCTTCTGTGGATCACTAGTGATATCTGCATTGCTTACTGTACTAGTTCCTTGTTTCACTTGAAAGTTACTGTTTGTCGTTTTTGCATTTAGTTACTTGTAACACATTGCACTCAAGTTACCTGGCACTTGCTCACTAAAGCAATTATATAAGTCAGCACTAAAATTAAAAGCACTACACCCTCACTCCCCACTGGCTCTTGTTTTCAATTATTAAGGAATTCCCAATATTATTCTAGCATGTCCAAAGGTCAGTTGTCAATCTCCTCTCCGGTCCAGCTGGTGAATCTGGGAATCTTGAGGCAATGTTATAACTGCCTCATGTACACAGACAACCCTCTCCTCCTCCCACATAACACAAATACTTGAGAGATGCAGCTATTTAGCCAAACTGGAGGCTGAGCTCTCTCAACTCAGGACTGGCAAGACCAGACAGGAGGAGAAGGCAACTACACACACCACATAACCAGCCTCACATAATGCTACCACACCACTGAATCAAACACATAAACACACAAAGACATACTCGGAGACTCTGAGTAAAAATTTACCTAAACAGCAGAGGCCTCCAAAGCAGACACCCAAACAACTGCTACCTCAAGACACCCCACAAGCAACACATAAACCACAAAAGCAGTGTGCAAAGCAGTCACAGCCCTTAAGGCCAAATACAACACCAAACATACTTGTCATAGGTGACTCCATAGTCAGACACACTGACGTCCCACTCACCAGGCTGAACAAGGAGAGGGTCACAGTAAGCTGCATATCGGGTGCTAGAATCTGCCACATAACACAAGCACACAGGTCACTCCACGGCAAGTACAAATATGACACAGTCATTGTCCATGCTGGTGTGAATGACCTGAGATGTACCTCCCTGGACTACATGAAAAGAGACATAGAGGAGCTCTCTGATTATGTAGCCCAGGCAGGTATGACCCTGACCCTGAGCAGTATCCTTCCTTCACCAAGAATGATGCCACAATATAGAGACAAGATGATCAGCTTTAACAATTGGCTTAATGTCTGGTGTCATTCAAAGGGGATCCAGTGTCTGTCTGCCTGGGATGACATGCTTGACAAGCCACGCTGCCATGAGGATGGCTTGCACCTGTCACCCCTGGGATTCCGAATATTAGCTAAGGCTCTTGCCACCCCCATAGTGCCTTTTTTTAGGAAAGGCTCAAATTCTAAACCTACCACCCTAGAAAACAAAAATGGGAAGAAACTGAGAGTAATGCTGCTCAATGCTAGAAGTCTAAATCTCAAAAGGCACCCACTCGAGGCCCTTCTCAGCATGGAGAACATCGATGTCTGTGCTGTAACTGAAACCTGGTTCAAGGCTCCTGAGAGCACCCCAGCACTATTAGGTTTTACCTCATATCATGCGTTCTGGCCCCAAAACCCGGACCACACCACAAAAGGAGGGGGTGTATCCATATTCATAAAGGATACCCACACCTCCAGGTTGGTGGCAATGCACGAAGCCTCGGAAACCATCCAGGTGCAACTAACCATTGGCAAAACTGCTCTACAATTTGTAACATGCTACAGGCCACCCTCTCAAACTCAGGAACCCCACACAGCCTTCCTGAAGACACTGGAGTGTATAAATGTATCTCCAAACACCATCATATTGGGTGACTTCAACTACCCGAATATAGACTGGGAACATTACTCAAGCCCTAACTCTCTAGCTCAACGGTTCCTGGAGTTCATAAATTCAAATGCCATGGAACAACTAGTCACTGTTCCCACAAGAGGAGAAAATATACTAGATCTCATTATCACAAACATGGGGACAAAATGCTCCACACTGGAAGTATATCCCTCATTGGTGAGATCTGATCATAAACTAATCTCACTGGAAATCCACATCCCGCCCCCACCCCAAACAAAAAAGACCACAGTGAAGAACTTCTCTAAAGCAAACTTCACACTACTCAAGACTGGTATGGTATCCTTCAAGGCCCCTGAGCCAGTGGAAACCACAACCCAAGCTGCGGAAGCCCTTACAAATGCCTTCTATGAACACCTCCAGGACTGCATGGATCAGGCAATCCCAAATAAAACCAAGACTCTTTCCACAAAGGGCAAACGTCCAGTCTGGTGGACCCCAGCCATTAACAAACTTTACAATAAGAGGAGAAAGCTATTACATGATAGAACAAAATCCATAAAAGGGAAGTCACCCCTGATCATTATTAGTAAAAAATACGAGCACGCATAAAATCAACTAAGGCCAGTTTTGAGAGAAAAATTGCCATGGATTCAAAGGACAATCATAAGGCCTTTTTCAGCTATGTTAGGAACCTGTGTGGAAACTCCCAGATATGCTCAGAATTAGTCCAAAATGATACAAAAATCACTGAACCCACAGACATTGCCAACATACTGTCAGACAGGTTCAGTGCAAACTTCACCCCTCTCTCCCCCCCTAAAGGAGAGATAACTATCCCAGCGGTGTGTAGCCTCCCAGACATCTCAAATGCGCAGGTGAAAGCTGCTCTCTCTAAAGCTAAAAACACAGCATCAATGGGACCGGATGGTGTCCCCGGCTGTGTGTTACATGAGCTAAATGAGGAATTAAATCCGCACATAAGGCAGCTGTTTAATCTCAGCCTTACCACAGGATACGTGCCCAAGGAGTGGCATACGGCAACTGTGGTCCCACTCCACAAAGGCGGTGCCTCTAAGGACCCTGGTAATTACCGCCCCATAAGCTTAACAAGTCTAGTCTGCAAAGCTATGGAGAGGATCATAATGGAGCTCATAAACAAAGATATAAAGGACTTGCAGACATTGGACCCGACCCAGTTTGGCTTCATCAAGGGCAGATCATGCCTTTTGAACTTGGTCAACTTCTTCGAAACAGTCACCAAGGCCATTGATGAGGGAAAGGCAGTCCATACAGCCTACCTTGACCTTGCAAAGGCTTTCGACACAATACCCCACTCGGGTATTGTAGAAAAACTTACCAGCTTAAATGTAAACCCATATGTCACAAGATGGGTTGCAAACTGGCTTAAGGACAGAACCCACAGGGTTAGAGTTGCTGGCGCTATGTCAGACTCCAAGCCGGTCACAAGTGGTGTCCCACAGGGCTCGGTCCTTGACCCCCTATTGTTCGGCATCTACTTCTCAGAAGTACAGGCCAACATGGGAGGACTTTGGCTGACAAAGTTTGCTGACGACTGCAAACTGGGCGCCATAGTGGAAAGTGCATCGGACACAGATATCCTTCAGAAGGGACTCACGGAAACAGATAGCTGGTGCCAGAGCCATGGCCTGAAGTTAAACGCCAAAAAATGTATAGTCATACCCTTTGGGAAAAACAAGGTAACCCCAAGCAACCATATAGGTGGCAAACCACTAAGCACAGAAGAGGTTATCAGGGACCTGGGGACCCAGGTTGACAGTGGCCTTTCTTTTGACACTCATGTTGCTAAAGTGGTTAGAAAGACCTTCTACATTGCCCACCTGATCATGAAGGGATTCACATCCATATCTAGTGAGGTCATTGTTCCCCTGTACTCTTCACTTATCAGACCAATGATCGGGTACAATGCCCCATTCGGGATGTATCTCACCCGACATCTGCAGCAATTTGAGAGACCCCAAAAGTTCCTCACCAAAAGGATAAAGGGACTCCAAAATCTGTCATATGCTGCCAGATTGAAGAAACTCCAGCTCTATTCAGTTGCATACCGTCTGCTCAGAGGTGACATGTGCCTGACATACAAGGCCATGTCCAACCCGGAATTAGTGGACATGCTCCACCACAAAAAATCCAAATCCACCAAAACCACTAGAGCAAGCAACTTAAACCTTAGCACGGATATAAATAGGACGTGCTGGAGGGATAGATTTATCACTCAGAGACTCCCTATGCTGTGGAATAACATCCCGGTCCATGTGAGGCAGAGCACCTCGCTGGCTCTGTTCAAGAGAAATCTTGACCTGTGGATGGGAGATCGTAGGTTTATCCCGGGAATCATCTCTGTGTCACTGCTGGACAGAGGCACAACAAACTAATGGGCACAGTATTTTTTTATATAAGGGGTGGCGTAAGCCACAAAAATTTGGGCTAGGCTTATAAATGCCTTAGGGCAGATAGCCTAGTATAAACCTATGAACCTATGAACATGTGCCCAAAATACAGGTAATTTAACAACATATGTGAACAGTAAACCATAACTAATGGATAACATTAACAAAGAAATGAAGATTAGGGATGAGGAGAGAGAGAGAGAGACAAACAGTCCATTATAATATTATAGGCTATTTACTTGACAACAGCACATATCTACTCTACAGGTCTATTCTTTTTTTATGTGTACCAGTCCCCTATAGCTGGTGTAGCATGTACATACCTCTCAAGCTATTCACATGGGACAGTATGGGCCAGGCAGTAACAACTGTGGGTGCACTATTCACAGAACACTTGCATATCAGGTGGACCTATATAACTACCAAGGTGTACTGTGGGCTGATGTAGTGATACTTTCCAATTTAGATAGTCCTTCTAATGGTAATCCTGTGACAGACAGATTATGCACTACTAATTACATTACGTGATGGTGTGATACTTGAGAGATATGTATGTGTACAGTACAGAAACTAAATAACTATCATGCCTTGTTTGGCAGGCATGGTGATAAATAGCAATAGCAGCGACTGCAGAGGACAACTGGATAGAATGTATGAACTGGCTATAGCAACTTTTAACAGACACTCCAGGCATACAGCCATACCAAGATTGCGTGTTATTTATTTCATTTTATTTGATTATTATTATATTTATTTCCTTTATGTTATGCTGTACTTTCACATTCTTGCTGATGATTTTAACAGTCTGTGACTGCTAAACACACAATTATTTACTCATAATAATATTTCCTCATAATATAGGCTACCTCACCCATTTACCTGTAGTTCCTGTGGAGAGAGAATCTGTATACATTGTATGAATGATACTGCAATATTTAGTGCTACATAGCACTGGATTCAAACTCTGATTTGTGTGTGGCAAAATGTACTATAGACAGAGCATTTAACAAACTGAGCTACTGAGCCACTGATGACTACTGACTGACTGATATTTGCCTAGAGCTCACATGGAACCAATAAATGACCTGGTAGTACTACTGCAGTTGTATACTAGACCACAGTGACAGTAGAACACACATGCGTGAAATACAAGCATGACAGAGATAGTAGGCAATCTATGCATTAGTATATATAATGCAGGTGTACACAATATATTGTGACTGGTTTGAAATGTCTGTGATGTCAACAAACAATATCAGATCATGGAGTGGGCTACCTTACCCATATACCTTGACTACCTGGTGCTGCGGTAGCATTGTCGCCTCACAGTAAGATGCTGTCCGGTTCGATTCTCAGCTAGAGCGTCTTCTGTGTGGAGACATGCATGAATGGGCATACCTTCATTGAAGGTTGTGTGTCAGGGCTGGTAACTCGGCATGTAAAAATCAACTACCAATCATTAGCAGACCGGAGTTCCACTGTGGCGACCCCTAACCAGGAAAAGACGAAAAACACAACAACAACAACCTGCTGTTTCTGGATGACAGAGTATTATGTGGGCAATATTGGCCTAGAAACAGCCTTGAGTTGTACTGTATGTGTTAAATAAGACATTTGGCTGCCATTATATTTGCATTCTACAGCTATTACAGTGTTATACTTGACTGCAACACCTTTTCTTACAGCCTGAATGCATACAGTTGTACTACAATGGTTAAATCAAGACAAACCTGATGTGCACAATTTACCTTGGCATTACTGGTATTGATTCATGTGTTATTGCAGAACAGTTGACATTATTCATTTCTTGACAAACAGCTCTATTTCCACACTTATTGCACTACACACTTTATTGTGTATGCTTTAATGCAGTTTATGGTACTGTTTTGAGTTTTTATTTGACAACAGTTGTCATTATTTAGGTCTCCACAGTTATTGCATCACAGACTTTATTGCATATACTGTAATGCAGGTAATGGCATTGTTTCATGTTTTTATTGCACTACAGTTGGTGTTATTCGTTTATTGCACTACAGCTCTAAGTCCACATTTATTGCAATACAAACTTTAATGTAAAGACTTTATTGCAGGTAATGCTTTACTCTTACTTGCTTATTTCACTACAGTTAGCATAATACATCCATACTCACCACGCTCACAGCGCAACCTGGTCAAGCACCTGGCATGCTCCTTGAGGTTGCGAGTCCTCACCTCTGCAACTGTTGGGAGAGAAGAACACCATTATGCATATCAGTTTAGCAGACATTCAGATTATATATTGATGGTACAGAGGTACACGTACTTACATACATGTGGGACATACCCTGCCCAAAATTCTTGGACCCAGGTGTCCAAGAGATCCCCTTATGTCTCTTCAGGTCAACATAGTAGTGATGACACTGTTAACCTGTGCAGGGGATACCAGTAGCATTGGTGACGTCCTTTGCCAGCCAGTCCCAGGCCAACACCTTGCACTCTGAGCCCTGGTAACTCCCTGAAGTAGCTGGCCTTCATGCTTTTTTACAAAGAGTCTGACCATGACCCTGGACTCCAGGATGCTCCAGTGCTGTGCCCAAAAGCGCAAACCCTCACCAATGCCTGCCATAGTATTTTTCAGGGACAGAACTCCAATGGATTATGCTGTATTCCTGCCTATTGGACTTAATATAGCCTGTTTTCCCGGGTCTATATTAGAACATCGAAGTTTCAGAACTTCGAATGTTCTAATATTGAACCCAGTTCAGTGAACGCTGACAACATCAACCATTCAGAACAACAAATTTTTTCCTAGGGAAAAATTTGCTTTTCCAAAACACATACACACAACACAAGCACACCAAACAAACAGCAATCCACACACATACACCTAAAATCTTACATCTAACCCTACACTAAACTGTACATACATCACTAACTATCTACTTACCTTAATCCAAACCCTAACCCTAAGGTGTGTCACTATCGCACACTCACCTCACCCATGCCCCAACCTTAACTCACCTACCCAACACTAACCCTCATGTCCACACAATCGCACACTTACCTGACCCGCGCCCTAACCCTAACTCACCTAACCCGCCCTAAACCTTACATCCACACAATTACACACTTACCTGAACCTGACCTGTAATGTTCCACCACAGTGCTGAAAATAGCGAAGCAGCAGAAACAGACAGCTGAATTCTTTTCCTGGGAAAAAATTAGTTTTTCTGCAGCTTTGCTATTTTCAGCATTCACTGAATAGGGTTCAATAGTATAACATTCAAAGTTCTGAGACTTTGATGTTCTAACATAGACCCTGTTTTCCCACCTTTACACACCATTGGGCAGCATTTAAAAATGCAGCACATCACTTAGCAGTGCACAAACCAGTGCAGCTGAGTTGAGCAGTGTGAAAACTCGAAGACCAGTATGCTTAGCGGTGCGCAAACCAGCTAAGCAGACCTGAAAAGTGCATAAACACTTTCAGCTGTTATTGCATTTATGCAGTCCAAAAATAAATATTTTCCCTCATATGTATTTAAACCCTGCACCTAGTGCTCATGAGTCTGTACTTCTCCCCATTTAGCTACAAGAATTTGCAAAATTCAGCTACACCTTTACATATACCTCTCAGTTGCCTATAAGAACTGCTGAGCACCACACCATGCAAACTCGCTCAGCTATGGTTAAACATGACCTTTAAATAAATAATTAATTGCATCCAGTTTCGATTTTTAGATGTCTGGCAGGTGTCTTGATGCCAAGTTGTGCAAATATCGTTTTTTAAAAAAATTAGAAATAAATAAATAAGACAAAAATAAAAAATAATAATAATAAACACAACAATAAAATAACCACTTGACATTATACAATTGGACAGTGCCGGGAGTATTTTACTCAACTGCAGGCACAGTTAAGCACTATACTCTCTACACTGATTCAATAACTGTATTCCATGGCTCTCCTTCGGCAACACGCCATAATTAATATGCATGGCACACTGCTGAGGGGCAACCATGTACCCAGACATGATAACATTCTATGTAGGCTCTACATTATGCCTACACAGAGCTTTTTAAATCCTGGGGAAGATATATAAATCATACTAAGAACTTTAGTGGTTGTAGTAGCCTTGAAATGTTGCTATGGAAATACCAAGACTATTAATATTTCAATTGTACTAGATTACTTTGATAATTCAATGCATCCTTAACATTGTATAACAGCATTTGATGTTGAATGTCTTCCTTTCTCTGTAAATATTATAAATATGTTAAATTAAAAAAATCTTTAAAAAAAAGTTTTGTTTGCTTATGTTTTTAACAAAATATAAGTAAAACTATCTTTCAATCTATAGTTTCCAAGTATACAGTGCTGCAAAAGGAAGACAAAATGTTTCCACAATTTTTTATGGTGCTGCTTACTGTTTTGTGTCCTTGCATATCTGAAGAGATAAGGATATGTAAAGAATGTGTTCTACCATCTGGTTAGCAGAAATGTATAACTTGTTAAGAACGAGATACAAATCAATGCTATAGCATGTTATAATCAAAACAATATCTGCACAGAGAATCATAAAGCACATTTAAAACAAAAGATCATGCTTTTCTTAGTGGTGGCATTCATTCTGCAGTAAATTATTAATTCTAAACTGAACATGTCATGTGGCCACCATTACTACCTGACAGTTTTTGCAGTAGTGGAAACACAGACAGCATGATGCTACCCTTGAAACTTTGAACATTAATGCTCATCTTCCAGTTTTGGCAATGGACTAGCTATATACTTCTATTATTTTATTTTTTGTCAAAAGCCATCATATTAAGATAATTTTAGCTTTCTAGGTACATCTTTGTTGATTATATTATAAATCGTTCAAAATGCAAAACACAGAAGCCAAATGGCAAAAAATGGACTTGCATATATCAAGTCCAAGATGGCCATTTCCCTGAATATTCCATTTTATCCAAGTTTCTCTATATAATTTCAGGTGGTGAGGGGCTTGTCCCCCACATCAGGAGGTACAGGGGGGGGCTTTTTCCTGCAAAAAAAGAAGTTCAAAGGAGGAGAGATGTTTGAGATTCATTGTTTTTCTGAATTTTTGATCTTTTCTTTTCGGTCTGTCAGCCCTCAGCATCATGAGTGCCAACATTTCAATAGGGAGCCAGTTATACCCATTGAAATAACTCAAAAGATTTCCTCAGTTAGTCATAAAGATATCCTTCACAAATGTCACATCAATTATTTCATACAGGATTTGCGATCAGCATCAGGGTAAGTGATACACTGTTATCTTCACTGGTAGCTCAAAAATCAGCAAAGATTATGAGGAAAAAAGCATATACAGTTGGGAACACCCCCTTCTGTCATACATCAAGTATATTGACCAACTGCTTCATGTCAAAATTAGTCGGTTAATCTGAGATGCAGTTCAAGGAATAGAGGGGAAGACTGTTAGCATGACACAAGACTACATGCAGTAGATCGTCAGCAACACTGCAAATTCTTTAGAGAAATGCAAATCTATGTCCACATTAATAATGAAAAGGAACGTGTGATGTGATTTTGACATACTGCACTGGTTGGGCATGAAAAAGAAAGAGGGAAGGAACAATGACAATGTGGGGAGAAGATGACATGGATGACAGCTCTAACAGGATGGTTCATGTGAAATGTGCAGAAATTCTACTTTGTAGAGATGGTGGTACAGTCCTGGAATGTACTACAAGAAGTAATTATGCAGTGTATTTCATTTAATTCACATGATATATCAAAAGCTGCTTGGGACAGAGCAAAGAAGGAATGAGACAGTGAGCTGTCAAGGAGAGAAAGCCACATGCTGTGTGGGTATAGCTGTAACATCTTAGTGGACTGATAGACTGCAAGTCATTGCATGTTCTTAATACTCATGAAATTGCTTTGCACATAACAGTGGAGCTAGTTTGATCTGGCTCATTTTGTGTTTTAAATTGTTTTTAGAAGAATATTCTGTCAAAAATTATGCTGACAAATTTTGTCGTTGGGTAGTGTGCATTAATGAGTAAAACTTGATCACCGCCTTAATAATTTGGTAAACTATATGCACCCATTAACTGTCCAGATGTCAGATTTTCCTAAACATCTATGTATGCTCTCATGTATTTTAATTGGTCTGCACCACTGATACATGGTTGAAATGTAACCAAGAAACCATGGAATGATTAAAAATCTGAGACAGTCATGCCTGCAATCATACTACGGTCAGGGCAGATGGAGGTGAGATATTTTGTGAAATCTGACATGTTCATAACATGCAAGATAAAATCTGCATGTTTGCCAAGTGTGATTATAGCACAGTTCATTTTTATTTATTTATTTTCTTTCACTGCTTTCTGGAATGCTAAGTATGCTGTGCATTCATGTTTCCATACCTCTTAGCACAAAAATTTTGGACAAAGCTAAAACTATTTATGGAAGGTCCAAAATCACTTTCAGACTTTAAATATGGATCTTATAAACTTTGAAATTTTCTGGAATGACAGGTTTTGCATTAGCATGCATTTTCTGAAGGATATGAAGTCTAAAAATCAATTATTTGTCATTATTTAGTGACTTCAATCCTCAATGATTTGAAAGAAAAACACATATTTTTATGGGTGTTAGACCAAAAATATGACATAAAAAGCTGAGCATTTTGTGAAATTCTGGACAGATGAGAGGTATGCGTGCATTTCTTTCTGTAAATTTTCTTATCCAACATTTTTTCTCATTAGTTTTCTATGTGATATATACTGTAATTTTCCTTTGGTCATTTAGTCTAAAATACCATTGCAGTGGCAGCAAGCTAAGGAAGTGCCTGATGAGACTTCATATGTTTAGCAATGTTGTCACCCCTGATAAGTGGTAATGTCTTTGTACTGCACACTAATCATCAACACAGCAAATTTATGTTTGGCGGGTCTGTGTCCCCTCCCCAGACCCCCATCAAAGGCACAACAGAGCCATATGCATTAAATGGCAGTGCATTTTTAGTTCATTTACTGCTGTAATACTTCAGTTAGTTTGCTGTAGGAATGCCAAATACATCTCAAGGTGGTGAAAATGTGCTAATGTATTGCAGAGACTTGTTCTCTTAAATTATTATTTATTTGTTTATTTACTTACTTATTATATTTTGCACTAGTGCTACCATTTTGCTCCTGCTTCAAGCTATTTGCTTAGATGGGATATATGAATCCTACTGCTCTAAACCCCTCTGTAGATTTCATCTTCCTTTAATCTGCTCCTATATGAGCAATGTTAATGACTCTAAAAAGCAAGCAGCTTACCCCTGGAGTGCGTCTATATTACAACATTGAAGCTTTAGTTAATTGAATAACTAGCTCGATCTTGTAATATTAAAACTGGAAAATGTTGAACGGCCGTTTCAACCCAGGGAAGCATTTCCCTTGGCCGCTTCAAAAAAAAAATTTTTAGACCCAAAATCAAGTAGGGGGCTGCACCCCCCACACCCCGTGATGTGGGGGGCTGTGCCTCCCACACACCCCCAACTAAATATACCAATTCCAAGATTGCTCCAAATTAGAGGAAAGGGCATAATCCACAAAACGGCCAAGGGAAGCACTTCTCTGGGTTGAATCGGCCATTCGACATTTTACGGTTTTGATATTACAAGATCAAGCTTTAGTTATTTAATTAACTAAAGCTTTGATCTTAAAATATAGACCCCCTGGAGTAACATGGTATAAATCCACATCATCCATAACCAAGAATTCAACAACCCCTTAATTCCATGTTGTTTCGCATCATAGAATCCTTATAAAAGCAAACACATGTGGGTGTATATCAACATGTGTGGGTGTGCATGTCTGTGTGTGTTTATGTGTGTGTGTGTGTGTGTGTGTGTGTGTGTGTGTGTGTGTGTGTGTGTGCGCATGTGTGTGCGTGTGTGTGTGTGTGCGCGCATGTGTGTGTGTGTGTGTGTGTGTGTGTGTGTGTGTGTGTGTGTGTGTGTGTGTGTGTGTCTGTATGTATGTCTGTGTGTCTGTGTAAGTGCACATATCCATATGTGTGCACATAGTTGCAGGTGGATGCCCATATGCACACATGGTATGGCACTTGTGTTGTGGATCATTAGCACAAAGTTTAGTGTAAAGCATTCATCTTTTGTCCTTACATTGAGGCTCCTCTAATAGTAATCAGTGACTTCCACAAAGAATTATGAAGAAAGACAGACCTTCTGTGGAGGTAGTACAGTGAGATAACACTGAAACCACATGCACTGCACTCGGCTGCAGAGGCAAAAATCAAAATGTAGTATGCAGTCACTGAAACAGAGCTACTACCATCTTAGCTGCAAATCACAGCTGGACCAAAACTAAACCAAAACACAAGCTAATGCAAATGAATTGGAGAATTAATTATTTAACTTACATAGAATTCCCCTTATGTAGCGATTCTCATTGGAAGTACAGTGATCCTGCAGTGCAATGATGCTGCTCCTGTTGACTGGAACAGATAGCAATGCTTTCTCTGTACAAAATAACAAAGTAGTACATCTTCATACAAATTCCTGGTATATTTTGAGTCCCCATTCATGCTGCTCACATTATTAGGCAGTCAAAATGTTTTCTAGGTTTTCCATTCCCATCTCCTGAATCAAGTAAATGTTTGCATTTATTTAGCTATAGCCTCTTCTCTCACATTCTCATTATATATTCTCTGTTCACTACCTGTGGGCATTCTTCTAACCTCAGATACATATGGTAAATACTTGCTATCTAGAAGCATCTCCCTCTGACATATCCAAAATGATTCATTGTTGTGCATGGGAACCACCATTCCAACCCCACCCAGGATGTTATTCCAGAACTGTTAATAAATATTTTGTATTGTGGAACGTTCTGACATACTGTTGGGTCACTTTTGCACTGTCTGTCAGTCTGTCTATCTGTGTGAGCTAAACTCATTGTGATCTATGAAGCAATCTGCAATCTGGAGGCACAGGTTTGCATGTCACTATATTCCACTCCACCACCAAAACTCTGCACAATGCTAAACTATTCGTAAAATACAATCTTGTCATTTACAGCACTATGCAGAGCACCTACTCTTTATGACTCATATTTTTTGTCAGGGTAACATACCAAGATTTTAATTTTCAGTATAGTTTGGTTTACTCTAGTTGTTGTGTCTTTCAGCTTTTTACTCTAGTATGTAACACAAATCAGCTCAAATCAACTAATTCAAACAAGATTATGCAATGGTGATGGTGGCTGTACCCTGAGGAGTCACATGGCCTCACCAGAATCAAGGCTGCATAGTATAAATTTGTTTGATAGATTTACACCAATTTGTGTAGCATAATGTTTGATGTATAATAAGATCAAAATCAACCTGCCCAGGTGAATTGGCATTGTATTTTTCAAGAGATAACAAATAGAACAATATATAAGAGAGCATTTAATTGTACATGACTAACCGACCACAAAATAAAATGCATCCAGAAAGGAACATTTAAATATTCACAACTAACCAATCATAAATTAAACTTATTAAAGAAAAATCAGTTGAATCATGAAATGAAACTAATCAAACACAAATCAATTAATACATATTTTAAATCACAGTAAACTATATTAAGTATTTTCATATGAATTCAGAGTTCAGACCACTAGGTAGTAAAATACTGATTTTGAGAACAAACATAGTCTTGTTATGGTCTGAAGCATTGTATACAGGGATAAGGCCCTAACTATGGCCCTGGCAACCTGGATTCAGTTAGTAATTGGGTATCTAAGGTGCTGGTGGGAGGGGGGTGGTCATGCCAGTCCCATGGGTAACATTCAAATAGCCATTTCCTGTGGGGAGATGTGGTCCATAGTGAAGAGTAGCCATCAACACAACAGACGAATGACAGGGAAGGTGGGGTGTGGAAATGAACATATGTCATTACAATCCCCTAGTACAACAAGGATGATATGTGGTCCAGGGAAACTCTAACAACCCTCATTGGTCATCCCTTAGTGGAGCAAATCCAGATATAATTAAGAGGAGTAGGCAGACCTGACATAGTACAGGGGCACTGGAATGAGCTGATGGCTGGCTGCATGAAAGGGAAGAAAAAACAGACTCATTATAACTTAAATGTTCCACTCATTCATATAACTGTGAATTATTTGTGTTTCTTGACATTCATGGTTGCCTACACCATAATAAATTAGCCCAAAAAACTACCTAAAAGCAACTAAAATATGGAAAAATGGTCAGAGAACCTTCAGATCCAGGGCATAAACTGCTTCATTACCAGCAAAACAGTAAAGATATCATGCAGTAAATCTAAGAAAATACACTAGCATTCCTGCGGGCTACTCCCACTCAGTGTTCCACTGATAATCATACAGGTTAGTGATGGAGGAACCAATAAATGACTCAAAGTTTTCTCAACTTATTCAATGACATTCAATGATCTCAAGTGAGCCTGAATTTCCTGCTGAACTAAAAATAGGGCAGGGTCTCTGTTACACATTTGAATAAAAAACAGTCCTATCTACAATAGAATAATGCCTTCCCATCAAGTTTAACTTTCTTCTTAAGCAGCAGGT
Source organism: Protopterus annectens (assembly GCF_019279795.1). Lineage (NCBI taxonomy): Eukaryota > Metazoa > Chordata > Ceratodontiformes > Protopteridae > Protopterus > Protopterus annectens. Next base: position 463,009,466 of record NC_056734.1, on the reverse strand, counting down.
AATGTTTTTACCTCATGCACCACCTGGGAGCACAACATCCAGCCTAGTTTTAGATGAAGAGATCTGAAAAAAAATCGAAAGAGGAACCATACACTGTTAATGCAAGCCAGTTATAAGGCTGCTTCTTGTTTCCCCGGGATTCATCATATTCTTGCACGGAGTGTTCTGTCATCATCTAGGGCAGCAGCGTGCCCTGCATATTCATGAAGGCATGCTGCTGTCTACACTAGATGGGCAGGAAACAAGAACGAGTGCAGGGGGCGTGCCCGAGCACTGCTTGCACAGTACACATGCCTAGTGCACTCTAGAATTGCCATACGGCAATTCTAAAGCTAGTAATAGTGTCCATGGACAAAATACATAAGCGCAGCCCCCGCACAACATAAAACCTACTGTCCAGATCATCGCAGAATGTCCAGAGCATTTTCTCATATTTTTGGCGTTTTTTCATAAAATGTTTCCTGTCTGTGAAAGCAGTGGGATTATCTCAGAGGATAATTATGTTAAAATGCAAGGGATTATTATTATGTTATTGGGATGATATTAAACTTTTTAAATTTTTTTTCCATCCCCAGTAAAGTTTAAGTGCAGCTGAGTGGGTGTGCGCATAGTGCAGCTATGCTCAGCCTAGCTTACACATTCCAATGAGCTAAACAGAAATGTAGAGCCAAAACAGTAAAAATGAAATGGTGCAGTGGTTAGACCTTTCACTTAGTATGCAGTCATTCATGGTTCTAGCCCTAGTACAGTCCATTTGTTTGTGAAAACAGCAGTAAAAGTATATTTATTAGAAATAGGTATTGAATAATATATATTTGTTTACCTAGGTAGTGTAGCAGGTCCAAATGCGAGGTGTCAGTGTAGTACAGATGTGAAACCCCCACATAAACACAAGTGTCCAGTACAGTATAGCCACAAAAGAATGTAATCTAATGGAAAGTACATAACATGAGAATAATAATAATTATAATGATACAGATTTAGCATTAAAAAAAATTTAATTTCTGCTTTCGTCTCACCAAGACTTCATCAGAAAAGCAAACGAAACAGTAAAATTGAAGCAGCACATCTTAAATACATTCCTATTACAAACAATTAATCAATTAACCAATGAAATTCACATTAGCTCAAAACCATTCATAAATTTAAAAAGACATACATCTTGTAACCATTTCAAACTCCTAAGAACAAGTTTATAAAAACTTTACTACCAGACCCTATATAATAAAAAATAATAATAAATAAAGGAAAAAGTAATTTTATATTTTCCTAATAGTCAACTTTCTATATTTCAAGAAGTATTTGATATTTATTGCATCATTTAATCCTGGCTTTTTGTCTGCCCTCAACTTTATTTGCCAAGAAGTCTCTGTCTGCTCTATCACATTTTTAAAGTATCCTCCCCTGGGATCTGCTTTAACCACCTCCAAAACTGAAAATAAAAACTTTAATTTGTTACAGACAACTGAATGCTTTATACAGAGCATTATTCTCATCCTTAGTTTTAATACTATACATGTGTTCTTTCATTCTTTCCATCAAGGTGTGTGTGGTCACTTCTACATAAAATGCTTCGCTTCCACTGCACAAAGCAATATATAGTAAACCTTTTACTTTACAAGATAAATGACCTACAACTTTAATGGTATGTTTAATGTGGGGTAAGCTTACAAATGGCCCTTCCAAAATATACTCCACAGGTCTGCTAGGTAAGAAAAGGTATAAAGTAGCTGTAAGAAGGCTGTAGTTATACTGTGTTCAACACTCACTGTCCAACCCCAAGGCTGCAAATGACAGCAAGATAAGTACAAACACCAAGTAGTCTCCCCCAAGAAATGTTCCTCTTGTCACCGCTGCCAACAACCACACACACACACACACACACACACACACACACACACACACACGGTATGAGTGCACATATGTAACCCTGACTATGTGAATATGGGTAGAAACATTCAGGAAGCGTTAACAGAATTTCTTCCACAGGTCTGCCAGGTACGAAAAAGTATAAAGTAGCTATAAGCAGGCTGTCATTATATACTGTGTACAAACATACCACTGCCCAACCCAAGGCCGTAGGTTGTTATAAAGTGAGGTAATACCTGTAGAGTAATAATTAGAGTAATGATCATTAAAGTTGCAAGCACTTCAAGCATATACAGTTGTTAATTGATATCTCTCTCCCCCCTCACCTTATCTGCACCAATAATCTAAACACATAAATCAATGGGTATGTTTTTCACCAAACCTATTCTTGGGACATGTGCCCTATTGTTCTACAAATATTGAAATGTTTTTCTATTAATGTTCCCTGTTCAAATACTACCATTGGTGGCCTGTTGCTATCAATGTAACCTTTTATTTTTATTTTTATTTTTATTTATTTTACATTTGTTAACCGGGCTAGTCTAGCTGGATATATGTCCATTTTCAGTAGAGGCCCGAGGAGAAAAGCTCCACACATACTAAATTTCAACGGGACAATTTACAGAAAAAAAATAATTAAGTACAAAATGAATATACATTTAGTAACATGAAACAAAACAAAACAAAAAAAAGAAAATATACACGAAATACCTAAGGAACATACTATAAAATAGATGTTTAGTAAAAAGCATAACACAAAGTCAGGATTAGCAACCTTCATGCCGTTATAATGCCCACTGTGGTTCTATATATGCATGTCTTCTGTTTGCTATGCAACTGTTCCAAATCTGTTGTTTGGGTTAATGGGAATAGCTATGCATGCTGTTATAACTAATCCTGAAATGTGTTTTAAATGACTAACCAACATATGTTCTAAAACTGCAACACTAAAGTATGTCTGGGAAGGTTGATCCCAGCGGATCTGCTTCTCCTGCCTCATCTGGCCATGGCACTGGGCCCCAGCTCATCTGGGACCCACCGCGTGACCTCCTCATCTGCTGGTCTTGCACCACCTTTGGGTCGAACTGCCTCAGTGGATGGGGCTCATCCCCCTCTGGACACTGGCAAAGACAGGATCCTGGCATCTGAAGCCAGGTCTTTGGTCTGGTGTGTAGTGAGCTCCGCATGGAATTTGAAGATCTGCTACACCAGCTTGAGGGCTTCATGGTCATCTAGAGGGTCAGCTTGCCCCTCCTGCTCAGCCCCCAGCACAGACACCTTTGGGGTCATGAAGGTGCAGTGGTGAATGCCCATTGGTGGGGACCTCAGTCCCACTGTATCCATTGGGGGCCAGTGGGTGTCTGATTACCAACCACTCCTCCCCGCCCAAGGTGTTTACTCCCCACATGTGTCATGTACTGCCCCTGTCTGCTGTCTTGTCTGTCTTGTCTGTCTTCCTACCCAACCTACCTCCCCAGATATACCTACTATGCTTCCCCAACATCCGTCTCTCACCTTAAAAAAAAGGGGCAGTCTGATCCCACAAAAAGTGTTGCCCCATACATAGCTGTCTATTTTGCACACGTGTCCACTGCACACGTAATCTGATCTAATTGGCATCACAACACATTATTGTTGTCCTCACCCCTCTATCAGGGGTTTGAGTGTCCAAATCTACCTCCAAATTCTGTATATATGCACAACTGTTGCTGTAGAAGAAATGGACAGCTATGGATCTTCCCTACACCTGTCCTGCACATCCCTAGCTATCTTTCAGATTGTTTTTCCCACTTCGTGCACCCTTTTTCACCACTTTCTTATCACCCCTTTTTCTTTTCTTTTAAAGAAATTAGAGCGGGAGTGAGAGTAAGCATGTCTGCGCTGTGCTAAGTGAAGCTAACTCAGATTAAGCACTTTTAGGGCTAACTGTGTGTAAGCATAGTTAACTGTAAGTTAGCATTGCTTACTGCCACACAAACCCACATGCAACTGCTTAAAAGTATCTTAATCACTCTGTATCCACCAGCCCATGCTGTGCCCAGCAACAAAATAACCAGCCCTTGCGAGTCTTCAACCCAGGACCATACACAACATATCCATGGTGATCTACCACTAATCAATCTGAGCTACAAACATGCAAGATGCTTTTTCATATCATTCAGTAGAGTCATTCAACTGTAGGGAAAAGAGTCTGTAGAATTAGTCAAGTTTTGTATGTATGTATATATATATATATATATATATATATATATATATATATATATATATATATATATTAAACGATAATAAAGAATAATACACTCAACGGACTAAATGCCTCACACCAATAGATAAATAAAAATGAAACACAAATATTTGTGCTTCATATATATAATCTATATATATATATATATATATATATATATATATATATATATATATATATATAACAAAGCAAAAAAAGGCCACACACAGCAAACAGAGCAGGGTGCCCACACAGGAAAAAAGTTCATAAACCAAAACAGTCATAAAAGTGTGGGTACCTAATGGCAGTTCAACTGGTTTCAATTGTCAGTTCTCACCACGTCACAGGAATAAAAGTCCTCTTCAGGAACACAGGTCATAAAGTCCTCTTCAGGAACTGAGCCGAACTAACACGAATTTGATAAATATGCTCCCTTATGTGCTCCCTCAAAGTTCTATTGGTCTTCCCAATATAGTTGTTCGTATTAATCACCATATATAATGTTTTAATTACATGTATTTGTTTAGTGCAGATTTTAGCTTAGATATTGAATGTTAGTATATATGTCAGTAGTTTATATGACATTGTATTTTAGGCAATATATTTAATATTTTTTAGTATTGCTTTGAGGCAACTGTTTGCAGCATTTTTCAGCATAGGCTTTTCATGTGTTAGATATGAGTTAATGACCTTGCTGTTTCATTGGATAATTTATGACCAATGGTTTTCGTTTCATTAGTTTTTAAATAAGTTGATTTCTCATTTTGTATAAAGTCTGATGAAGCCTACGTGGCAAAAGCGCTAACTACAATAAATTATTATCCTTTTACTTCGGTGTCTCGTTTTACTTGGATACTTGAAAGAGTTTATGACCTGTGTTCCTGAAGAGGACTTTATGACCTGTGTTCCTGAAGAGGACTTTTATTCCTGTGACGTGGTGAGAACTGACAATTGAAACCAGTTGAACTGCCATTAGGTACCCACACTTTTATGACTGTTTTGATATATATATATATATATATATGTCTGTATATGTGCATGGAGATGCATATGGACAAATAAATACATAATATATGTAGAGATATACATATAAAATATATACATTTAGAAATACAAATCTATATGGAAAAGATATATATATATATATGTTTACATATATATGTATTAGAGTTGTACATCAGAGCCATACCCCAGACCTCATACAGTAACAAATCTGTCCAAAGGATGTCAAAATGGGGGTCAATGGGCCCAAAATAGGGACATCCTTGAAATATTGCCCTTATTCCTCCATCTCCAGCAGCAACTGTTCTGCCTTGCAACAAATTTATCAGTCCTACTAATTCTTAAACCCAGGGCACTGTGCACCCTAGTCAAAATAATGCACCACTACACCATCTGAGCTCTACAAAACACTCATGCTTTTCCTTACATATCATCAGTAGAGTCATTCAACAGTAGGAAAAGATTCTGTAGAATCAGTCGGGTTTTCTATATATGCACGTAGTTATGTATGGTGATGCATATATGTTGAGAAATCTAGACACAAAAAAATATATGTATAGAAATACACATGAAAAATATGTACATATATACACACACACACACACACACACACACACACATATATATATATATATATATATATATATATATATATATATATATATATATATATATTGGGTTTATATTAGATGAACGAAAGTTCATCTTAGAGAACGCTAATATGAGCGAATATCCAGGTACTCAAAACTGCAATTGTGGGGGGCTGCACCCCCTACCCCCAATGTATATTCCAACTCCGAGATTGCACTACAGTGAGGAAAGGGAAAATATTCCCATCTTCACTGTACCGCAATCTCACAATTGCGGTTTCAAGTTCTGCAATATTTGCTCATGTGAGCGTTCGCTAAGATAAACTTTTGTTTATCTAATATAGGCCCTATGGCCCTATACTATATGTATACATAAATATACCTAAATATATAACAGCTACAAACACATGGAATCTGAGGGTCATGCTGCTCAACACTAGAATTCTAAATCTCAAAAGGCCCTCACTCAAGCACTCCTTATTCACAGAGGATGCACACACGTCCAGACTGGTAGCCCAACGTAATGCATCACAGATGCTGCAGGTGTAACTCACATAGGGTAAGACAGCAATTCAAGTTGTAACCTGCTATAGGTCTCCAACCATGTCCCAAGTGTCAAACCCCATGTTCCTAAGCACCCTGGGGAATATTACTGTCCACCCTAACAGTCTCATACTGGTTGACCTCAACTACCCCTCCATTAACTGTGAAAGCTACTCATGTATCAATGCACTTGCCCAATGTTTCCTGGAATGCATTCATTCCAATGGCCTGGACCAGCCCATTTCAACACCCACTACAGGTAGCAACATCACTGACCTAGTCAGTACTAACATGGGTGACTGTTGCTGTACACCAACAGTCAACTCCGCCATGGTTAGATCTGACCACAATGTCATCACCTTAGAAATCCGCATCCCGCCCACCCCCCCACCCCCTGCAAAGGTAACCACCATGAAAAACCTTTCCAAAGCTAACTTTGGCCTCCAAAAACAGAGATGGCTACCTTAACGGCACCCATGCAAATGGAGACTAGTTGCATGACCTCCAAATCACACACCAATGCAGCACAAACACGTAAAACAAATGCATGGATTCCACCATACCCAATAGAAGCAAGATGCTCCCCTCCAGAAAAAGGAAGCCAATCTGGTGTTCCCCTGCCCAAAGAAACTCTACAAGAGAAGGAGTAAACTGATATGGAACAAGATGAAATTCCAAGACTGGATAAACCCCCTTATCAGCCTCAAAAAAATGATGAGATTCCTCATCAAATACTTTAAAGCTAGCTGTGAAAACAGAATTGCACCACACAGTAAATACAACCACAAGGGTTCCTATAGTAATGTAAAGAATCTCCATGGCAATACCAACATGTGCTCTGAGCTACTGCACAATGGTATCACCTATACTGAGCCAACATATATTGCCAACATACTGGCACACAGATTCAGTGGCAACTTTACCCCTCTCCTCATCCCCAAAGGACTAATCACAATACCAGTACATTGCAAGGCACCCAGTAGTACTGGTGCTTGGGTTAAAACACCACTGTCCAAGGTCAAGAATACAGCTTCTTTTGGACCTGGCAATATCCCTGGCTGTGTTCTGCATGAACTATAGAGTGAACTGGCATCTCACCTGTGTGCCCTATTCAACCAGAGCCTCACATCAGGCGTTGTCCCTACTGACTGGTGCTTTGCTACAGCCATGCATCTCCACAAAGCAGGAGTGGCTGCAGACCCTGGGAAGTATCGCCCCATTAGCCTGACAAGGCTGCCATGCAAAGCTATGGAACGCATCATCATGGACCTAAGAAACAGGGTTATGAGAACCTCCAGACTCAGGATCCCACACAGTTTGCTTTTGTGAAGGGTAGATCATGCCTGTTCAATCAGCCTGGCTGACGTCTTTGATTCAGTCACCAGAGCTGTGGATGAATGCTAGGTGGTTCATACAGCCTACCTCAATCTGACCAAGCTCTTTGATAACATTCCCCATTCAGGAATTATGGATAAACTCACTAAGCTATGCATCAACCCCTATAACAATAGGTGGGTTGCAAACTGTCTCACAGATAGAACCCACAGTGTTTAAGAAGCTGACCCCAAGTCAGACTGATGACCAGTCATGAGTGGAGATCCACAGGGTTCAGTCCTGGGTCCTCTCCTGTTTGTTATCAACTTCTCTGAAGACCATGCTAACATGGAGGGACTCTGTATGACAATGTTTACAGATGATTGCAAGTTGGGAGCTATTAACTACCCAAGTGTTATTGACATCCTACAGAAAGGCCTCACTGAGACCAATGACTGGTGTCAGAGCCATGGCCTTAAGCTCAATGTCAAAGAATGTGTTGTCATCCTTTGAGATGTCAGGCTCTACAGGGATGTTACAGCACAGAAAATCAGACACCATTGTGAAAGTGCATACCCACAACCAATTCCACCACAGTCATAGTCACATATCGGTAGGTCAGGTGAACAGTAGAGTATACGAACTGTGTGAAGAAATACATAATAGTTTTACAGTCACACACTCTCAGTGTAGTCTGAATGCTGACCATGGTACAGGACACATCTCAGTCTGCCCCTACAAAGGCATACAGCCAATAGAACAGCAGACACTGGAGCAGCATGCACAGTCAGATAAAAAAGGAGCCATAACACTTACATCTATCCCCTCCATACACAGCCCAAATACAGATGTCATGTGTACACAATCCTGACAGTCTGTCAACAATGACCAGACATACACAGACCTCTCAAATGTATAGTTTATCTCAGAATGTACAGGCTCAGGACTGATATCTATGGCCTCTTCCCTGAAACATGTTTCTGGGTCTACTAAATCACTGGGATGGTAGGAGGAATGAAGGCAAGAAATAATTATACTAAATACATCTGAGCCTCACAGTGCATGACATCTGGACAAAGCCTGACATGATTTGGAGACAGAGGCACAAACACAGGCATAGACTGGACATATTTCTGTGAGAAATTTACACACTTGCTGATGTTACTGGGTTTGTTGTAACATATCCTTTATGAGGAAAATTAAGTCAGTAATACCAATGAATTTTAATATTTACTGACTGCATTCCCCAGAGTCCCTGAC
>NC_056734.1:462988164-462995664 GCF_019279795.1 Protopterus annectens | reverse complement strand
TTGGCATAGCTATTCGCACAAGCTGTGCCCATAGCCGCCAACCTTCTGCAGATAGAAACAATCATTAAACATGAAGACATTGTTTTCTAGGATGATCTCAAGTAAACTACAGATTAGGTTTACCTTGATATAGGTATAGACTCATTTAGTGTTCTCTAGGTATCTGTATGTTTCGATAAACTTTATATGGGTAGTTTGATCTATTACCTCATTCCTTGTATCAGGAAGCACTGGATTCTGCATTAGGGGATTACCTAAAGTACATAAAAATATGACCCATCCACCCATGAGACCTATCGTCTCTAGCAGAGGATGGGCCACTGAAGCCATATCGATTTATGTAGAAAAGCAATTGCATCTAGTCTTAGAAACCTGTAATACTATACTCAGAGATACTAAGATGTTTTTAACTTCTCTATATAAGAAAATGGCAGAGATCAGTGGTGAATACATCTTTGTAACATTGGATATTACATCCCTTTTCATAGTAATACCCAATGAATGGAGTATTGAAATGGTACGAGAACTGTTGAACACTAAATGAGTCTATACCCCTACCAAGGTGAACCTAATCTGTAGTTTACTTGAGATCATCCTAGAAAACAATGTCTTCATGTTTAATGATTATTTCTATCTTCAGAAGGTTGAAGTGGCTATGGGCACAGCTTGTGTGAATAGCTACTCCAACCTAGCATTAGTCTCCTGGGAGACAAACCATCTATTACATGGGAATGAGTTTTCAGAGAGTATCCTCTGGTACTGTTTGTGGATGATGTCTTCATTTTATGGGGAGACACTGTAAGTAGTCTGGGACTTTTTATTGACTATCTACATAGTACTACTGACTTTTTAATATTCACACATAAATATTCACTTGATACAAAAGATTTTCTTGATGTCAGAATACATAAACCATCACAAGTGGAAATAGTTACTAGTCTGTACAGGAAGCCCAGTAGAAAGAATAATATCTTACACAAAACCAGCATGCATCCTAGGCATGTGAACCAGAATGTAATTAAGGGACAATTCATGAGGATGAGTAGATTATATAGGGACTGTACTAAGAAGGGAGTTTATGGACAGAGGTTATAGTGTAACAGACATAAATACAAGCATTGAAGAAGAAATCTATGAAGGATGCAACTACAAAGGTAAACCGTTTTTCTCCGAAATTTAGGTGACATTCATGATCCATGTAATGAAAATAAGCATAAAATTAGGTTTCCAATCTCTTACTCTAGTGACATAAAGACATTTTGTCAGATATTTGAGAGAAAATGGAATATCCTGAACTCCATAGAAGAGTTAGATGAAGTTATAGATAGGAGACCACACTTTTCATTCATGAATAGGAAATAATTGAAAAGGCAACTGTGCTACAAAACACAGTTGAATAGAAGCAGGGTATTATCTCAGAGAACAGGAACTTTTCCCTGCATAAACTGTACAGCATGCAAGTATATGTGCTCAGATTCTACTTTTATACATCCAACCCAAAAAGTTAATATAGATACTGATTTTTATGCTGATTGTAGGACACAACATTTAGTTTACCTTAGTTTTGCAAGACATGCTATGTATTTTATGTTGGTAGAACCAACAGAAGCTTCAAAGAACATATTTTAGAGCATTTAAGAGATATAACCAATGCCAAAGAAACTAAAGCATTGGCAAGACATGTACAAGCTGAGGGTGCACAACATGTTTTTAATTTTCTAGCCTTGGAGATCATAGAACAGAATAGTAGAGGTGGTGACATTATGAATAGGATGGAAGAAGCAGAACAAAGTTGGATTCTATTACTACAAGCTGATAAACTTCCAGTGATAAATGGTGCAGTGTCACTTAAACCTTTCCTAAAAGCTATACCACTGAAACACTAAGACTCACAAGACAGACTTTATAATATGCTATGTGCTTTGTTTCTTAGGAATTTCTACAATTCTTATTGTTTGGTTAATTAATGTACTGTGATTTTAAATATTTGATTGACAGATCTGATTAATTTAGTCCTGTCTTTGGATGTTAAACCATTTAAATTCTATGACTTTTCATGTGAGTGTTTAAGTCTGAAGAAGCGAACAGTTACAGATTGTGAAAGCGCTTACTTTGTTACTTTGTTCATTAAACATAGTTGTTTTTTATCTAATACTCCTCAGTTGTGGTCTGTTCGTTTTTCAAACTGTTGTCAAGTCTGTTAACAATAACACCGTAACATAATAGTCTAGATATGAATGTGGGACATCCTCCAGGTTAGCACTGTGATAGCAAAGCCTACTGTGTAATCAGCTTACTTATCTATGTATGTAAATAAGTTGTGCATGTTCTTATAAATTGTTGATGGTCTCTAAACTACAGAATGTATTACTTTTTTCCAATTACTTGAATTGACATAATAGTATCCTCAGTGAAGACCAAAACCTCAGAGCAATAGAATCTACCCTTAAGTTTTCCCCTATTAAAAAGCTAATCTATACACAATTGATGATTAATAATAACACTTATTTTACCCCATGTATTTTAAATAAATTCAATTCTAATACATCTCCATCATGTTCATGCTGCTCATTTCTCCAAATGAATTTATGGCACGTCCTCTGGTCCTGCAGTCAACATGTAAATTTTGGTGCTCCCTCAAAGTTAGACTAGAAAAGATGGGTTATCAAAAGTCGACCCTATCATGGGAACTAGCGATTTTACACATTACTGATCTCAGGTTACCTAAACTGAAATTTCATGTACTTATTACCCTATGTTTATTTATCACATTTTATATAACCAGAAATTGGTTAGACTGCACTAAACTATCTTCGTGTGGCCTCAGGAATCTAGTGATAAAATACATATCCTCACAAAAAATCTTTATTAGTAACCCTAATAAACAAGAGTATTACCAGAAATTCTGGAAAATTATTTTTGATATCATTCAGAGGGACTAAATAATTGTATGACTTATTAATCATGATGCCTTGAATTCAGGTTTGATATGCTGAAATGTCCCCTCTTATGATTATGGTTTTTATTATTATTATTACTATCATTCATATCACTATTATTATTATTCCAAACACGAGTCTTGTATTATTATTTTTTAGAATTACCTGGTTTCACTTTCTAGAGCTCACAGTAGCACTTTATGTATTTATATATGTATATATATGTATATGATTTGTATATAGTTCTCTCTTTTTTTTCTTTTTACAGTGTCCCTCTGATTTACTATTCTTCCATGCAGTAATAGCTTAGTCCTGCATGGAAGCGGCCGTTTAGGATCAGGACGGCAGCGTGCCATGCATATTAATGAAGGCATGGTGGCTGAGCACCTAATCTTACATGGAGCGTGTAAGATTGCAGGGGGTGTGTCTGAGATCAGAGCTCTAAGAATATAGACACCCCCACAATGAAGAACTGCAGAAAGGCCAAAGGAATGAGCGAGACCTCTCATAGGTGTCTGCATATCCTCGGCTGCATTCCCCCATGTGTACAACAGCAATAGTAAATACAAATCAAATAAACAAACTTTTTTTTATTAAGAATCCGATTAAAGCTAACCGTAGGTGCGCGGGTGTGCCCATCGCTTAGCTACAGTTAATGAAGCTTAAATGGCTGAAGAGGATAACAAGGAAGATATAAGCAAATGACACAGTATAGCAATAGTGTAGTGGGAAGAGCATTCACCTTACGAGCAGGCATTCCCGGTTAGAGCCCACTGCAGCACATTCCATTTTCCATGACAAATCACGTTATGACCAATATTTTAGTTGCATAACCCACTAAATAACATATATTGGTGAACTGAAGTACTGCATTAAATACACATGTGAGGTGTCAGTGTCATAATGTTGCAAAGTCCCCAGATAAGCACATGTGCCCCATACAGTATATGTACACAGGAATCATAGATACAAAAGGAAGGCAAAATGTGTAATGAATGACAACTCCATACAGCTTCCAAATCCCCCACCTTTTCAAGAACCATTAGATATTACTGTCTAAATCAATGTAATTGTAAGTGGGAGTAAGCACTAGTAACCAAGTATAAGCACCAATAAGCAGTAGTAAGCATATGTAAGCACTAGTAAGCGAGTTTAAGCCCATTTGTGTGGGGGTAAGCAATCGCACACAGGTTAAGCAATTTTGAAGCTAACTATCTGTAAACATATTTAACAGGGTGTTAGCATTGCTTACCTTCGCACAAACCCACACAAACCTGCTTACAACTGCTTAAAAGTGCCTTAATCAAACTGTATCCAACAGCCCCTGTTCTGGCCAGAAACAAAATTAACAGCCTTTGCAGGTCTTGAACCCAGGACCCTATACACTATAGTTACATAAGTTAACCACCAAGCCATCACAGCAGTGAAAAAGAATGAGGTATCACCAAACAAGTCCTCACTGTAGTAAAATCAAACTGAACCTGTGAAAGGAATCAGTATATGGTCATATGTTCTATAACCCACTACGTAACACAAATATGTGAACTGGAGTACAGCAGTAAGCCCAGATGTGAGGTGTAACTGTAATAGAGTGTTGAAGTCCCCAATAAAATACAAGGACACCATACAGTGTATGTACACATGAATCATGGATACCAGGCATATATATAACATGTAATGAATAAGAAATCAATGCAAAAAAGAAAATATAATACAAAGTCTAATGTAAGCAACGCTAAGCATTGTACAGACCAGCTTAGGCATCTCATAGCTGGTTGTAGCTTCCCCTTGCAGGCACTATGGCAGAAAGGGGAGAAGGTGTGCGCTTCTGGGGGCAGTGCTGGTGCATCCAGGAGTTCAGAGTCATGGCAGGACTCCTTGTCAAAGACCATGAGCAGAGACTCCTGCAGGGCCAGTACCAGTGTTCCCAATACAAGGCAGAAGCCTGGGACCATCTCGCCCGTGACCTCAACAGTGCCACTGGCATACCCCGAACTGGTGAGCAGGTCAGGCATCACTATGCTGACCTGAAGTGGTGTAAGGGGGACCCCTTGGAGCAGTTGATCCAAGCGGCTAAAACATCAGGGGCTGTCCCAGCTGTGTGTAAGTATCACTCCACTATGTGTGTAATAATTGCCAGCTCATGTATATCATGGATAGGTATGGCTAAATATTCCTCTTATATCCTCCACAGCTACAAGTGAGCGGGCTGTGAACCAGGAGGCTCACAGAAGTCGCCTGGAGAGGTTGCGATGTGAGGCAGGTAAGGAATACTCTTGCATGTACTGTCATAGGAAATAAATCTAAAAGTATTAGTAAATTAATTGCCTGTATAAAACCTGTGTTGTTTAAGACAAGTACTGCATACACTGGAGAATATGGCAGGAAGAGTCTCATATACTTTCTATGTAAATAAAAGCGTAATAGCCTGACAATAAAAGTCTAATTGCTGGACTGCATGTGTATACTCTGGTATCATATGGTAATGTAGATTTGTAATCACGTAATAGTACTGTTGTATTAAGCACTGTTACCCACACTGTGCACCATAAATAGAATGTGTAGGAATGCCTGTATATGACTGGTTTAATCCCCAGAGGCCAATTAGTACAACTGAGTGCCACAAGGAAAGAAAACAGTGAAAAGGCAGACAACAAAATCCGAATAGCACATGCAACTGAGAAGTGAACTTCTGTATTTTTAGCACACACAGCCATGGTTCGAATTCTGGCAGTGGTAGTAGTCTGCATACAGAATCATACCCCACAACTGTACAGATATGTCCAGAGTATCCAGTAAAGTGGCCCATATCTGCTGCCTGTCAACCTGCCCCCCTGTGAAATCAGTGGGATGATCCCAGATGTATAAGCAGCAAACAGGAAATACAACTGATTGACACACATCTATGAGAACAAAGCTGGCACACTAACAAATCCCCAAAACCTTATGAGAGTAAGAAGCCATGTATGTCCCATTTACGCACCCATGTTGTCAAGCTGTGACCAGAGTGTGTAGAGTAACAGAGTGAGATGTATGTGCATAATAGTAATGTGGAATCTGGTACTGTGTATTGGCAGCATTCAGATAGTGCTAACAAACATTCCTCCCACAGGTCTGTCAGATACCAACTCTGTGCCCAGAAATACAAGAATGATACCCTGTTCTGGTACTGTTTACTTTGGAATTGTATGGCATTGTGACTGATGCAGTTGCTCTGAATAATAAGGTATTACTCATCACTGTCACCCACACTGTCCTACAAAATATAGCTGTCTAGGAAATCCTGTATAACAGTGCTGTAATACAAGGTCAGGATGCAAAAACTACAGGAGAATTATAAGACAGAAAGCAGATAGGAGATATACAGCAATATCTATACAGCACACACAACTCAGATGGGCAGTGTTTAAGTTGTAGCAGACAAAGCCATGGTCTGAATCCTGGGAGTGGAAGTAGGTTGCATACAGAATCATACCCCATGACTGTACAGATAAGAGCAGAATGTCCAGTTTATAGGCCCATATCTGCTGTCTGTCACCCTGTCCCTCTGGGAAGTCTGTGGGATGATCCCAGATGTCTAGGCAGCAAACAGGGAATACAACTGATTGTCACACATCTCTGAGAACAAACCTGTCACTCTAGCAACTCCCAAAACTGTTAAGAGAGCAATAAGCCAAGTATGTCCTGTCTACACCCCCATGTTGTCAAGCTGTGACCAGAGTGTGTACAGTAACAGAGGGAGATGTATGTGCATAATACTAATGCATAATCTAGTAATTTGTGTGGTAACATTCAGGTAGTGCTAACAAACATTGCTCCCACAGGTACGTTGGATACGAACACTGTGCCGATAAAAAAAGCTTGATACACTGTACTGGTACTGTTTACTCTGGCATTGTATGGAATTGTGAGTGTTGCAGTTGCTCTGAATAATAAGGTATCACTGATCACTGTCACCCACACTGTGCTACATAATATAACTATGTAGGAAAGCCTGTATAAGAGTGTGGTATGTCACTAAAGGCTGAAGAGGGCAATAGTCTAGATATGTCCTGATTCACCTGCATGTGGTCAAGACATGGCCAGAGTTTGTGCAGAAAGAGATGGACAGCTATGTGCACACCATCAACCTGGAATCTGTATGTGTAGAAACAGTATTAACAGACATTTCCTCCACAGATATACCAGGTAAGAGGTGTATACTGCAGGTAAAACTAATTAATGTATAATGATGACAACAGCCACATGACTGTCCAAACTAAGGCTATAGGGTACTGTAGTAATACTTGTAAGGTACAGATAACAGCACTGACTAGGAAAAGTAATGTGGACTACAGGAATATACTAGTTGTTAACTGACATCTTTCTCCCCCCCACCATATCTCCAACAATAAACTACATACCCACCTCAACTGGTATGTAATGACTTCACTGTTCTGATTATGTCCTCTTGGTTGATTATTATTTAAATCTGTTTCCATGCATGTGTTATATTGAAATATTCCAACATTGGTGGCATAGTGCCATCAATGTACTTGCATGCTGTTGTTATTACTACTGT
>NC_056734.1:462948164-462983164 GCF_019279795.1 Protopterus annectens | reverse complement strand
ACAAACACACCCAGACACAGGGTGCCAGTACTGACATGAATGGGTGCATTGCTTCACGGGTGTGTAGTGGTTTACTGTGCCAGATGGCTATACAAGGCTAGGTGATGAGTATACCTTGGCATCAGGCCACATGACAATGGTCTGCAATGTGGTTCAGGGGTGTAGTGTCTGGATTTGCCCACACAGGTGGGTATTTTATTCACCATCCAGTCACCTGGGTAACTATCGTGTGTGGCCAATGCTGTGCATTGCTTGCCATGTATTTGGTCCTTAGTCCATGACATGGACAGTGTCTAGGATGTGTACACCTCCCACATGCATGTACAGTGACATGTGGAACTGTACTTGGGGTGTTTGGCCCATGTTGTGTACACAGATTGTTATCATCAGATGTGCCAGACCTGGCCTCATTTGGTGGGAACTGTTAATTGACAGCAGGTTGACTCTGCACCTACATTAATAGTATGATACCGGTATTCCCAGGTCTCAGTGGCATCTGTCCATACAGGGCATGTTTTTCAGGCATGGTATGTCCTTTGTGGGTCACATTCAATGGCACCACAAGTGTTGTAGGTGTCCGGTGGGGAACATAGGGAAAGTGCACTGTCGGCATGTGCATGCCTATTAGACTCTTGGACAGGGTGCCCTTCCCTCTGTAGCCCACTGAAATCACACCATGGTTACTATCACTGGGCAATATGCAGGGTGCTAGCAACATAGCGGCTGGTGCCTAGGCAAGTGTGTGTATGAGAGATGGGTTGAGAGTGTTTTCTGGGTAATACAAGGGTTGCTAACTTTGTTCACCTGGCTTTGATGTCACATGTATGGGTATGGATTTGTACCCCAGTCTCTCTGTACGGTGGACAGTGTGATATATACTAGGGCCACCATATAAGGGATTTGCAAAATCCACTCCACATTGAGTTCAGTTGTTACACACTCACAACCCCCTCCAAACAGGATACAAATGACAAACACAGACACACACACACCTGTCATGTCTGGGATTAGAACTCCTACCTAACTAGTTTATTACACTACAGCACTACACAGGTATAGGACTCACCATGGAGATTACTGGAGTACTCCTTCCCCAAAGGTGTATTTCACAGTGAATGACATCAGCAGGATTGCCAAAGTAGGGCATTTGAATTATAGTGAGTGTGACTAGCCTAGAATGCACTGCTCCCTACACAGACATAAAAACATACACAAAAACATCCCCAACTGCCATGTGTGGGAACAGACCCACTACCAGAGTTCTATGTCACACTACAGCATTAAGCTGTTACAGGATGCACCACAGGGATTACTGGAGTACTCTTTCCCCAAAGGTGTATTTCACAGTGAATGACATCAGCAGGATTGCCAAAGTAGGGCATTTGAATTGTAGTGAGTGTGACTAGCCTAGACTGCATTGCTTCCTACACAGACATAGAAACACACACAAAAGCATCCACAACTGCCATGTGTGGGAATAGAACCCCTACCAGGGTTCTATATCACACTACAGCATTAAGCCATTATAAGACACGCCACAGGGATTACTGGAGTACTCTTTTCCCAAAGGTGTATTTCACAGTGAATGACATCAGTAGGATTGCCAAAGTAGGGCATTTGAATTTTAGTGAGTGTGACTAGCCTAAAATGCATTCCTCCCTACACAGAGACAGACACAGTTGCCTTGTCTGGGATTAGAACTCATACCTAACCAGTTTATCAGACTACAGCAGTACGCAGTTATGGGACGTGCTACAGAGATTACTGGGCTACACCTTTCCCAAAGGTGTATTTCACAGTGAATGACATCAGCAGCCTTGCCAAAGTAGGTCATTTGAATTGTAATGAGTATGACTAGCCTAAAAAGCATTGCTTTCTTCACAGACAGAGAGAGACACACACACACACAGTTGCCATGTCTGGGATTAGATCTCCTACCTAACTAGTTTATCACACTACAGCAGTACGCAGTTATGGGATGCACTACAGAGATTATTGGGCTACCCCTTTTCCAAAGGTGTATTTCACAGTGAATGGCATCAGCAACATTGCCAAAGTAGGGCATTTGAATTGCAATGGATGTGACAAGCCTAAAATGCATCCCTCTCTACACAGACAGAGACACACACATGGACACACAGTTTCCATGTGTGGGATTAGAACTCCTACCTAACTAGTTTACCACACAACAGCAGTACACAGTTTTAGGATGTGCCATGGAGATTACTGGGCTACACTTTTCCCAAAGGTGTATTTCAAAGTGAATGACCTCAGCAGGCTTGTCATAGTAGGACTATGGGGAGGGCAGTGTGTGTGCATGGGCCATAACCCATTCATCTAGAGGTTGACACACCACATGCGGGCACATGCAAGGTTATATTCCACACATATGTGTATACAGCTGCTAGATGACTACTTCCTTGTACAGTTATGTTGCACAGCTAGCACTTGCACCACATAGTCTGTAATGCTGATGGATACCAGTGGCTAATGTCTACAGTGAGTGATATTTACACCTCATGTGGTTGTAGCCATTTGGCTGTGTGTTGGGTGGGACAGGCCTCATAATGGATGGCTTCTTGTCACAGTCACTCTCTTCGACACATCTATGTATGTCTACTTTTGGCTTATTATAGTGTGTTGTCCTTGGATATTTGTCTGTATTTCTATCCACTGTGTGTGCAAAGCTTGACTGGTGCATACTGAGCAGTGTATGCACTAACATCTGCAAATGCCAGATATGTATGTTCCACTGTTGTTTGCAGACATGGTCTTCATTTGTTTAAGCGTGTGAGCATGCCCAGTATGCCCTTCTGTATTAAATGTGTGGATTGATTCCAGGTAGTTTGTACTCCAGTGCAGACCTTTGTGTTGTACACCTACAGGTAGCAAACTGCTTCTGCAGGGTATCCGTCGATCATTTGGCAATATGGGGACAAACTGTGCAAGGGATAGTTGTACTGTAGGTGATTGTGTCTGTGCTGCCTCAGCTGCATGGTACTGCTGTTAGCAGGGATATTCAGACATGTGTACTGTTATACACTGTAATGTTTTCTGTCCTCATGTACTGTCAGGTGGACATTCTTGCTCACAGTGATGTCTTGGGGGACAAGGGTGACTGCAGCTGTGTCCGATATTGTGGGCAGACACCTACATATTCATGGTAAGTTATGCCATTCTGGAGGGGGAGCTGCAGACACTTGCTGCTGGGTCTGTGTATCCGGTTCAGCACCTTGGTACAGTCCTGGCAGATGATCCCATACTTGTACATCCATCAACATGACAGTATGGCCTTATCTTGCTGTGGTAATGCCTCCCAGCTGTACAGATTTGCACAGGTTACCCAGAGGCAGGGGCCATGAGTCAGGACAGTACCCCTATTGTGGTGTACGGGCAGGTGTGTAGCCACCCATTTATCTGTTTGCAGCCAGGGATAGTGTGTGCACACAGCTTGGTGTCAGACCCTGCACATTCCATGCTGCCCATGCTCCCACCCCCCATCTGTTATTCTAAATTGTTCCATACATTATGCATACATTCTCTGATACTTTCCCTAAAGGTATCGACCCATCACAGGTGTGTGTTAGTGTTGGTCCACAGTTCATGCAGTGGGACATGGTGGACATGTTACTGTGGTTTGACCACATGGCCTTGCATATGGCTTATGTGGAGTGTGTTATGTTATTTGGGTGTCCATGACATAACATGCATTGGCAGTATGGGTGAGACACAGATCTTTGGCAGGGGCCTATGGGCCATTAGGTGTTGCTGCGAGCCAGATGTGGCAGGCTGTTGCATTCTGTCAGTCCTACAGTATCAGACCACCATACAGTATATTCCCCTGGGGTGACAGGGTAGGTGTGATAGTTGTTCATGCCAATACCTTCTATCAGTCTTGATCAGGTGGTGTGGATGCTGGCAGGGTGCTACCTACAGCTAGGGACACACCTGCATGGGACACCTGCACTGCATGCTGCATTCTTCCGCTATTGCCATATACAGGTGGGATCATATTGTACCCATTCCCCACAGCAGGGAGATGACCGGTGAAGTACCTGTGGGTGGTGTTTGCGTGAGCTGGGTGCATGTATGCTATGGACACTACTTGCATCTGACACACAGATATGCATGGGGCATTCCAGTTATGCTGGCATGTGCAGGTACATCAGCTGTTTCCCAATACATTAGTCCTACCTCCTTTGTGATCTGCAAGTGGTCGGGCAGACATCACCGGTATCCCCTACTACAGGACCAGTTAATGTGATGCATACCTATATGTACAATTCCAAGGGTGTCTCCATTTCACAGTGACACAGTATATACTGTATGTCTGGGGTAGTTTCCCCTGTGTACTGCTTGTATATCTAACCCAACAGCCATACCATGTCAGTCTTTCAGATGGTGACACATATTACCACCATAAATTTACAATGGCTTACTGCTAGCATGTGTTATACTGGTGGGAATTGTCTTTGGCACTGCAGTTGTGAGGACTTGTCCCTGTCATCAGCAGTAGTGGGCAATGGCCACCAGGTCTTACCTCAACATGCATACATACGGACGACTCTCACACAATATGAAACACACACCAACCTAACACACACAGACCTGCATATTGTGCAAATGCTACAACCTATCCTGCTACTTTGACCACCTCTTGGCATCTGTGCTCCACTGGTATTATACCTACACATACATGTTACTACATTTCTACATAGGGTTGTGGGGGGGCACACATGACTGTTACGACGTGTGTACATCGGATTGGGTGGCACACCAGACCGTTACTACATTTCTAAATAGGTTTGGGGGGGCACACCTAACTGTTACTACATGTCTAAGCTGGGTTGGGGGAGCACACCTGACTGTGTGTACATTCCTACACAGGATTGGGGGAGGGAGCACACCTGACTGTTACTACATGTCTACGCAGGATTGGGGGAGGGGGGTACACCTGTCTGTTTCTACATTTCTATACAGTGGTTGGGAGAGGGCACACCTGACTGTTACTACATTTGTATGCTGGATTGGGGGAAGGGGCACACCTGACTGTATCTACATGTCTACATAGGACTGGGGGAGCACACCTGACTGTTACTACATTTCTACATAGGATTGTGGGGGGACACACCTGACTCTTTCTACATTTCTACACAGGATTGGGGGGCACACCTGACTGTTTCTACATTCGTACACTGGATTGGGGGAAGGGGCACACCTAATTGTTTCTACATGTCTACATAGGAGTGGGGGGCACACCTGACTGTTACTACATTTCTACATAAAATTGTAGGGAGGGACACCTTACTGTTTCTACATTTCTACTCAGGATTGGGAGGCACACCTGACTGTTACTACATTTGTATGCTGGATTTGGGGAAGGGGCACACCTGACTGTTTCTACATATCTACATAGGAGTGGGGGGCATACCTGACTGTTACTACATTTCTACACAGGATTTGGGGGGCACACCTGACTGTTACTACATTTGTATGCTGGATTGGGGGAAGGGGCACACCTGACTGTTTCTACATGTCTACATAGGAGTGGGGGCACACCTGACTGTTACTACATTTCTACATAGGATTGGGGGGGGCACCTTACTGTTTCTACATTTCTACTCAGGATTGGGGGGCACACCTGACTGTTACTACATTTGTACGCTGGATTTGGGGAAGTGGCACACCTGACTGTTTCTATATGTCTACATAGGAGTGGGGGGCACACCTGACTGCTACACAGGATTGGGGGGCACACCTGACTGTCACTTCATTTCTACACTGGATTAAGGGGCGCACCTTACTGTTTCTACATGTCTACATAGGAGTGGGGGGCACACCTGACTGTTACTACATTTCTACATAGGATTGTGGGGGTCACACCTGACTGTATCTACATTTCTACACAGGATTGGGGGGATACACACCTTACTGTTTCTACATTTCTACATAGGATTGGGGGGGCACACCTGACTGTTTCTACATTTCTACATAGGATGGGGGGGCACACGTGGCACTTGTACACATTTGCTATGACTGTACTGATATGTCAGGTACTCTATTTCATTCTGTATTCTAAACTATCATGCTGACTAGAGGCATATCAGTGTACTACAGGTCTTAGCTTTGGTTGACCTACATATTAGTGTCTGACTTCCTGCCCTTCAGAACTAACATCCCATTGCCTGACCTGCTGTAGTCTGTCTGTGTAGGCCGGGGGGGGGTTACCCATAGGCATCATTCAGAGGCCATAGCAGAGCCTTTGTTTGTGTTTGTCTCCACCTGTCTTGCTGGCTGAGACTTTTGTTGGATATGTAAACCTCCCGGATTGGCATGTGTGAGACATATGGACACACATGTCGCCCAGCACATTTCCTGCAGTGGGTTTTGTCACCCTTTGTAGTACTGGCTACTATGGTGACTCCAGTATCTGTTACAGATCTCATGGTGCCTCTGTGGGTGTCTACTATCTGCTGGCCTGCCATTCAGCCCCCAATTCCCTTGCATGCTCACATCCATACCATAGATACAGGTAATGACACATTCTACTCCATTCAGCAATTGGTAGGTTGATTGACTAACCTTTTGGGTGTGCCAGTATTGAGGATGGTGCTGGAGGGCTGCCTATGTCAGATGCACATAGTACACTCCATATACATGGTTGAGCACAGGTAGTGTCATGTTTAGCATCCCTTTTACTGTATGTGCGGGTCAGAGAGAGGTGTCATTCCCTGTCTCCCCACTGTGTCAGTATATGTGCTATGAGTTGCCTGTTTGCCAAGGCCAGGGCATACTGGGCACACCTCCATCTGCCTACTGGGGCAGGCTCAGGTTATTCCCCCTCTGAGTCACTCTGTGTCTGTGCAGACCTTGGCATTGGTGGTGGGCTGTGTGGCCCTGCCCCATGCTGTTCCTGCTGCAGCTGTTTCCACAGGGTCATATTGTGTAGCATGGCACATACCATAACAATCTGAGTACATGTAGCTGGTAAGTACTGCAAGGCTCCACCAGATGTGTCCAGGCACCAGAACCATGACTTGAGCATCCCAAACACATGCTCTATTACAAGTCTGGTCTGTGCGTGTGCCTCATTATGGTGTTCTTGTTCAGGTGCAAGTGCATTTCTGATGCGGGGCATCAGCCACGGCTCCAGTGAGTAACCAGCAGCCCCCACTAGATGGCCATAAGGAAAGTTCCCATTGGCAAATCTCTGGAACAGCTGCGTCAGATGCCAGATGTGGAATTGTGATAGCTTCCAGGGCAGCCAGCACACACATTCATTATAATGCCCTGGGCATCACACACGACCTGGCAGTTGATGGAGGGGAAGCCCTTGCGGTTGATGTAGACCCTACCCTGATCACCGGGTGGTGCTTTGATGCATATGTGCATGCAGTCTATAGCACCCACTACAGCAGGGAATTATGTTGTTTGGTGGAAGATATGCATATTGCTGGCCAACACCTCACGGATGTTGAGGAAATATATGTGCTCACCAGCATGTGCTGACACTGCATCCAGGAAATGGTGGAATACACTGGATGCTGATGCCTGTGAGACCCCATGATATCCCCAGTTGAGCTTTGGGAGATACCTGTGGCTAGTATTCCTAGGCCTACACATACCTTGGTATCCACTGGGATGGGTTCCCCTCTGTTGTTTTGGTGTGTCAAGAGTCGCTGGCACAGCTCAACTATTTGCTGTAGGAGGTCCCTGTCCACCCTATAGTGCTCCACTATCTCCAGCTCATGTAGCCCCTTGTAGGTTACCCTGGGTCTGTACACTCTTCTCCATCTCCTCACTGTGGGTCGCTCGACAGCATTCACATCCTCACCACCCTCAGACTCTTCCACTTGTTGTTGTATGATGCCTACTGCAGCACCTATCATTTTGTTGTTTTGTTTGTTAAAAGTTCCCTGTTTGTATACACCGGTGGTGTAGAGTATGGGAAAAACAGGGGGAAGGTGTTTGCATAGTTTATAGTAGTGTTCTGGGTTAGGCTGATCTGCTGCCCGTGTAATTGGCTGAGTCTGATACATTTCACCTTCCAGCTATGCTAGTTCTCCTAGATTACCTTCCTACTGCTGTTTTGCCTTCCCATTGCCTTCCTGTTTAAGCCTGGGGGTGCGCCACACAAACACAGTGCTCAAATGTGCACAGAGCTGCTATTTCCTGGTTTACTTTTTTTTTTTCTTTAAAACCCGGTGCACGGCATGCACACCCACTTAGGCAATGTAAAGAGTGCTAGGCAGCCTCAGACACACCCCCTTTCCTAGCTGTGCTAAGCTAGGAGCAAACCTGAGCCACAGGGCTCCAATCCACTTACAGTATGCCTGACACACCCTGCTATGATGTCAGCTAACTGCTAGGCTTGCACCAAGCTATTCCTGCTCTTACACTTTTGGGAGCTGACTGGCATGCAGAGGAAATCTGGGATTCAATATCATTCCCCTCATTTGCATAGGATTGCCTGCTAATGCATAGTTACATGTCCCACACTGAGCCTCCCCCCTCAGCAACCACTATTCACTGGCCATTTTGTCTTTTGTCTGCCATTGGGTAGAATGGCAGAATAGAGATTTTAGTTAGAATGCTTATTGTAGGTTTATTTTCTTATTTTCCCCCTGATCCAATTTGTGTGCTGCTGCCCTACACTTAAACAGCCGAGATCAGCTAAAAAAATAAAAGTTGATTTTTTTTCAAGTATTTTCCATGCTAATGGCTTTATACTTGGCCATTGGCATGCTTTCTACATGATATCCACCCTTTATTTGGAGCTGTCATGGCTCCGTTTTGTAATTTGCTGAAATGTACTCCGTTACTGGTGGAGTACATTTCTGCAGATTACACTACTCCGTTACTGGTGGAGTACATTTCTGCAGATTACACTAGTCCTGCATGGCCAGTTTCCATCTTCCTGGATTGCAAATTCACCTCATTTGCATGTATTTCTCCTGCAAATAGGGTAATTTGCATACAGGGGCTGAGTCCGTGTAGGACTAGTGCAGGAGCACTCGTGCACGCCCCTATAGATTATTCCTGGATTGCACGGCAGACATATTGCCTGCTGGAGCTCCTGCACTAATCCTGCATGCCGTGCAATGCTTGCAGAATCTGGGGGCCTATGTTTTATAAGAAGAATACAATGTGTATATTAATGACTCAAACCTGTTTTTCATATTGTACCTAAATTTCTCCTGCTTGTATGGTCATGCCTTATGGTTCATTGTCCCCTTTTATAAACCAATAAAAAAAATATTGGAAAAAAAAAAGTAGTGCGTGTTCTACTTGTGTGTAATATCAGTTTTAGTGCATACAACAGACATAAATTTTTACAGGTACTGGTTGTTGCATTGCCATGACAATGATATGGGTAGTAGAATAGGCATGATTATCAGGTTGTAATCGGAGAAGTGTGCCACTGTGTTATGACCCTCTGTCCATGCCTACCACTAATAGCTATCTGAACACCTACATACAGTGGATATCAAGAATGTACACACCCCTGTTGAAATGCCAGGTTTGTGTACTATACAAAATTGAGACCACAGAAAATCTTGTCAAAATGTTTCCCACCTTGAATTTGACCCATAACCTGTACAATTCTATTGACAAATCTGTTAGGGGAGAAAATGTAAAAGATAAGAAATGTACTATAAACTGGTTGCATACATGATGTGCACACACATAAACCACTACTTGGTTGATGCAACTCTTGCAGTAATCACAGCATTCTGTTTTTGGTTATGCATATGCCATCAATTAACAAGACTTTGATTAACCCCAAATAATGCTCAACAGTCCTAGTAGGATTTATTTGACATTTACCCAATTGCCTATTACAGCAAAAGACATGTATAGCAGTGAGCTTACAAAGCATCAAAGGGATCTCATTGTGGAATGGTATCAGTCTTGAGAAGAATAGAAAGTGTCCCCAACATTGGATATACCATGGAATACAGTGCAGACAGTCATCAGACAGTGGGGAAGATATGGGACAACAGTGAGACTGCAAACACCTGGACATCCATCCAAAATGGATGGCATGACAAGATGACAACTGGCCATGGAGGCTGACAGGGGACTGACAGCAACAGTGAAGGAGCTGCAGGAATGCCTGCCAAGTACTGGGTGTGCATCACATGTGACAATAATCTTCTGTATTCAACATATGTCTGCCATGTGGGGTGGGGTTGCTAGATGGAAGCCTTTTCTTACACAGAAAAAGTCCAAGGCTTGACTAACATTGCCAAACAGTACATCAAGTCTCCAAAAAGCATGTTGGACAATGTGTCATGGTCTGATGACACCAAGGTTGAACCTTTAGCCCACAATTCCAAGAAGTATGTTTGGCCCAACACAACACTTTGCATCACCAAAAAAACGCCACTCCCCTGGTGAAGCATGGTGGAGGCAGTATCATGCTGTGGTGTTGCTTTTCAAAAGCTGGAACTGGGCCTCCACTCAAGATGGAAGGAATTATGAAAAGTTGCATATACCAACCGGTTTTGTCCCCAAACCTTCAGTCATCTGCTAGAAAGGTGAAGATGAAGAAGGATTTTGTCTGCCAACATGAGTATGACCCCAAGCATGCATTCAAATCAGCAAAAGAATGGCTTCACCAGATGGAAATTACAGTTTGGGAATGTGCCAGCAAGACCTACACCCAATAGACAATCTGTGGGTTGCCATAAATAGGGCTGTGCACAAGATATGCCCTCAGTAATTGACATATTTGCAGCACTGCTGGAAGGAAGACTGGGCAACTATTACCAAGTAAAGATGTGCCATGATGACAGACTCTGACCTAAGATGAATGAATGCTGTCATTATCTCAACAGGTTTTTCCACAAAGTATCTGTGTAAGGGTGTGTACACTTATACAAACAGCTTATTGTACTGATTTCAATTTGCATGTTTTCCCACAATAGATGTTATGTTTTCAATGGAATTGTACAGGCTATAAGTCACATTAAAGGTGGGAATTGTTTTGAAATTACTTATTGTGCCGTCAAGTTACAATAGCACAAAGACCAGGCATTGTAACAGGGGTGTGTACACTTATACATCCATGGTAACTGTATGGACTCAGCAATACCTGACCTGTAAAAGCTGCCTCCACTAAGGTAGAGTAATCCCCTTTGGTTGACAGCTGCAATACACGAACCACATAATAGGTTCCTATATTGTTGTACAGGGCCATATAGGTGCAGACATCAACTTGGAAACATGTCCATCTCTATCTGAACAAGCATGTAAAGCCACAGGTGACTCCATGTAATGCTAACTATGAGTACAAATCATACATATCCACACTGCCAAGGCCAGTCACATGGGTTTCTCCACATATGTTGTTAGTCCCAGAGGCAACAAAACAATTCACCATGTACTGGTGTTAAACCACACTTCATACACACATGCCATGGATATAGGCAACCTGCATCAGACAGGTTAGGTGTGAACATCACCCCCCTGCCCCCCCATCCCTATAGGGGAATATGCACATCAACCACACCCTTCCCCTCATCAGTGGTGAGCAGGTACATATTGCCTACTGAAAGTCAACAACAGAAACTCTCCATGGCTGATAACATCCCTGGCTGCATCCTACATGAACTCAGATAAGTGCTCACAGTGCCATCATACACCATATTCAAATACAGCTTCACCAACATCCACACATCATCCACATGGAACATGGGCACTGTCATCTCTCTACACAGAAATGAATGGGGAATAGAGGTTTATGCAATTAACTGTCCATCATTGGGTGAATATGACACATCAGGGCCAGGTGTGAAATGCAAGCTAATATTGTGCTTATAGATTACAGGGGTATGGTGTAGTTGAGTGCTGGCAAGAAATATCCACTGTTGATGTGCAATTTCTGTCCATACTGTTGACAACTGTATAAGGTGCTATGATTTGTTTCACTGTTTGTCTTCCATGCAGGATGCATCATATCCAGAATCCCCCGTACAGTGCAGCAGAAACCGCTGAAATTGTAGAATTCCTAATATAGCACTACAACATGATGTTTGGATGCAACCAGGAACATCTGCGGGAGCGGGCTACCCTGTGAAATGACCTAGTCCACAGGGTAAATGATGTCGGCCTGCACACAAGAATATATGAGCAGGTCCGGCATCATGCAAATGACCTCCTACGTAATGCCCTGTGAAGGGCTGCTGCCATAGCCAGGGAAGCAACAGCCACAGGTGGGGGCCCACTCATGCAGCACCCACTTACAGCAGAGGAACAGCTGCTCGCCAACCTTGGGGCACCCCCCCTAAAAGCAGAACATCTCCAAGAATCCAGCATCGTGGATATGGGCTCCCCCGACACAATGGACGAGGAGCATGCAGATGAAGCCATACTGCACATTACTAGAGTACTTTAGCATACATAATCTGTATCTGTAAAGTATCTACATGCATACATCAGATAAGATAGTAGTTGTGGACTGGGTTTGGTAATGCACATAAGTGCACATCTATGGTGATGGGCAGCATATTTTGTACTATGGGGGTTGTATTGTTAATGTGCAGAAATGCTGCTACCCCACCTGTACCAAGGCACATGTTGACAGTACCTTTCTCCCATACTTATTTAGCTTCCTCTGGTCTACTGGGATAGCAGCCTGTAGCTGGTGAGTATGTAATTTTTTTTGTGCTTTGTCAATACACACCTAGCCATATTGCTTGATGTCCATGTTCACTTGTGGTGGTGTTAAATGCAGTGGATCACAGTGGTCACCACAAGGGCCTATCCAAGGGGTAATGTAACATTCTTGCAGCATACCTCACAACCTGTCAGTGCAAGACATGTGGACATAGACCAACAAACTGGGGGGACAAATGGGCTATGGTAGCAACATGTCTGAAACATTAATCCTATACAGTGGATACCACAGTGTACACACCCCTGTCAGGATGCCAAGTGTTACTGATATATACAATGGGAGACCACAATATTACATTACACACCTTTTCCAACCTGTAAAGTGACCATAACATCAACATTTACCTTGTAAAACCAAACAATATGTTCCCAATTGGATTGCACAGGTCATATGTCACATTTAAGGTGTGTAATTGTTTTGAATGCAGTATTGTGGTCTCATTTTATATGATACAAGACCCTGCTATGTTAACAGGGGTGTGTACACTTATCATATCCACATTAAGCTTAGAAGGTTGTTGGTGTAACAGGATTTGTTTGAACATACATTCACTATTGGTGATGATATGTGCACATCGAATGTATGTCATTAATTAGTGACATCAGTCCTCATATGATCCCAATTATGTGTCAGACAAACACATAGGGGTTGTGAGGGACACATCAAACATATGTGCCAGACATCTACAGATTCTTTAATGATTTGTACAGTCGTGAGGTATGGTCTACAGTAGTTGACAGTGTGCTATACAGGTGAACAGCAATTATGTGTACATGAGTGCAGTGTGTGTTAGGTGAATGTGTGTCATCTACTAACAGTACTCATGCATTTCAGACATGTATATTGTTAGTAAAAAGGATTGAGAATGGCTGCAATGCATGATGATGAGGGCTCTGTGTGTCAGGCATGTCACGTTTTGGGTAATGTGAGATCTGTGTAATAGCTCTGTGCCAACTCAACTATAAGTGTCTGTGTGTGTGGCAGACAACCATAATGTACAGGTATTAATTTATATTTATTGTCTTCCCATCACAGGTGGCAAAGAGGGTTGGGTCCCTCCTGCTTGGGAACGGATGTCAGTGTTTCTGCAGACTCTGACAATGAGATAGCCATAGTGAGGCACAGGCTGGATTGTCAGGGGCTGAATCTGTGCCATTGGTTGGCATCCCACTCTTGTCCACCCCATCCCTGCACACAGACATAATTCCCACACATACCCAGTCACCAGTGGCCATAGATGATGGACAGTTGGTGGGTAGTGGGATAGGCAAGTGTGGTGACTATGACAAGTGTGTGTGTAGACACCAGCTATAGCCAGAGAACAGGCGAGGTCCCACACAGGCAGACGGGCAGGGGGCCTGCTGCCTGACATGCCCCTGTTACAAGTGCCACAGCAAGTGTCACCAGATGCATGTTTTGGACCATCATGGAGGCACAGGCATGTAGTGAACATAACACCAGACAGCTTCTCAGGGCTGTGAGTGTTACTCTTCCTGCTATGCGTGACAACCTCTGTGATCTTGCTGATGCCCACCGTTATGCTGAGGTCATGGATAGATGATTGGGTGAGATGATGGGAATCCTTGACTGTGGCATGTAAATCATTGAATGTGGAATGTCTGTAATAGAGCATGTGGTGGGAGCTGGCCATTGGCCACATGGACATGGCACAGAACCACAAATAGCTGATGGTCCACATGGCCATGCAACTTCTTGCTCCTATAGTGGCAGTACCAGCAGCACAACTGCAGGGGGCTCACTGTCCAAACCATGATGCAGCAGGCCATGGGCACGTGGTTCTTGTTGGTCCCAACAGGTACACTGGTCCAGCAGATGCCCGTTACCACTGGGGAGTAGTA
Organism: Protopterus annectens; assembly: GCF_019279795.1. Classification (NCBI taxonomy): domain Eukaryota; kingdom Metazoa; phylum Chordata; order Ceratodontiformes; family Protopteridae; genus Protopterus; species Protopterus annectens. The sequence goes on along the minus strand of NC_056734.1, from coordinate 462,968,623 downwards.
GTGCATCTGGCCTTGGGCCTGGTGGTGCTCATGGGTCCCCTGGCATGCATAGTTCCCATGTCCATGGCCAGAGACAGTGAACTGTACACCCTGCCATGTATGGACCACAGCTGTCCAACATACCCCTGTGTAGGGCAGCCACATGGCATGACTGTGTGCATCCATACACACACACATCACCATCACAGCAAGGTAACCTCCAGACTTACACACACCACCTCTGCACGGCCAATCTCACATACAACCCCCAAACATACACACATGATGTCAACCAAATGGCCCAGCCTAGGCCTCTGGCAAACCCACACCACACCTTGTACATATGATGATACCTGTGCCACATCCCTGCCATCCATACCATCGATGCAGGGACATGTTAGTATGGTTCTCATACACAGGGTAAACTTAGAACTTAGTACAGTTTAGCAATGTAATGCTGTGTAGTGTTGACAGCCAGCATGTTTAATGGTTACACATCAGAGTGCATAGCTGTCAGCCATGATGCATTATTGGAATTAACGATGACTGTATGTGGTCTCCATAATGTATTCTGTTTGTCTTCTAGGTGTCTGTGTATCAGCAGGTTGTGTCCATGCAGACTACAAGGGGTATGGCAGTGTGGTAAAGCAATGAGTGTGTCATATCCAGAGTACAGATGTACACAATTGACAAGTCTGTATAACAGTTTTTGCATGTGCTATGTAGCATATAGGGCTGAGGGGTGTATACAGGTAAGTGTATGATGGCTGACATCAGCACCTCTTGTATAGTGGACTATGGTAAGTGCAGTGAGTGGAACACATATCAGATTTGTAATTTCCACACACAAGCAGTAGCTATTGTGTTCATCCAACACACATAGAATACTGTTCATAGACACAGACACACACAATCACAATTGTTGTTTGTCTTTTGGATTTTCCCGGTTAGGGGTCACCACAGCGGAACTCCGGTCCGCTAATGATTGGCAGTTGTTTTTTATGGTGTCGAGTTGCCAGCCAGACACCCAACCTTCAACAAAGGCATGCCCATTCAACGCATGTCTTTCGAATGCCCACTCGACTGCGGGGAGGACATGCAGACTCCACACAGAAGGCACTCCCAACCCAAGCTGAGAATCGAACGGGAGAACCTCTTGCTGTGAGGCAACAATGCTACCACTGCACCACTGCGGAAGTACAATCACAATTGCCAGTGTTGGGGTTGAAATCCCTATTCATCTAGTTAGTGGTAGAACAGTATTATGCAGTCTTCATAGGAGGCACAGAGCTCATAGTGTGAGTTTCCAAAGTACGTGTATAGTGAGTAGCATGACATGCCCTCTGTTATGCTGTTGTTCAAACACCTCCATGAAGTCCCTCTCACAGGCAAGGTAGAGAGGCTACACCCACATGAAGTACCCAATTGTAGCAGTGTGTTGCCATGCCATTGTCTATAGGAATAACGGCACAGCTGTTCTAACTTCCGCCCAATAGCCATTCTTTCCCCAATTTCAAAAGTCCTTGAAAAATGTATCCACCTGCAACTCATGCCCCACCTCCTCAATAACCAACTCCTCACCCCTACTCAGCACGGTTTCCGTCCTGGCCACAGTACCATTACTGCTCTCCACTCTTTCATATACATTGTCAACCAGGCCCGTGAGTCTGGCAATATTGTCTCCACTGTCCTCCTTGACCTTTCCAAGGCATTTGACACTGTATCCCACACTCTCCTTCTTAACCACATTTCTAACCTCAATCTCTCCCTAGATTCCCTTTCTTGGTTCAAAAGTTATCTCTCAGATAGATCCCAAGCTGTGAAATGGCAAACAGGTACCTCTACCTTCCTTCCTACCCCTACTGGAGTTCCACAGAGTTCTATTCTTGGACCTATGCTCTTCAATCTTTTCATCAATGACTTTCACTCTGCAATTCCACACTCTCAAATTGTGCAATATGCAGACAACTCCACGTTAGTCTGCTCAGCCTCTAGCCTTCCCGAGTTCCAGGCCATGACCCAATTTGCTTTCACAACTACAGAGAATTGGATGCTTCAAAACCATCTCTCCCTAAATGCCAATAAATCCCATATCATTATTTTCTCCCCATCAAAAGCCCTCTCACCTGATAAGCACTCTTTCAAGATCACCAGCCACTCTCACTCCTCAATAGAAGTTGTTTCTTGTGCCAAACTACTTGGTGTTACCATTGATGAACACCTGAAATTTAATACTCATATTCAACTAAACATAAAAAAACCACCAGAAGCTCAGCATGCTTTATAGAAATGCCCCCTTTCTATCATTAGCTACTAGACAAACCCTTGCCTCCACCTTCCTTTTACCTTCTCTGTTGTATGGTGCTCCTCTTCTTACCAATCTCACAGCTTCTATCTCCTCAAAACTTGAAAGTTGCTACAACAAAATCGCCAAATTCGCTAACTCTAGGCATTCTACACACCATCGCATCTCCCTCCATAGTCTTAAATGGCTTGAACTCTCTAATCATCTTGACTACCTCCAACTTACTACTGCCTACAAACTAATTTTTAACCCCACTGTTTGCCCTGCACTATCTAATATCTTACCTTTTTACACTCTTCTCAGGCCCCTAGGATCAGCCCACCAAAATCTTCTTACAGTTTGCAAACCTAAACGACCCCCTAGCAACCTATTACTTTCTTATAATATAGCAAAGAAATGGAACTCGCTCCCTCCCCTGCTAAGAATCACTACAAGCCCAGAAAAATTAAATTCTCTTCTCCACTCTCACCTCTCCCAAAACTGGAAATGTACCTGTATACTTCCTACCTAGATCCTTTCACTTCCCCTTTTCAATCCTCTCCCTCCTGCACCTCTTTCTTCCAACTCTTTTCTCCTGCCCCTCTTTTTTCCAACTCTCTTTTTTCAGCCCCCACCCTCTACTCTCTATCTTCTTCCCCCTGTATAAACTTTAAGTAAATAATTTTATATCTTTACTTCCCCACTGCTTATATCCCTCTTCTTGCAACTGTATCTTTACCATTGCCGTAAAATGTATCTTTCACCTCAAATATAAAATGAAACTGTGTAGTTTTTTTCTGTGCTACAAATTTAATCTTTTTAAAAACTTTTATTTTTCTTGTTTGTAAATTGTTTAGTGTGCAATGTGTTTGTAATATGGAGCTTTAAGTGTGCAATGTGTTTGTAAATTCAGAGCTTTTATCCCCGGGCCTCCACTGAAAATGGGCTTTCGGGTCCAGTGGACATCCCCGGTTATCAAACTGGAAATAAAATAAAATAAAAATAAAATTCTGCATGCAATTGGTAAGTGGGGGACAATAATTGGTGTACAGGCCATCAGCTGCTTGTGAGCATTCCTACAAAAGGCAAGCTGCTACCTATGCAAAACAGATGTACACCCTACATGTGTATGAGAGGGAGAGGGAGAAACTGAGGAAAAGAAAACAAATAGCATATAACCACCTACACTTGGAAAAAAAACAAAAACAGGTATGTCGAACAAGTAAACATGTAATGGGCTGCAGTAGGGGGTATGTAAGAATGGGAAAGAGGAAGTTTAACATATATGTCTCAACAAAGCTTGCTATACTAATATATTGCTGATCAGAACCTATGGCCATAGCATCTGAGTCTGTCTGCAGTGACATAGATCATAGGTAAGGCCCCAGGAAAGGATGGCTCACATAAGACTAATACTGGAGTGTGTGTTGAACAATACTGATTTTGGCAATGCTAGGCCAGTTACTGAGATGTAGTACATATCCATATCTTACTTGTGAATTCAACTATGATATACTTGTTTATCTCAGAAATGCGAGACACCTATACATGGTATTTGCATAGTAAAGTACTGCTGCAGATGTGTGTGTTGAACTGCATGTTATATACTGAGCTCATACCATTCAACTGTCCAGTGTTCTGCACACTGACCATATGTGTGCCTCATATTTGTAGTCATTTACCTACAGAGTTGTGTTATGTCTGTCAAATCCTTGCCAAATCTGTGAAGACTGACATTACAACATCCCACTTCATTGTCTTCTGGCTTTTCCCATTCAGGATTGTCACAGTGTATCATCTGTTGTCATTTCTGCCTGTCATCTGAATCCTGCTCTCTCACACCAACCACCTGCATGTCCTCTCTCACCACATCCAGAAACCTTATCTGAGGTCTTCCTCTCTTCCTCTTACCTGGTAACTACATCCTTACCATCCTTTTCCCAATATACACAGCACCCCTCCTCAGCACATGTCCAAACTGATGCAATGCTGCCTCTCCAAATTTGTCTCATATGCATCCAACATGCCCTGAGCCTGTCATATACACATTGCTAAACCTGTGCACCTTTGTCACACCCAGTGCAAATCATAACATCTGTAATTCTCCCATATGCAGCTCTGACTCCTACCTTTTTGTCAATGCCACTGTCTCCAACCCATATAACACAGATGGTCTCATTATCCTCTTGTAGACCTTACATATCACATTTACTGGTACTTGTCTGTCTCAAATCACTCCTGACACTCTACTCCACCCTCTCCATCCTGCCTGTACTCTCTTCTTCACCTGTCCTCCATAGTCCTCATTACTCTAAAATGTTGATCCCAATCATTTGAACACATCCACCTGTACTCCATGCATCCTCAACATTCCGCTATCCTCCCTCTCATTCACAAACAGATGTTCTGTCCTAGTGCTGCTGACCTTCATTCCTCTCCTCTCTAGAGCTCATATCCATCTCTCCAGGGTCTCCAAAAGCTGTTCCCTACTCTCAATACAGATCACAATGTCATCTGCAAACAACATAGTCAACAGAGACTCCCATATGATCTTGTCTGTCAACCTGTCCATCACCATTGCAAATCAGAAAGGGCTCACAGCTGATCACTGATGTCATCCCACCTCCACCTTAAACACATCCATCAATCCCAATGCAGACCTCAATGCTGTCACACTAATCCTGTAGATATCCTGTACCACTCTTACATATATCTCTTCCACTCATGACTTCATCATACAATACCACAACTCCTACCTAGGCACCCTGTCATATGCTTTCTGTAAGTCCAGGTAGACACAGAGCAACTCCTGACCTTCTCTGTATTCCACCAGTAACCGTCTCAGAGCAAACATCACATCGGTAGTGCCCTTTCCACACATGAAACCATACTGCTGACCAGTACTCCTCACCTCCCTGTGTAACCTAGCTTCCACTACTCTTACCCATAACTTCATGCCATGACTGGTCAATGTTATCCCTCTGTAGTTATCACAGCTCTGCACATCAACCTCATTCTTAACACCGTACCCAAGCACTTTCTCTCCACTCCTCATGCAACCTCACACTTCCACAGATATCAGTAAACTGTCTGGCTAACACACCACTGCCATTTCCCCTAAACAACCTCATGCTTCCACAGGTGTATAATGTTGACCAACAGGCTTGCCAGTATGCATCCTCTTTATAGCTATCCTTACATCCTCCTGTTAAGCAATTGCACTTCCTGATTCACCATACCCACATCATCAAACCTTCTCTGTCTCATTCTCTTCAGTCATCAGCCTCTCAAAGTACACTGTCCATGTGCTCAGCACACTCTCCTCACTTGTGAGTACATATACCTCATCATCCTTTATCACCCTTATCTGCTGCACATCTTTCCTAGCTCAGTGCATCTGTCTAGCCAATCAGTGCAATTCCTTTTATCCCTCTTTAGTGTCCAACCTGTCATAGAACTCTTCATATGCCCATCCTCAGCCTTTGCGGGCTCTCTTTGCCATGGGCATCATCTCCTCATACACCTGCCTACTTTCCTCATCTCTCTGACAATTCCACTCCTTCTTCCCCAAACTCTGTCTCTGCATACTGTCTTGTAATTCCACAGTCCACCAACAGGTGTCCTTGTACTGCTTCCTCCATACACATGTCACCCCAAGTACCCTTCTGTCTCCCTTACCAACTCTGCTGTACTTAACCAGATTTTTGTTAGATTGTTACTGCCACCCAGTGCCTGTCTCAACTCTTCCCTGAACTCCACCTCACAATCACCCTTTTCTAATTCACATCATTAGATCCTTGGTGCTGCCCCCGCACTCCTCCTCTTCTTGATCACCAACATCATCTTACATGCCAACATTCTCTGCTGCCTAAATACACTTTCTCCTGTCACCACTTTGCAGTCTCCAATCTGCTTCAAACTGGCCCACCTACATTGGATATATTCCACCTGTATGTGTGCATCTTACTCCACTCTTGTATGTCAAACTACGCTCCTCCCTCGTGTTATAGTACGTATTCACCACAGCCAAGTCCATCCTTTTAGCAAAATCCACTACCATCTCACTGTCTCCATTCCTTTTAACACCATACATACCCATCAATTCCCCACCCTCTCTGTTCCCTTCACCAACATGCCCATTGACATCTGCTGCAATGACCAGTCTGTCAACCTTGGGTACAGTCATCACCATGTCATCCAACTGACATCACATTTCTCTTTCTCATCCATCACACAACCAACTTACATAGCATATGCACTAACAACAGTCATCATTACACCATCAGCTTACAGCTTCAGAAACATCACTCTATCAGACACTTATGTCATCCACCAAAAACACTCTTGGCATAATGTTCCTTCAGCAGAAGCCCTACCCACTTCCTCCTCCACTCCACACCATGATAGCACAATTGTGACCTGCATACCATACATCCAGCCATAATCCCCTTCCATGTGTTCTCTTGCACACACGCACAATATATCAACCATCCCCTGGCCATCATATCAATTAGATTGGTTCCTATACCAGTCATACAGCTAACATTAACAATTCTTACCCTCAATACTACCCTCCTATCCTTTATCCTCTCTTCCTGCCATATGACTGTTGGACATCCTCCAGGGGATGCATGTCTGTGCAAAGGCTACTGTGCTATTGAATGACTCAAGTATGTTACAGCAATATTAAGACACTGTCACTGATTTTGTCCCATTGCACCCATGTATGAATGGCATTCTACAGATGTCCTGATGTAACAGGTTCAGGTGGATGACTGCACAGCATGAGTGTGAATATAGTGTGCCATACTGACATAGAACAGACATGTATGTGAGATATTACCTATGCACATTCCAGCATGAGTAGTTGTATGTGTCTACCTCATGAAAACAGACATGGGATGAAAAATGTCAGTTAAAAAGCTGTACATGTTGTGCATGTGTGTAATCTTAGTTACTGTGCACCAAAAAGAGTGACATTTCTACAGCTACCGTTTTTTGAATTGCCCTGACACAGCCATGGTTAGTACAATAAGCATGATTGTCATTACTAAATTAAAGAGGTGTCCAACTGTGTTATGACTTTGTGTCCATGACCACTATAAACAACTGATTGAACACATACATGGCTGTATGGACTCAGCAATACCTTACTTGTCATACCTGCCTCCACCAAAATAGAGTAATCCCCTTTGCTGGACTGCAACATTACACAGACCACAGACATGGTCCCTATAGTGGCTGTACAGGGCAAAGTAGGGGCAGGAACCAACCTGGCATCAAGGCAGCCATTGTCTGAACAAGCATATAAGATCACAGGTGGATTACTGTAAGACCAACTATGAGTGCAAATTGGAGACAACCACCAAGGACAATCACAAGCCATCTTCCCATATGTCTGCAAGTTCAGAGGTAACAAACCAACCCAACCTGTAATGGTGGCCAATCAGATCACATACACACACAACATAGCTACAGGCAACCTGCTGCCAATAGGGTTAGGGCAAACATCACCCCCTGGCTCAGCATCACTATAGCTGGATATGTACTGCATCCACTCCCCACCCCTCATCACCAGTGTGCTGGCACATATTGCCTACTGAAAGACAAGAAATGTAAGTATCCAAGGGACATCATATCATCCCTGTCTGCATCCTACATGAAATCAGGCATTTGCTCCCAGCTGGATTACACACTGTAATCACACCAAGCCGCAGCACCATCCACACACCATCCGCATGGAAGATGGCTAATGTCATCCATTTACACAGATCTGAATGTAAGCTAATACTGTGCTGATAGATTACAGGGATATGGTGTGGTTGTGAGTGATGGCTACTGGTATGGTTATGAGTGTTGGCTACTGGCATCATACCTGATAACACACCAGTGAGATATCAGACTGCTAGACATGTTATGTATAGTAGGCCTTATATTTGAGGACAAAACCTGGACATTCTGTTGTAGTGTGTACAATAGTGAGGTCTGTATACGTATGGTAATTGTTGACAGAGTGTGTATTGTGAATATGTACCGTGACCTGTGTACAGACTGTGGTAGATGTGATTGTTTTTGGTCCTGTTCTATCTGATGTTGCATGCTGCTCGAGTGTATGGTACCCTATCGGCGTACATGTTTTTAGGGCCAGAAGGACACATGTCCCATACTACAGTCAGGCATCAGAATACACTGTGTATTTGCCCAGTATATGTAGGGTTAGTGTGTGAGTGGCACATATGAGGATGGTGTTGTTCACACAGTCCATATACTGTAGTATTAATTACGCTTACCATATGTGACTGTGTTCAAGTTTTTTGTGGGTATGTACTTTCACACAGGTGTCTGTTACTCCATGCTGTTACTTGCCTGTAGAGCCTGCTATATTTGCAAGTACATGTGTATTCCCCCATAAGAAATATAAGCCAGTGTTGTGGCAGTCTGCCTGTAGTATTCACAGTGCTTTGTGACATGCCTAGCAGCTCAGTGTATTTACCCAGTGTGATGTTATGTCCAGATATTTGTCAGATGTACTGTTGCCGGGCCACCATAACTGTTGTGTATTTCTGACAAAGCAGTGGGATGCTGTACAGATGTATGTCACTAACTAGTGGGTAGTATGTGGGCTTGTGACCTCTGCTCCTCCGGTTAATATGTGTCAAGACAGACAGGAGTGTGTGAATGCATAAACTGTGTGAGCTTATCTATTCCAGTATTTTCGTGATATCCCCATTTACATGGCTGTAAACATCCACTTTGTCAGGCTTGGTCCACACGTTTTGCATTAAGGAGTTCTGTGTATACCTCTGGAATGACCAGAATCTGTCAGACTGTCCACATTTATTGGTCATATGTCTGCTGTATTCCATAGGATAATTACTGTGATTTGTGTGGTACTGAACTATGATGATCTTATGATGTCTGTCAGTAACTGATGGCGTACATGTTAGTATCAGATGTGACTTCCTACACAACCTTTTTGTTAAGACAACCCCTGTTACTGTAGCAACATTCTACATCATTTATACCTGCAATATGTACATGACATCCCCTTGCACTAAGAGGTTGTGACTGCTGGTGCTGAGGTAAGACTCCACTACATGTTATGGACATATGTTATACATATATGTATATATAAATATATATATATATATATATATATATATATATATATATATATATATATATATATGGATTCACAATGTAATTTCGAATTACTGAAATTCCAAATTTCAGTATTTCGAAATAACATAGCCAAACACACAAAACACTGAAACCCTAAAACCACGAAATTCAAAATCTGGATGGTACACTACAGATACAGCACACACAAACACATGCACACACCTTCCCCCCAACTTAAACATAACATCCTACATTACAGATAAGCAGGGGAGCAAACCCCCTGCACCCCCCCTACTTATATACACTAACTCCGAGATCGCACAATCAGACACACACAGGTAACTCACTCCCACACATTGTACACACCCTCGCACACACACATCATAGTCAAAACACACACTGACATACACTAAAGCTCCTAACCAATAGACATACACATACATACATACCCAAACTCACATCTTTCCATTCACACCGGAGCACCATAAGCGCTACTTCAAAATCTCCATACTTCGGGATTTTGAATTTCACACTTCTGGTATTCTGGGATTTCAAGACTTCGGTATTATAATTCTGAAATACTGAAATTCGTGATTTCAGTATTTTGAAATTAAATATATATATATATATATATATATATATATATAGATATATATATATAAATATATATATATAGATAGATATGTATAGATAGATATATGCACATATATATATATATATATATATATATATATATATATATATATATATATGTTTACATATACATATGTTTACATATATATATATATATATATATATATATATATATATATGTATACATACATACATACATATATTATATACATACTACATATATATATATATATATATATATATATATATATATATATATATATGTACAGATAGACTATATATGAATATATATATATATATATATATATATATATATATATATATATATATATATATATATATATATATACATATATATATATACATATATATATATATATATATATATATATATATAAAGCAATATATTTTGCCACGGTGGTGCAGTGGTAGCTTTGTCACCTCACAGCAAGATGTTCTCCCATTTGATTCTCGGCTGGAGTGCCTTCTCTGTGGAGTCTGCATGTCCTCCTCATGGTCAAGTGGCATTGAAAGACATGTGTGAATGGGTGTGCTTTCGTTAAAGGTTGGGTGCCAACCTGGCACCTCGGCACCATAAAAATCTACTGCCATTAATTAGCGGACCGGAGTTCCACTGTGGCGACCCCTAACCGGGAAAAGCCGATAGAAGAACAACATATATATAAAGCAATATACAGATATATATAAAAACATATATAAATATATATATGTGTGTATGTGCATGTATACATATATCTATGTATGTATATATGTACATATATATATATATATATATATATATATATATATATATATATATATATATATATATATATATATATATCCATATCCTTGTTATATGTAAACATGAGTGTTGTATTTACCTTCCCAGATGTATTCCACCATGTTTATCTGATATGTGTTTATACAGATATAACAACATACTGATTCAACAATATTTTCTCTAACAAGAACTACACAATTGTAGAAAAAGCAGTTGTTCACTACTATGCTGTATGTGTACTGAGAGATATATTGGAAAAAAAACAACAAATGTCTTCATAGCTGTGATGGCTTAGTGGTTAACTAATGTAGCTATAGTGTACAGGGTCCTGGGTTCAAGGGCTAATTATTTTATTGCTAGGCAGAACAAAGACTATTGGATACAGAGTGATTAAGGCAGTTTTGAGCAGGTTTAAGTGGGTTTGCATGGGTTTGCATGATGGTAAGCTGTGCTAACGTATGGTTAAATAAAAATGTCCTTAAACAAAAAGGTTTGCTTACCAGTGTGCAAATCTGCTTAGCATTTACATTTAAGCAATGCTGAAACCTGCTAAGCATGGCTCAGCCCTGGGAACCAGTGATCACATTCCAGTCTGATAAAATAGCAGGGTAATGACATCTTTAATAAGTGTATTTAATTCCATGTACATAACATGCTTCTATGTGCTGTCATTACAGCAGCAAGGGGGTGTGAGTCTACTGTCTGGGACACCTTAGTATATATGGCTTGTACAACACTCTTTTCCATTTGAATGTGTTTCATACATGGATAGTATCTCAGGTTATATGCAGTCACACTGGCATGTAGTGTATCATTACATTACTACTGTTAACAGTGCTTTCCCAAGTAAAGTTGATTGCAGATTGCAGTACTGGAACCAAACACCCCTGCATGCAAAGATAGACTCTGAGTCCTGTCTACTGTGTTCTTAGTGTGTAAGCTGTGTGTCATTAAGTATTTGCTACTGGATATTGATCAGACATGTGGATATTAACTGTAGACTACTGTGTGCATAGGACATGTCATTGAGGGCTGCTGTCATGTAGTAATGGCATACCTATCAGTGCCAGATGTCTATCTGTCAAAACATTCATCCTAATGCATAACCAGTTGGCTAGCTGTCTGTCTGACCTCTGTAAAGATGTGCAGATGCCAGGTATCCATCTTGGCTGCTTATAGGCAATCTATGCTGTCTACCCAGCTGTGTTATGAATACCACAGCTAGGAAACCCCACCCTGCATGCACCACATGCCATGGATACCTCAACTACACTACCACACTCAACAGAACATGCTTGGGTATAGTTCTCCAAGACAGACACTGACCAGGTTATGTAATATATGTTGCATACATGTCAATTGGAGCACATCACCGGCCTTCTGCAAGAGGCAACCAGATAATTGGATGTTGCATTTAACTCTCACCCTCAGGATCACTCACGTGGCATCAGTTGATAGATGGCCTGCTGACAAATGGCAGGTGGCATGATACCTCTTTACACACATCCCCTAATCTTCTTATCTCTCCATGAACAATATCCTGGTACACACCTAGGAACACATGCACCTATGGACCCCAGTACTGACAAATGTGTCAGTGTGCATTACGGATAATAACAGTATATGTGTGTTTGAAAACCTGTAGTTGATAATACCCTGTGGGCCTTCTCACCCCCTACACCCCATTGCCATAGTTAGAAATGGCTGCTGCTGTAATGAACATTACATGTACCTTGTTATACTCTTCACCCTATAGGCTACCTGGAGGTTGCAGTACCAGCATAACACTGTTATACAAATGGGTAGATAGGCATGGGTTACCCTCTGAGTCCTGGCAAGTGTGTGTATGTGTGCAAGACAGTGTGTATATTTGTTGGATACAGCATTCTGAGGCCACATTCTCCTAATACAATATACCTTGCCATACAGTATAAGGGATAGTAATGTTGCTGTCTGTAGGAGAGCCATGAAAAAGCATCACCGTACTATCCCTGTGGAATGTGCAATAGATGCATATCCCTGTAGTAACACTCTTGAGAAAGACAAGGGGTTGTATTTCTGGTCAATGTGTGATTGTGGGTATGTTGGAGTATTATCATGGGTTTCAGTAAGTAAAATATCCAATGTGCGGTGTGGGTGCTTGATGTACTGTCTTTACACCATGGTACCCCCAGTGCATGTCCCAAGATCCACTGTATGGGGACCACTGTCACCATCAACCATACAGGTAAGTGATTACACTAGCCAACCCAATGATGCATGTGCTGTGTGCAAATCATCTGTAACAGAATGGACTCACTGATAAGGTAGTTAGCACTGATAAACCCAGGTCTCTCAGATGTGTATATGACTGTTATGTGTTTGTCAATGTGTATATGACAGTATGTCACACTATGTACTGTTCATAAACAACCAGTACATCCCCCATTACTATACTGTACAAGGCCTGGTGATGTTCTTCACTTAACAAGTAACCTGGGACACACCTCGTCCTTATATATGAATATATATATATATATATATATATATATATATATATATATATATATATATATATATATATATATATATATATATATATATATATATATATATATATATATATATATATAAAGCAATATATTTTGCCGGTGGTGCAGTGGTAGCTTTGTCACCTCACAGCAAGATGTTCTCCCATTTGATTCTCGGCTGGAGTGCCTTCTCTGTGAGTCTGCATGTCCTCCTCATGGTCAAGTGGCATTGAAAGACATGTGAATGGGTGTGCTTTAGTTAAAGGTTGGGTGCCAACCTGGCACCTCGGCACCATAAAATCTACTGCCATTAATTAGCGGACCGGAGTTCCACTGTGGCGACCCCTAACCGGGAAAAGCCGATAGAAGAACAACATATATATAAAGCAATATACAGATATATATAAAAACATATATAAATATATATATGTGTGTATGTGCATGTATACATATATCTATGTATGTATATATGTACATATATATATATATATATATATATATATATATATATATATATATATATATATATATATATATATATCCATATCCTTGTTATATGTAAACATGAGTGTTGTATTTACCTTCCCAGATGTATTCCACCATGTTTATCTGATATGTGTTTATACAGATATAACAACATACTGATTCAATAATATTTTCTCTAACAAGAACTACACAATTGTAGAAAAGCGGTTGTTCACTACTATGCTGTATGTGTACTGAGAGATATATTGGAAAAAAAACAACAAATGTCTTCATAGCTGTGATGGCTTAGTGGTTAACTAATGTAGCTATAGTGTACAGGGTCCTGGGTTCAAGGGCTAATTATTTTATTGCTAGGCAGAACAAAGACTATTGGATACAGAGTGATTAAGGCAGTTTGAGCAGGTTTAAGTGGGTTTGCATGGGTTTGCATGATGGTAAGCTGTGCTAGCGTATGGTTAAATAAAAGGTCCTTAAACAAAAGGAGGCTTTGCTTACCAGTGTGCAAATCTGCTTAGCATTTACATTTAAGCAATGCTGAAACCTGCTAAGCATGGCTCAGCCCTGGGAACCAGTGATCACATTCCAGTCTGATAAAATAGCAGGGTAATGACATCTTTAATAAGTGTATTTAATTCCATGTACATAACATGCTTCTATGTGCTGTCATTACAGCAGCAAGGGGGTGTGAGTCTACTGTCTGGGACACCTTAGTATATATGGCTTGTACAACACTCTTTTCCATTTGAATGTGTTTCATACATGGATAGTATCTCAGGTTATATGCAGTCACACTGGCATGTAGTGTATCATTACATTACTACTGTTAACAGTGCTTTCCCAAGTAAAAGTTGATTGCAGATTGCAGTACTGGAACCAAACACCCCTGCATGCAAAGATAGACTCTGAGTCCTGTCTACTGTGTTCTTAGTGTGTAAGCTGTGTGTCATTAAGTATTTGCTACTGGATATTGATCAGACATGTGGATATTAACTGTAGACTACTGTGTGCATAGGACATGTCATTGAGGGCTGCTGTCATGTAGTAATGGCATACCTATCAGTGCCAGATGTCTATCTGTCAAAACATTCATCCTAATGCATAACCAGTTGGCTAGCTGTCTGTCTGACCTCTGTAAAGATGTGCAGATGCCAGGTATCCATCTTGGCTGCTTATAGGCAATCTATGCTGTCTACCCAGCTGTGTTATGAATACCACAGCTAGGAAACCCCACCCTGCATGCACCACATGCCATGGATACCTCAACTACACTACCACACTCAACAGAACATGCTTGGGTATAGTTCTCCAAGACAGACACTGACCAGGTTATGTAATATATGTTGCATACATGTCAATTGGAGCACATCACTGGCCTTCTGCAAGAGGCAACCAGATAATTGGATGTTGCATTTAACTCTCACCCTCAGGATCACTCACGTGGCATCAGTTGATAGATGGCCTGCTGACAAATGGCAGGTGGCATGATACCTCTTTACACACATCCCCTAATCTTCTTATCTCTCCATGAACAATATCCTGGTACACACCTAGGAACACATGCACCTATGGACCCCAGTACTGACAAATGTGTCAGTGTGCATTACGGATAATAACAGTATATGTGTGTTTGAAAACCTGTAGTTGATAATACCCTGTGGGCCTTCTCACCCCCTACACCCCATTGCCATAGTTAGAAATGGCTGCTGCTGTAATGAACATTACATGTACCTTGTTATACTCTTCACCCTATAGGCTACCTGGAGGTTGCAGTACCAGCATAACACTGTTATACAAATGGGTAGATAGGCATGGGTTACCCTCTGAGTCCTGGCAAGTGTGTGTATGTGTGCAAGACAGTGTGTATATTTGTTGGATACAGCATTCTGAGGCCACATTCTCCTAATACAATATACCTTGCCATACAGTATAAGGGATAGTAATGTTGCTGTCTGTAGGAGAGCCATGATAAAGCATCACCGTACTATCCCTGTGGAATGTGCAATAGATGCATATCCCTGTAGTAACACTCTTGAGAAAGACAAGGGGTTGTATTTCTGGTCAATGTGTGATTGTGGGTATGTTGGAGTATTATCATGGGTTTCAGTAAGTAAAATATCCAATGTGCGGTGTGGGTGCTTGATGTACTGTCTTTACACCATGGTACCCCCAGTGCATGTCCCAAGATCCACTGTATGGGGACCACTGTCACCATCAACCATACAGGTAAGTGATTACACTAGCCAACCCAATGATGCATGTGCTGTGTGCAAATCATCTGTAACAGAATGGACTCACTGATAAGGTAGTTAGCACTGATAAACCCAGGTCTCTCAGATGTGTATATGACTGTTATGTGTTTGTCAATGTGTATATGACAGTATGTCACACTATGTACTGTTCATAAACAACCAGTACATCCCCCATTACTATACTGTACAAGGCCTGGTGATGTTCTTCACTTAACAAGTAACCTGGGACACACCTCGTCCTAAAAGCTGTGTGGTGTGTGTAATTAAGGCCGCATACATTAGTAGCAATAAGTACCTAGGCAGGGGTTCTACTCTCAGTGTTGCCAAGTAAGCGTGTATGTGTATGTGAAGGGATCTACTTCAATTTGCGGAAAATACTTGTTCCAGGAGGTCATCTGTCCGAGAACTGACTGGCAAATGTTAAAATTTCAATAGTATCATCTTGTGGAAATTCATTCCATCAAAACTAGCAGTAGACGTGTAAATGCCCTCTTCCACATTGTATAGCTGTACAGCGATACTGGTGTTGGTATATATAGCTGGGTGTGGATCTTGTGGACACAGCCACCATCATTACAGTTATTGTTGTGTGCACCCCCAGCTTAGTCGGATGTAATACTGTACAGTTTATGTTAACAGGTTAAGTAGTTGTCAATCACACTATCTGCGGTTCTACACCACCCTAGACCCTCTAAAGGGTAGGGCTGTGCCACTCACACCAGCACACCTATGTTTACCAATTTGAGGATTCCACTACACTGAGGAAGGGGACATATACCCTGCCAGTACCATTGTCTATGATATTAAACTAGCAGACTGATTATTTCCCAATGTGATGTTGTGCCTATTTTGTCTTGGTGGAATTACATAGGCTAAAATTGGTTCCTTGCAAAAGTACATACATCCATGTGTACAGTATTCTCTGTGTATTGCATCAACACCAAAGCCTGTGTGTGTGTGTGTGTGTGTGTGTGTGTGTGTGTGTGTGTGTGTGTGTGTGTGTGTGTGTGTGTGTGTGTGTGTGTGTGTGCGTGTGTGTTATACACAAACATGTGGTGTGTACCACCTAGTTACACTTACTATTGTCCACTGTAAAAGGGCTGCTGACATCAGCCACCATGCACTCACCTGTATACACCCCTCAGACCTATCAGGCATGTGGTACATGCAGTAACTGTTATACAGACCTATGACTTGTGTTCAGCTGTACCTAGGATATAGCACAGTCAAGGTGTCACCACAGTGCCATACCCCTTGTAGGAAACAACAGCAGACCAACATCCTGCTGACACATAGACACCTACAACACAAATGGAATACATTATGGAGACCGCAATCAGTGTTAATAACAGCTATAATGCATCATGGCTGGACAGCTACACATCCTGACATGTAAGCATTAGTATTTAGTGCTGAAAACATGTCACACATCATTACATTGGTACACCTTAGTACCTTCACCCTGAGCATCAGAACCATATTAACCTGTCCCTGCATCGATGTTATGGATGACAGGGATGTGGCACAGGTATCATATGCACAGGATGTGTTGTGAGTTTGAGACCTAGGCTGAGCCATTTGTTTGACATCAAGTGTGTGTGTTAGGGGGTTTCATTATTAAATGGGCTGTGCAGATGTGGTGTGTGTAGGTATGGAGTTGTCCTAGCTGTGTTGGTGATGTGTGTGTGTATGCATGCACACAGTTCTGCCATGTGACTGCCCTATACAGGGGTTTGTTGGACAGCTGTAGACCATAACTGTCAGGTTGTGCAGTTCACCATCTGCAGCCATGGACATGAGAACTGTGCCTGCCAGGGGTTCCACGGGCACTACTAGGTACAAGGCCAAATATGGTACTCTCCCCTGATGATGACAAATGTCTGCTGGATCTGAGTCCTTCTTGGGACCAGCCAGGGCCACCTGCATGTGGTCTGCTATGTTGTGGTGTGGACAGTGCCCCCCTGCAGTGCTGGTGCTGGCACTGCCACTACAGGAGCAGCTCTGACTTGTTGCACATCCACGTCGACCTCCACCTGTTGGTGTTGCTGACCTATGTCCACATGGCTGTCACACTACTCCCACCATATGCTCAAGCATAGACATTGTACAATTGAGGATTCCCACCATCTCACCCAACCGTCTATCCAGAACCTCTGCAAAATATTGGTGGGCACCTGCAAGATCATGGATGTTGTCAATAACAGCAGAATGACTAGACCTCTGGAGCCTCATACCCTGTCTGGTATAACATTCCATATGTGCCTGTGGCTCCATGATGGCCTGAAACATGCATCTGATGACACCTGCTGTGGCACTTCTGCCAGGGGCATGATGACCAGCAGCCCTCCTATGAGCACCCCTGTTCATCTGCCTGTGTAGTACCTTGCCGGTCATCCAGCTTTGGCTACTATGTCCAGACACACTTGCCATAGTCAACACATTGTCCTGTTCCATGCCACAACCCACCAACTGTCCCTCATCTATGGCACCTGGTGATGAGGTATGTATAAGCAATGTGACTGTTTGCAGGGATGGGGTGGATAACAGTTGGATATCAACTGATGGCACAGCTTCAGCCCCTGACAACCCTGCCTGTGCTTCACCATAACTATCATCATTGTCAGAGTCTGTCTGGACATTAAAATCAGTTTGCCTGCAGGAGGGTCCCTGACCAACCTCGCCACCTGTGAGGGGAAAACAAGAAACACACTTTAAGACCTGTACATCATTGCTTAACTGTATACACACACACACACACACACACACACACACACACACACACACACACACACACACACACACACACACACACAGGTGAGGTTGCAGAAAGATATTATACACAGACCTCACATTACCAAACTGTCACCATGCATGACATATGGCACTCAACAGCATGCACTGCAGTTATAGTCAATTGCTGTTACCAACAATATACATCTCTGTGATGCATGAGCTGTGTTAGTAGGTGATGCCCTTAACCCTGGAACACACTGCACCCATGTACACAGTATTGCTGTGCACCTATTCAGCACCCTGCCATGTAGTGTGCACCATACCTCACAGGTGCACACACCATTGCTGAATGTGTATATGTATGTCAGTAATGTTTGCTCTGCTGCTCACAGCCCCTATGTGTTTGTCCAACACATACCTGGGATGATATGAGGACAGATGTCAATAGCGAATGCCTGATGTCTGATTTGCAGATCTCATCATCAAGGGTGCAGGTATGAGCAAGAAATATAATTACACTGACAGCCTTCAATGCTTACTGTGGCTATGAGGAGTGTACACACTCTTATTGACATGGCACCCTCTTCCCTGATATGCCATGGGAAAACAATATTGCATATATTAACATTACACAAACCTGATATGTGACATATGACCTGTGCAATTAAATGCAGTATCAAACAAATGTTTTAGTTGTGCAGATGCTGATTGAGATGCATACAATATGTGGGTGCATAAGTGTGCACACCCTTAATATGATGGTTTGTTGTATCAACTGTTAAGTGTACTACAGCAGTCACTATTCCTGGAAGGGGTATATTAGGATGGCTCATCTGCACTTGCCAGTATTTGGTCACCCTGCCCTACAAATGTCCCCCAACTCTGCCAGATTACAAGGTCAACTCATGTGCACAGCCCTTGGAGGTCACACAGTGCCGTCCCTATTGCTGTGGAGTCAGGGTTATGTCTGCCAAAATTCATGACCTTTACTTTGTGCAGATATAGCCATTCCTAGCGAGCTTTGGATGTCTGCTTCAATTCACTGTTGTGTTTCAGGATGACATCCCTCCCCATTCCCAGCCTTTTTCCAG
Organism: Protopterus annectens; assembly: GCF_019279795.1. Classification (NCBI taxonomy): domain Eukaryota; kingdom Metazoa; phylum Chordata; order Ceratodontiformes; family Protopteridae; genus Protopterus; species Protopterus annectens. The sequence goes on along the minus strand of NC_056734.1, from coordinate 462,948,752 downwards.
ATGCTTGACAACTATGTGCCACACATGAGTGGCATCTTGCAGTGTCCCAAATTCAGAACACCATGTATACTGGCCTAGTCCTACTAATGAACGGCAAACATACAGGTGTACACTGGCACCAGGAAAGTACAGATGGGGATGGTGGGCCTGAGGTGAAGTGATGTGTTGCTTGTGCAGCACATGTATCTTTATTAATACTACACACCACACACAAGCAGTTAATACTCCAAACACTCCAAATGATATGAAAAAAATGAAGCAGCAGCTTAGGAAAACACCAAATTTTAATAGCACCAACGGTAAGCACTTTCGTCTCTCCACTTATTCATTCAACTTGGGTTGAATGAATAAGTGGAGAGATGTAAGCGCTTAATGTTGGTGCTATTAAAGTTTCTGTTTTTAAACTTCATTATCTTTATTAATACTGTCTGTAGGTTTCCAACTTGGTCTTGGTACACCATTACACATTGTAGCACATGCCTTTGGGGGACTTTTGATGTTATGCATATGCTACCTGTAGAGATCCCTGGATGATGTTTCCTGTGGAACAACTTTCCCATCTGATTACCCTAACCCATAGGGCACAAT
>NC_056734.1:462938164-462943164 GCF_019279795.1 Protopterus annectens | reverse complement strand
CAAGGCTATTATTGAACATGGTGCTTAAGTGGGGAGCCAGTTCGTTTTGAAGTTCGTGTAAAACACAGCCTGAGATGTTGTCCGGTCCCATAGATGCTGTGTTTTTGGCTTTAGAGAGTGCAGATTTTACCTGCATAGTTGTGATTACAGGGACTCCGCATTCTTCCTGTATAGATATGGGCTCTTTAGGGGGTGAGGGGGGGTAAAGTTGGCACTGAACCTATCTGCCAGGATGTTGGCAATATCAATTGGTTCTGTAATTTTCGTGGCTTTGTGCTGTAACTCAGAGCAGATCTGGGTGTTGCCATAGAGTTTTTTGATATAGCTATAGAATGATTTGTGGATGTCCTTAGAATTAGTGGTGATTTTGTTTTCATAGCTAGCTTTGGAGGATCTTATAAGGGATCTCAGCTTCTTACTGAGGCTGACCAGGGAGCTCCTACACTCATGGGATTTTACTGTCTTTTGCAACAGTTTCTTCCTTTTGTAGTACAGTTTTTTATGGCAGGGGACCACCAGATTGGCTTTCTTTTTTGGAGGATAGCACCTTGGCTCTGTTTGGGATAGCACAATCCATGCATTCGTGTAAGTGCTTATAGAGTGCATTTGTGTAGGATTCAGCAGTTGTAACTGTATTGTCCATCTGCATAGGTGTCATGAAGTTCACCACTTCTGTCTTAAGAAGCATGAAGTTGGCATTGGAGACATTTTTTACCATGGTTTCCTTAATGGAGGGTGCGGGCGGGATGTGGATATCAAGGGTGATTAGCTTATGGTCGGATTGGACCAACGAGGAGTTGACTTCAGGTGTGAAACACCAGTCACTCATGTTGCTAATTACTAGGTCTAGGATATTGTTGCCCCTGGTGGAGTTGTGGATAAGTTTATCCAGGGCATTGGAGTTTATGAATTCCAGAAAGCGTTGAGCTAAGGAGTTGGTACACGAGTAGTTTTCCCAGTTAATGGTGGGGTAGTTGAAGTCGCCCATTATTAGGGTGTTTGGTTGAACTCTAATATTTTCCAGTACATCAAGAAAAGAGGAATGGGAATCCTGGGGCATGGTGGGGGATCTGTAGCAAGCTACAATTTGGATTGCAGTTTTGCCCAGAGTTAGTTGCACTTGGATAACCTCATATGCATTATGCTGAGCAACTAGCCTGGAGGTGTGGATATCCTTAATGAATATGGACACACCTCCACCTTTGGTGTTTCGGTCCAGGTTACATGGCTGAAAAGTCTGGTATGAGTTATAGCCTGGTAGTGCAGGGGTGCTCTCTGGAGCCTTGAACCAGGTCTCAGTCACTGCACAGATATTGATGTTCTCCATTTTAAGGAGTGCCTTGAGTGAGTGCATTTTGAGATTTAGACTTTTAGCATTGAGTAGCATTACCCTCAGTTTTTGCTTGCCTGTTCCTGTTATGGTGGTGAATTTGTTATTTGAACCTTGCCTAAAAAAGGCACTATAGGGGCAGCAAGAGCCTTAACCACTATCCGGAATCGGAGGGGTGACAGGTGCAGGCCATCTGTGGCAAAGCATCGTGGTCTGTCGACCATGTCATCCCAAGCAGACAGATGCTGGATCCCCTTAGAATGACACCAGAAGCTTAGCCAATTGTTGAAGTCAATCATTTTGCCCTTGTACTGCGGTATCATTCGGGGCAATTTTAGAATGCTACTCTAGGCTAGGGTCATAACTGCCTGGGCTACAAGATTGGAGAGCTCTTCCATGTCTCTTTTCATGTAGTCCAGGGAGGTACATCTCAGGTCATTCACACCAACATGGACAATGACAGAGTCATATTTGTACTTGTTGTGGAGTGACCTGAGTGTGTGGGTTATGCGGCGGATCCTGGCACCCGACAGGCAGCTGACAGTAACCTTCTCCTTGTTTAGCCTGGTGAGTGGGACATCAGTGTGCCTGACTATAGAGTCACCTATGACTAGTGTGTTGGGTACGTTGTTTTGCCTTATTGGCTGTGGTTGAGGGACACACTGAGTCTGTGGGCTATGTGTCATTTGGGTTGTGTTGGGGGTTGGAGGTTCCTTGCGTTTCTGCTTTGGTGGTCTCTGTTGCTTAGACAGATTATTACTCAGAGCCTCCACAAATGCTTTTGTGTTACTATGTGTGGATTTTGGTGGCATAGATTTAGTGAGACTATTTGATGAGTGTGGTGTGGTGCAAATGTTTACCTTCTCCTCATGACTGTCAAGTTCAGTCTTGGTTGGAGAGAGCTTTACCTCCAGTTTGGCTAAATAAGTGCATCTCTCACAAGGTTGAGTGTTAGGTAGTAGGAGGAGAGGGTTGTCTGTGTACATGAGGCAATTTCTACATTGCCTCAAGTTGCCCAGATTCATCATATAGACAGGCGGGCAGGAACACTGGGAGCTGACCTTTGGATATGCCTGAATAAAAAACTATTTTCCTCTAGATAAGTGAGGAAAGTGAGTACAAGAGCTGTTTTCTCTAAGCAAGTGAGAAAAGTAAGTACAAAAAAATGTTTTCCTCTAGGTAATGAGGAAGATTGAGTGCTATAGTAATTAGTAGCTTATTTAGTGCTTACAAGTTTTAAACAAGTGCTGAGCATGAATAAGCAAATTTAAGCGCTAAAACTAAGAATCTGTATCTGCACTAGACGAGTTACAGGACAGAAACAAGTGCAAATGCAGGCTTTCAAATCAGAAAGTTGAGAGAGATGGAAGAGATTTTCATAGTTTCATAGTTATACACATCATACTAGTATTTCTATTCCGATTTCTTTACCTGTGTACCCTGTATGGAGAATGTATGTGTTGCAGTACATTACTTGTTCTATTCAGATTGCAGTTTACAACTGTAGAAACAGACTAAGACGTTAGTGGCAGTCCCTGGATTTGAACCATGGTGTGTGTGCAAAATTTAACTACAGGCCTTATCTTTATCAAACTGAGCTACTGGGGAGGTGTGATGTGCTTTTTATGACATTTCTATCTAGTACATGTTTTTGTACACAGTACTTTTATTATGACATGTTGCATTATTCGTTTCCCATTTTCAGTACAAATTATGCATACACAACAGACATTGATGTCACTTTTTGTGAAATGTGCACATTAGCTGGATTGCACATTTGACTGTTTTACAACAACATACTGCAATTTAGATTCTTGAGTACACAGTGTAGGTTTTAAGTCTGCACTTGTTAGCCTTATACATTTTCAGTACATTCACAGCTACATACAGCTGAAATTGAAAGGTTAACACAAGACAATGCTGGCAGACAAACAAGTAAACCACATTCTGATAGAAATATGTACTGTTGCTTTCTTTCAGTTATTTGACATGCCCATTCTAAAGTATGCAGACAAGCAGTGCTAACTCAGTTCACCTTAGTTAATGCATTCTGCAGGACATACACTTTTCTATTTTTCAGGTATAAGTGAGATGACACACACCAGTGTTTGGGACCACCTTTATTAGTTTTAATATACATATTTGTGTACAACTCAGAAATCCACACTTACTATTCCTGCATGATCTGCACAGGGGAATGCTTTTCATAAGTGTTACAGTAGCCCTGACATGGCACTTTCTTGGCAGGTTCACTCAGACACACTCATACATATTCTAATATTCCTCTCCTGCATATTGTACCTTGTTTACTACTGACATCAGTATTACACAACAGCTGGGAATACTCCATCATAACGCTGGCAGCCTGACACAGGCATTTATTCCTGACTTTTACAGCTCAATTATATATACAGGCAGTAAAGCCATTACTATAATTTTGATTTCTTACTGCTAATATTAGGGGAATTCTGTACTCACCATACTGCCGACACAGCTGGGCCAGTAGCTGGGCATGAGCCTAAACATTCTGAGACCTCTCCGCAGCAGCTGTATGGGGAGACATCACACATTAATCACACCTGCACAGTCACAAGTTGAACTTTTTCCATACTTAGAGCTACATAAGACTGCATACTTACAGACAGGTGGAACATCCTGCGCTCAGGCTTTTTGGACCCACTGGTCCAAGAGTGCACCCCTCCTCTACTTCAGATCATTATAGTGGTGACGTACCTGCTCACCAGTCTGGGGTATGCTAGTGGCACTGGTGAGATTGAGTGCAAGCTGGTCCCAGGCCTCCACTTTGTACTGCAAGCCCTGGTACTGGCCCTGCAGCAGCCTGCCGTCATGTTTTTTTACTAGGAGCCTGACCATGACCTTAGACTTCTTGAGGCCTCAACATTGCGCTTGGAAGCGAACACCTTCACCGACACCAGACATACTGGTCTTGCTGTGAGCAATTCCAAATGGTTATGGCTGTATTCCCACCTGTGTGATTTAAATAGGGCAGTATTCCCGCACCTTTTCTTGATTGGCCGGTTTTAATATGCTGAACTATGCTTAGCTCCGCGCAAAGCCATATAGCAATGCTTACACCAGATAAGCACAGCTGAAAACCGGTAAGCAATGCTTACACTAGCAAAGCATTGCTTAAATCGATTTTTTCATTAAATTTATAAAGTTCTTTTTACAGTTATATTTTACATATTCCCACCCCTGCTGTGCTATACATGAGCCATATGATTGACATCTATCATTCAATTCCCTTAAAAAAATTGACAGATGGGGGATTCGAAATGAGCATGTTCTACATGCTAAACCATGGCAATACCACTACACTAAAGCAGCTTGATGCTGCATTATATCACAGTAGCACTTGTCTATCATTTTCAAGATTTCAGCCAGGCTAAGCATAGCAGCAGGCCATGCAAACAAGCTATGCACCACTTAAATTTTGGATTTATTTGATGAAAAAAAAAACATTTTTTTAATTTTTATTGCATTCGTCTTGCCCTACTGCTTCCATGCATGTAGGTCAAGAGTGCATACATTCAGGGATGTGCACTTGAAAGCTGCTGCCTTCTAAGTGTTTGTGTTTTTTTTTTTTTTTTTTTTTTCAGTGTCTGCAGACACTAAAATGTTAGCTAATTACATTTCAGTGTCTGCAGAC
>NC_056734.1:462870664-462900664 GCF_019279795.1 Protopterus annectens | reverse complement strand
TAACACCCACAGTCAACTTACTGGTGTCGTCCCAGGGGTGTCTCCTGCCTGCAGCCTGGGAAAATATGATCATCAGATTGCACTGCCCTGCTATAGATGGCCTGCATCTGTCACACCTGGCCTACAGGCCTCTGGCAAATGCCTATGCCTCACCCACAGTGCCCTTTAGGAGTGTCATGGGGTCCACAACACCAACATAATACAGTCCATAAAATGCAAAGAAAGACCATGCTGACAACTGCTAGGAGCGAACCTGCCAGCCTCAGGGAGCCAGTAATTGGGACTGAGCCATGAATAATGGGGTGATGAAGGTCCAAAGAGAAAGGCACCTGAAATACTGCTCTAAAAATGTTATAAAGTTGATGGAATGATTTGTAGTAGCATGGAATAGCTGATGGTATGAAGTCTGAAACTGCAATATCAACTGTCTGTAATATCTGCCCTCATCCCTGGTGAATTGCAAAACACGTTTGCTGGAAAACCACACTTGTTTGGGTAACAACAAGATATATAAGTCCTGGATGTGGGCATTCTGTGATACTCTGTACAGTCGACAGGCAGGTCTAGGAGTTTAAACATGAGAATACACCACTGCAGACAGGCCTAAACCTGGAAGATGGTGACATGTCTGCACCCACAGAACCCTGGGCCACATCCATGGGGAGTAACACACCCCTCCTGATCACTCATCCTTTGCAACATCCTGACAACATGTGGCCATGCAAGCAAAATAAGTGGGCCATACACATATGTGTAACAAACACACCCCAGGCTGGTCAAACAGTCTGACACACACAAGACCCTCAAAGTACAGTCAACCATTGAGGAAGCCCAGCATAGCACCAGTAGCTATAGCTAAACATATCTGCCCAGGACACCCCCGCATATCCTGTCCCCTACAAATATATCTGGAGTCTGCCTGTCACCCTGATCCTGTCTGATTTATATTACCCAACTGTGGACTGGAAATCAGGCGAGGCCAGAACATAAATGCACAGAGCTTCCACCATTGTAATATATCACAAGGTGCTGGACCATTTCCACAGCACCAGCAGTCAATGCTTGCAGGCACACCCCTCAACAGGCGGATAGTGCAATAATGCATAGTATTTGGCCCATAAACCTTGTGTGTGCATCATCCATCCTGTATTTCTCTGGTAAATCACTGTGATGATCAGAGGAGATATTTCACCAGGTGCTGAAACAGTACATGACAATGTCAAATAGCATATTTATTTATTATTTATTGCATTTGTTGACCAGGAAAGTCCACTGGGCCTAAGAAGAGTCCATTTTCAGTGGAGGCCAGGAGAAAAGCTCCACAATATACAAAGTAAAACAAAATTGTGTACAATAGACAATAAAATACAAATGAACAATGTTGATACATAGAAGATATTTACAAAGCAAATGTCAACAGCATATGTGTAACAGAGATTATGCACATGAACTATAAGCATATTAACTACAAACAAAGGTCTTCGTGTTAGAGAAAGGAAGTACATAGGATGAATGTAGATTGGGAGGTAGATATGTGGAAAATAATGAAAGTAGAAAGGTACAGTGTGATGATGAGACAGTAGATATGGCAAAGTAAATAGATAGTAGTGAGCAGGAAAGGAAATGAAATTTATGGGATATGTGCAGGATAGGGGTATATAGTAGTATGAGGCTAGAAGCACAGGGTATAGATATACAAGTACCTAGCAGGAGGAAAAGATTGAGATGGAAGTGTGAAATAGGTATATATAGGTATATATGACAGATGTCTGCTAAAACCAGCCCTGTAACCCTTGTAACCCATACATTACTGAAATGGTGTCACAATCATTTTATGGCCCATTGCCCCCACATTTGATAGGCTATCTCAGATATCCTGCACCAACAGTTTGGCAGGTATGGCTGTAGCACAAACAGGACTGGAGTACAACTATCCCTGGAATGGAGTCAGACATGTACTATAGAAGGACACACTGGGTATGCTCATACACTTAGAGAAATGTCAGTAGGATATAGGAATTAAAGACCTCCCCACCCAGTGCACTTTCCATTGCCCCATCTTAGCAGCCCTGAAGATTTCTGTCACCATAGAAGTCACATTTGTTAAGTCCAGTCCCATAAGCTCTGCAGCGCATGCGATAACTCCATAACAAGACAGTACAAATAACTAGTGAGGTAGGAGTTTAATCTCAGTCCTAGTAAATGTAAAATTGCATGTGTGTTTACAACTAAAAGCTTTTGTGTCCATTCAAACCCAGTACACCTCTCCTTTCCCCACTTTAGCAGTTCTGCAGATATCATCCATCTTAGAAGTGCCTTCTGTCAGGCATCAGCCCCATAAGCTCTGTGTTGCATGCAATAAATGTATAACACAATAGTACAAATAACTAGTTAGGTAGAACTTCTAATATCAGTCCTGGCAGATATAGAAGTGTGTGTGTGTGACAGTTGTGTGTAAGACTGAAGGAGCTGTGTGCTTGTTTACAGGTGAAACAGTCTTATGCCATTCCTTCCCACAGCGCTTAGCAGAACCCACCTTATCAGTCAGATGATGTCAGTCCCTTATTAGCAACCTTGGCCATCTGTTAGTCCTGTAAGCTCAGTAGTGCATGTGATAAATGCTTAACACTATAATACAACTGGGCTCGGTGGCCCATGTTTGCCCATGGCTAAGCGCAGCTGGGCGGGGTGTGTGTCGGGGGCTGTATTCCCTATCCATGAAATGCAGGGGTGTGTTGGCGTCTGGGAAGGGGCCAGTTCTGCTGAAACTTTGGCTAAAGGGTGTGTGATTGTGGTGTGTGAGCATGGAAAAAACACAGAGGGATGGCAGGTACAGTGACTTGCTTGAGCACTGGGAATTGCAGTTGGGGCTTACACAGGAGGGGAAATGGGAAAGGGAGATTTGCAGAAGGGAGGCAATCAAGGGAGGAAAAGCTTGCCAAGCTGGCATGTGGAATGTATTTAGAATCAATGGTGCACGGGCATGACCCACAGCACTACTATAAACTATGCAAACCTTTCAGTCTGTTTTCCACAAACTCTGCACACTGGTGTACACATTGGAATTTTAAAATGACAAATCCTAACAAAACATGTTAGGGGCTGCTGTTGTCTGATCTATCAGCATGTGCTGGGAGCTGGGGGTGGTGAGGGAGGAGAAATCGACAACCAGCTCCGGACTGGGGAGGAGGAGAAGAGTATTGACTGGGAGTAACCTACCAGGGGCTGCATGATCTGGAGATAGTGGCGATACAGGATTGGATTGGGGAAATGCTGTGCTTGTTGAGTGTGCCAGTCTCATCTCCAGAGCCAGAACCAACAAGGGGAACCCATCCCAGTGGATACCAAGGTATGTTGTAGCAGAATACTAGCTACAGGTACTTTCAAATACCAACTGGGGATTATCATGCTGGGGCTCTCACAGGCATCTGCATCGGGATCTCCACCAGTTCCTGGATGTCATGTGACCACATGCCACTGAGCATTCACTTCCCAGCACCCCTTGAGAGGGACCAGCAATAGCCATCCTCTTCCACCATTAGCAGCAGACTGCCTGGAGGTACTGGGTGCCATGGACTGCATGCACATCCACATCAAAGCACCACCTGGTGAATGGAGTAGGATCTACAAAAACACAGGGCTTCCCTCCATCAGCTGCCGGACATGCTTGATGCCCCAGGGCATTATCAGCGATTGTGTGTGCTGGCAGCCTAAGAACTATCCGACTCCCACATCTGGCATTCCCTCGGCATGGTGGTTTTGCCAGGATCCATATGGCAGGCTAGTGGGGGATGTTGGCTATGCACTGGAGCCATGGATGATGACACCCATCAGAAATGCACACACACCCACAGAGATTGCAATAATGAGGCACATATGCAAACCAAGATCATTATAGAGCATGTGTTTGGGACGCTCAAGTCATGGTTCCACTGCCTTGACATATCCAGTGGGCCTTGCAGTACTCTCAATACATGTGCACACATGGTTATGGTATGTGCCATGCTGCACAATATGATCCTGCTGGAAACAGCTGCAGCAGGAACAAAATGGGAGATAATACACAGCCCCCACCATTGCCAAGGTCTCCACAGGCTGGAAGTAGCTTGGGGGAGGAACATCCTGAGCCTCCCTGGCCCAGGCCACTCTGAGTGTGCCCAGTATGCCCTGGCCATGGCAAAGAGGCAATGCATAGCACATACGACACTGTAGGACCCCAGGGACTGATCTCTCTCTCTCTCACTGACTGGCACATACAGTAAAATGGATGCCAGATATCACACTACCTATACCTGACCATATATAGACGGTGTATTGTGGCCATCCGACATAGTCAGCCCTCAAGCACCACCCTCACAACAGCTGCAGGTACAAGGGGTAAGCCAGTCTCTGTAACAAATTAAAATAATGGGGTGGACTTTCTGATGGCATATCCTGGTATTGATCAAGCATGTAAAGGGGAATGGGGTGGCTAACTTTGGGATAGCAACAGACAACTGACAGCTCTGTGGGACAGCAGGATGCATATCCCAGTGATACTGCCCTACAAACATCATGTAGTGCCACCTAGTCCCAACAAATGTGTCTGCAGTATATGTGGTGAGGCTAAATAACTTGGGGTCATAGATCACATGCATGGATGTCAAAGTGGGGTCCCATACCACCACCCAACTCCACACGGCAGAGATCGGCTGTAGAAACCATAAAGGAAATGCCTGGAAAGACCCCACATGGTGCAAAGTCAGCTGTGAGAATCCCCACCACAGACTTTACACTGTGACCATCACAGCAGGTCTGGCAGTGACAGTATGGCTTTGAAGGTAAAGTCTGAAACTACAAATGTCTATTAGAACAATCTGACTGTGGTTGGTACTGTTATGTCTGTATTCTGAAGATAGAGCACACCACCATGGTACATGGGACCAAAATATTAAGAAAATATCCAGCAGAGTCTGTGCAGTGTATAACATGTATAGTTGTGTCATCCCCTCCATGAGTCCATAGAAATGCAGTAACATGTTCCTGAGACTGGCAGCATCTAGCTTTGTCACCCAGACTGATGGCACAATAGTAACAGAAAGCAGTTGTCATTACCCCACAGTCAACTTGAATTGTCGTCCCAGGGTGTCTCCTGCCTGCAGCCTGGGAAAATATGATCATCAGATTCACTGCCCTGCTATAGATGGCCTGCATCTGTCACACCCTGGCCCTACAGGCCTGCAGCAAAATGCCTATGCCTCACCCGCAGTGCCCTTTAGGGAGTGTCATGGGGTCCACAACACCAACATAATACAGTCCATAAGAGTAGAAAGACCATGCAGGCAGCTGCTGGGAGGAGGCGAACCTGCCAGCCTCAGGGAGCCAGTAGTGGGACAAGTGCATGAATAATGGGGTGGTAGAGGGTCCAAGGAAGGCACCTGTGAAATACTGCTCAAAAGTATTTATAAAGTTGATGGAATGATTTGTAGTAGCATGGAATGGCTGATGGAGTGCGAGAGAGTCTGAAACTGCAATATCAACTGTGCAATATCTGCCCTCATCCCTGAGTGGTGCAAAACCGTTTGCTGGAAAACCACACTTGTTTGGGTAACAACAAGATATAAGTCCTGGATGTGGGCATTCTGTAGCTGATACTCTGTACAGTCGACAGGCAGGTCTAGGAGTTTAAACTTGTGAGAATACACCTACTGGAACCGGGCTAAACCTGGGAAGATGGTGACATGTCTGCACCCACAGAACCCTGGGCCACATCCATGGGGAGTAACACACCCCTCCTGATCACTCATCCTTTGCAACATCCACAGCCCAACATGTGTACATGCAAGCAAATGAGGTGGGCCCATACATATATATTGTAACAAAACCCACACACCCCAGGCTGGTCAAACAGTCTGACACACACCGAACCCTCAAGTACAGTCAACCGTGAGGAAGCTGGCATAAGTACAGTAGCTATAGCTAAACATATCTGCAAGGACCTGCCATGCCCTACAAAATGTAATGCCCGGAGTCTGCCTGTCACCCCTGATCCTGTCTGATTTATATTACCCAACTGTGGACTGGAAATCCAGACAGAGGCCAGAACTATCGTGGAAGCTTACACCATTTGTAATATATCACCCCAAGGTGCTGGACCATTTCCACAGCACCAGCAGTCAGACCTTTGTAGGCACACCCCTCAGCAGGCGGGATAGTGCAATGCATGAGTATTTGGCCCATAAACCTTGTGTGCATCATCCATCATATTTCTCTGAAGTAAATCACTGCTTGATGATCAGAGGAGATATTCACTACGTTGCTGAAACAGTACATGACAACATTACATCAAATGGCATATTATTTATTATTTATTGCATTTGGTGACCAGGAAGAGTCCACTGGGCCTAGAAGGAGTCATTTTCGGTGAGGCCCAGGAGAGAAAGCTCCACAATATACAAAGTAAAAACAAAATTGTGTACAATGAACAATAAAATACAAATGAACAATGTTGATACATAGAAGATATTTACAATGAAATGTCAACAGCATATGTGTAACAGAAGTTATGCACATGAACTATAAGCATGTTAACTACAAACAAAGGTCTTAGGTGTGTTAGAGAGAAGGAAATTACATAGGATGAATGTAAGGTGGGAGGGTAGATGTGGAAAATAATGAAAGTAGAGATTACAGTGTGATGATGAGACAGTAGATATGGCAAAGTAAATAGATAGTAGTGAGCAGGGAAGGAAAATGAAATTTATGGGATATGTACCCCGGGATAGGAATTATATAGTAGTATGAGGCTAGAAACTGGGGTATGGAGATATACAGAATTTTCGCTTGGGAAAAAGATTGAGATGGAAGTGTGAAGCCAGGTACTATATAGGTATATGACAGATGTCTGCTAAAACCAGCCCTGTAACCCATGTAACCCATACATTACTGAGAGTGGTGTCACAATCATTTATGGCCCATTGCCCCACATTTTGATAGGCTATCTCCAGGATATCCTGCACCAACAGTTTGCTTGAAGGTATGGCTTAGCACAAACAGGACTGGAGTACAACTATCCCTGGAGATGAGTCAGACATGTACTATAGAAGGACACACTGGGTATGCTCATACACTTAAATGTCAGTAGGATATAGGAATTAAAGACCTCCCCCACCCAGTGCACTTTCCGTGCCCCATCTTAGCAGCCCTGAAGATTTCTGTCACCATAGAAGTCACATTTCAGTAGAAGTCCAGTCCCATAAGCTCACCGCAGGCATGGAAATAACTCCCATAACAAGACAGTACAAATAACTAGTGAGGGTAGGAGTTTTAATCTCAGTCCTAGTAAAATGTAGGTACGTAATGTGTTTACAACTAAAAGCATTGTCCATTCAAACCCAGGTACACCTCCTTTCCCACTTTAGCAGTTCTGTATCATCCATCTTAGAAGTGCCTTCTGTCCAGACATCAGCCCCCATAAGCTCTGTGTTGCATGCAATAAATGTATAACACAATGGTACAAAATAACTTTCGTTAGGTAGAACTTCTAATATCAATTCCTGGCAGATATAGAAGTGTGTGTGTGTGACAGTTGTGTGTGTAAGACTGGAAGGAGCTGTGTGCTTGTTTACAGGTGAAACAGTCTTATGCCATTCCTTCCCACAGCACTTAACAGAACCCACCTTATCAGTCAGATGATGTCCAGTCCCTTATTAGCAACCTTGGCCCATCTGTTAGTCCTGTAAGCTCAGTAGTGCATGTGATAAATGCTTAACACTATAATACAAATGACTAGCTCAGTGGCCCATGTTTGCCCTTAACTAAGCACAGCTAAGGCAGGGGGTGTGTCCGAGGCTGTATTTCCCTATCCCATGAAATGCAGAGTGTGTTCGCGTCTAGGAAGGGCCAGTTCTGCTGAAAACTTTTTACTTTAGCTAAAAGGGTGTGCGTGGTGTGGACCGGGCGTAAAACACCAGTAAAAAAAAAACACAGGGGATAGCAGAGCTGATGACACTTGAGCACTGGGAATGCACGGTGTGCATCAGGGCTTACACAGGGAGGAAATGGGAAAGGGAAATTGCAGAAGGAAGGCAATCAAGGAGAAAAAGCATAGCTGGCATGTGGAATGTATTAGAATCAGCCAATTACACAGGCAGCAGCCTAGCACACTACTATAAACTATGCAAACACCTTTCAGTCTGTTTTTTTTCCCCACAAACTCTGCACCACTGGTGTACACATTCAGGGGAATTTTAAAATGACAAATCTAACAAAACATGTTAGGGGCTGCTGTTGCTCTGATCTATCAGCATGTGCTAGAGACTGAGGGTGGTGAGGAGGAAAATCTGACAACCAACTCAGACTGAGGAGGAGGAGAAGAGTATTCAGACCCAGGGTAACCTACCAGGGGCTACATGATCTGGAGATAGTAGAGCGATACAGGGTGGACAGGGAAATACTTCAGCAACTTGTTGAGCTGTGCCAGTCTCATCTCAGAGCCAGAACCAACAAAGGGGAACCCATCCCAGTGGATACCAAGGTATGTTTAGCCTTAAGAATACTAGCTACAGGTACTTTCCAAATACCAACTGGGGATATCATGGGGCTCTCACAGGCATCTGCATCCGGGATACTCCACCAGTTCCTGGATGTCATGTGACCACATGCCACTGAGCACATTCACTTCCCCAGCACCCATGAGGAGAGGACCAGCAATATGCATCTCTTCCACCATGTAGCAGACTACCTGGAGGTACTGGGTGCCATGGACTGCATGCACATCCACATCAAAGCACCACCTGGTGAATGGAGTAGGATCTACAAAAAACACAAGGGCTTCCCCTCCATCAACTGCCAGGTCATATGTGATGCCCAGGGCATTATCATGATTGTGTGTGCTGGCAGCCCTGGAAACTATCACGACTCCCACATCTGGCATTCCTCACAGCTGTATCAGTGGTTTGCCAGGGGGGACATCCCATATGGCCATTTAGTGGGGGATGTTGGCTATGCACTGGAGCCATGGATGATGACACCCATCAGAAATGCACACACACCCACAGAAGATTGCAATAATGAGGCACATGCACAAACCAAGATCATTATAGAGCATGTGTTTGGGATGCTCAAGTCATGGTTCCACTGCCTTGACATATCCAGTGGAGCCTTGCAGTACTCTCCAGCCACATGTGCACACACATGGTTATAGTATGTGCCATGCTACACAATATGATCCTGCTGAAACAGCTGCAGCAGGAACAAAATGGGGAATGGCCACACAGCCCCCCACCATTGCCAAGGTCTCCACAGGCACAGAGTAACTTGGGGGAGGAACATCCTGAGCCTCCCCCTGTAGGCATACGGAGGTGTGCCCAGTATGCCCTGGCCATGGCAAAGAGGCAATGCATAGCACATACACTGACACTGTAGGACCCCAGGGACTGATCTCTCTCTCTCTCTCACTGACTGGCACATACAGTAAAATGGATGCCAGATATCACACTACCTATACCTGACCATATATAGACAGTGTATTGTGTGCATCCGACATAGTCAGCCCTCAAGCACCACCCTCACAACAGCTGCAGGTACAAGGTAAGCCAGTCTCTGTAACAAATTAAAATAATGGGGTGGACTTTTCTGATAGCATATCTATGGTATTGATCAAGCATGTAAGGGAATGGGGTGGCTAACTGGGATAGCAGCAGACAACTGACAGCTCTGTGGGACAGCAGGATGCATATCCCCAGTACTGCCCTACAAACATCATGTAGTGCCACCCTAGTCAACAAATATGTCTGCAGTATATGTGGTGAGCTAAATAACTTGGGGGGGGGTCATAGATCACATGCATGGATGTCAAAGTGGGGTCCCATACCCACCACCAACTCCACACAGCAGATCAGCTGTAGAAAACCATAAAGAAATGCCTGGAAAAGACCCCCACATGGTGAAATCCATGAAATCCCCACCCACAGACTTTTACACTGTGATATCACAGCAGGTCTGGCAGTGACAGTATGGCTTTGAAAGGTAAGAAGTCTGAAACTACAAATGTCTATGCCAGAACAATCTGACCTGTGGTTGATACTGTTATGTCTGTATTCTGAAAGATAGAGCACACCACCATGGTACATGGGACCAAAATATTAAGAAAATATCAGCAGAGTCTGTGCAGATGTATAACATGTATAGTTGTGTCATCCCCTCCATAGTCCCATAGAAATGCAGTAACATGTTCCTAGACTAAAGCAGCATCTAGCTGTCACCCAGACTGATGGCACAATAGTAACAGAAAGCAGTTGTCATTAACACCCACAGTCAACTTACTGGTGTCGTCCCAGGGGTGTCTCCTGCCTGCAGCCTGGGAAAATATGATCATCAGATTGCACTGCCCTGCTATAGATGGCCTGCATCTGTCACACCTGGCCTACAGGCCTCTGGCAAATGCCTATGCCTCACCCACAGTGCCCTTTAGGGAGTGTCATGGGGTCCACAACACCAACATAATACAGTCCATAAAATGCAAAGAAAGACCATGCTGACAACTGCTAGGAGCGAACCTGCCAGCCTCAGGGAGCCAGTAATTGGGACTGAGCCATGAATAATGGGGTGATGAAGGTCCAAAGAGAAAGGCACCTGTGAAATACTGCTCTAAAAATGTTATAAAGTTGATGGAATGATTTGTAGTAGCATGGAATAGCTGATGGGTACGAAGTCTGAAACTGCAATATCAACTGTCTGTAATATCTGCCCTCATCCCTGAGTGAATTGCAAAACACGTTTGCTGGAAAACCACACTTGTTTGGGTAACAACAAGATATATAAGTCCTGGATGTGGGCATTCTGTGATACTCTGTACAGTCGACAGGCAGGTCTAGGAGTTTAAACATGAGAATACACCTACTGCAGACAGGCCTAAACCTGGAAGATGGTGACATGTCTGCACCCACAGAACCCTGGGCCACATCCATGGGGAGTAACACACCCCTCCCTGATCACTCATCCTTTGCAACATCCTGACCCCAACATGTGGCCATGCAAGCAAAATGAGGTGGGCCATACATATATGTGTAACAAACACACACCCCCAGGCTGGTCAAACAGTCTGACACACACAAGACCCTCCAAGTACAGTCAACCATTGAGGAAAGCCCAACGCAAAGTACCAGTAGCTATAGCTAAACATATCTGCCCAGGACACCCCCCCACATATCCTGTCCCCTACAAATATATCTGGAGTCTGCCTGTCACCCTGATCCTGTCTGATTTATATTACCCAACTGTGGACTGGAAATCAGACGAGGCCAGAACATAAATGCACAGAGCTTCCACCATTGTAATATATCACCAAGGTGCTGGACCATTTCCACAGCACCAGCAGTCAATTGCTTGTAGGCACACCCCTCAACAGGCCGGATAGTGCAATAATGCATAGTATTTGGCCCATAAACCTTGTGTGTGCATCATCCATCCTGTATTTCTCTGGTAAATCACTGTGATGATCAGAGGAGATATTTCACCAGGTGCTGAAACAGTACATGACAATGTCAAATGGCATATATTTATTAATTGCATTTGTTGACCAGGAAAGTCCACTGGGCCTAAGAAGAGTCCACCAGTGCCTGGAGAAAAACTCCACAATATACAAAGTAAACAAAATTGTGTACACAGACAATAAAATACAAATGAACAATGTTGATACATAGAAGATATTTACAAAGCAAATGTCACAGATATGTTGAACAGAGATTATGCACATGAACTATAAGCATGTTAACTACAAACAAAGGTCTTCGTGTGTTAGAGAGAAGGAACATAGGATGAATTAGGTAGATATGTGGTAATGAAAGTAGAAAGGTTGTGATGATGAGACATATGGCAGAGAAAAGAGATAGAAGTGAGCAGGAAAGGAAAAGGAACTTTATGGGATATGTGCAGGATAGGGGTATATAGTAGTATGAGGCTAGAAGCACAGGGGTATAGATATACAAGTACCTAGCAGGAGGAAAAAGATTGAGATGGAAGTGTGAAATAGGTATATATAGGTATATATGACAGATGTCTGCTAAAACCAGCCCTGTAACCCTTGTAACCCATACATTACTGAGAGTAATTGTCACAATCATTTTATGGCCCATTGCCCCCACATTTGATAGGCTATCTCCAGATATCCTGCACCAACAGTTTGGCAGGTATGGCTGTAGCACAAACAGGACTGGAGTACAACTATCCCTGGAATGGAGTCAGACATGTACTATAGAAGGACACACTGGGTATGCTCATACACTTAGAGAAATGTCAGTAGGATATAGGAATTAAAAGACCTCCCCCACCCAGTGCACTTTCCATTGCCCCATCTTAGCAGCCCTGAAGATTTCTGTCACCATAGAAGTCACATTTGTTAAGTCCAGTCCCATAAGCTCTGCAGCGCATGCGATAACTCCATAACAAGACAGTACAAATAACTAGTGAGGTAGGAGTTTTAATCTCAGTCCTAGTAAATGTAAAATTGCATGTGTGTTTACAACTAAAAGCTTTTGTGTCCATTCAAACCCAGCACCTCTCCTTTTCCCATTTTAGCAGTCCTGTAGATATCAGTCATCTTAGAAGTGCCTTCTGTCAGGCATCAGCCCCATAAGCTCTGTGTGCATGCACAAATGTATAACACATAGTACAAATAACTAGTTAGGTAGAACTTCTAATATCAGTCCTGGCAGATATGTGTGTGTGTGACAGTTGTGTGTGGACTGAGGAGTGTGTGTTGTTTACAGGTGAAACAGTTTTATGCCATTCCTTCCCACACTTAACAGCCCACCTTATCAGTCCAGATGATGTCAGTCCCTTATCAGCAACCTTGGCCATCTGTCAGCCTGTAAGCTCAGTAGTGCATGTGATAAATGCTTAACACTATAGTACAAATGACTAGTTTGGGCCCATGTTTGCCCTTAACTAAGCACAGCTAAGGCAGGGGTGTGTCGAGGCTGTATTTCCCTATCCCATGAAATGCAGGTGTGTTGGCGTCTAGGAAGGGCCAGTTCTGCTGAAAACTTTTACTTTAGCTAAAGGGTGTCGTGGTGTGGACCGGCGTAAAACACCAGAAAAAAAAAACACAGAGGATAGCAGAGCTGATGACACTTGAGCACTGGGAATGCACGGTGTGCATCAGGGCTTACACAGGGAGGAAATGGGAAAGGGAAATTGCAGAAGGAAGGCAATCAAGGAGAAAAAGCATAGCTGGCATGTGGAATGTATTAGAATCAGCCAATTACACAGGCAGCAGCCTAGCACACTACTATAAACTATGCAAACACCTTTCAGTCTGTTTTTTTTCCCACAAACTCTGCACCACTGGTGTACACATTCAGGGGAATTTTAAAATGACAAATCTAACAAAACATGTTAGGGGCTGCTGTTGCTCTGATCTATCAGCATGTGCTAGAGACTGAGGGTGGTGAGGAGGAAAATCTGACAACCAACTCAGACTGAGGAGGAGGAGAAGAGTATTCAGACCCAGGGTAACCTACCAGGGGCTACATGATCTGGAGATAGTAGAGCGATACAGGGTGGACAGGGAAATACTTCAGCAACTTGTTGAGCTGTGCCAGTCTCATCTCAGAGCCAGAACCAACAAAGGGGAACCCATCCCAGTGGATACCAAGGTATGTTTAGCCTTAAGAATACTAGCTACAGGTACTTTCCAAATACCAACTGGGGATATCATGGGGCTCTCACAGGCATCTGCATCCGGGATACTCCACCAGTTCCTGGATGTCATGTGACCACATGCCACTGAGCACATTCACTTCCCCAGCACCCATGAGGAGAGGACCAGCAATATGCATCTCTTCCACCATGTAGCAGACTACCTGGAGGTACTGGGTGCCATGGACTGCATGCACATCCACATCAAAGCACCACCTGGTGAATGGAGTAGGATCTACAAAACACAAGGGCTTCCTCCATCAACTGCCAGGTCATATGTGATGCCCAGGGCATTATCATGATTGTGTGCTGGCAGCCCTGGAAACTATCACGACTCCCACATCTGGCATTCCTCACAGCTGTATCAGTGGTTTGCCAGGGGACATCCCATATGGCCATTTAGTGGGGATGTTGGCTATGCACTGGAGCCATGGATGATGACACCCATCAGAAATGCACACACACCCACAGAAGATTGCAATAATGAGGCACATGCACAAACCAGGAACATTATAGAGCATATGTTTGAGATGCTCATGTCATGGTTCCACTGCCTTGACATATCCAGTGGAGCCTTGCAGTACTCTCCAGCCACATGTGCACACACATGGTTATAGTATGTGCCATGCTACACAATATGATCCTGTGAAAAACGCTGCAGCAGGAACAAAATGGGGAAGGGCCACACAGCCCCCACCATTGCCAAGGTCTCGAGAGGCACAGAGTAACTTGGGGAGGAACATCCTGAGCCTCCCCTGTAGGCATGGAGGTGTGCCCAGTATGCCCTGGCCATGGCAAAGAGGCAATGCATAGCACATACACTGACACTGTAGGACCCCAGGGACTGATCTCTCTCTCTCTCACTGACTGGCACATACAGTAAAATGGATGCCAGATATCACACTACCTATACCTGACCATATATAGACAGTGTATTGTGTGCATCCGACATAGTCAGCCCTCAAGCACCACCCTCACAACAGCTGCAGGTACAAGGTAAGCCAGTCTCTGTAACAAATTAAAATAATGGGGTGGACTTTTCTGATAGCATATCTATGGTATTGATCAAGCATGTAAGGGAATGGGGTGGCTAACTGGGATAGCAGCAGACAACTGACAGCTCTGTGGGACAGCAGGATGCATATCCCCAGTACTGCCCTACAAACATCATGTAGTGCCACCCTAGTCGACAAATACCACTGCAGTATATGTGGTGAGCTAAATAACTGGGGTGTCAAGAGATCACATGCATGGATGTTAAAGTGGGGGTCCCATAAACACCACCAACTCCACACAGCAGATCAGCTGTAGACAACCATACAGAAATGCCTGAAAAGACCCCCACATGGTGAAATCCATGAAATCCCCACCCACAGACTTTTACACTGTGATATCACAGCAGGTCTGGCAATGACAGTATGGCTTTGAAAGGTAAGAAGTCTGAAACTACAAATGTCTATGCCAGAACAATCTGACCTGTGGTTGATACTGTTATGTCTGTATTCTGAAAGATAGAGCACACCACCATGGTACATGGGACCAAAATATTAAGAAAATATCAGCAGAGTCTGTGCAGATGTATAACATGTATAGTTGTGTCATCCCCTCCATAGTCCCATAGAAATGCAGTAACATGTTCCTAGACTAAAGCAGCATCTAGCTGTCACCCAGACTGATGGCACAATAGTAACAGAAAGCAGTTGTCATTAACACCCACAGTCAACTTACTGGTGTCGTCCCAGGGGTGTCTCCTGCCTGCAGCCTGGGAAAATATGATCATCAGATTGCACTGCCCTGCTATAGATGGCCTGCATCTGTCACACCTGGCCTACAGGCCTCTGGCAAATGCCTATGCCTCACCCACAGTGCCCTTTTAGGGAGTGTCATGGGGTCCACAACACCAACATAATACAGTCCATAAAATGCAAAGAAAGACCATGCTGACAACTGCTAGGAGCGAACCTGCCAGCCTCAGGGAGCCAGTAATTGGGACAGAGCCATGAATAATGGGGTGATGAAGGTCCAAAGAGAAAGGCACCTGTGAAATACTGCTCTAAAAATGTTATAAAGTTGATGGAATGATTTGTAGTAGCATGGAATAGCTGATGGGCAATGAAGTCTGAAACTGCAATATCAACTGTCTGTAATATCTGCCCTCATCCCTGAGTGAATTGCAAAACACGTTTGCTGGAAAACCACACTTGTTTGGGTAACAACAAGATATATAAGTCCTGGATGTGGGCATTCTGTGATACTCTGTACAGTCGACAGGCAGGTCTAGGAGTTTAAACATGAGAATACACCTACTGCAGACAGGCCTAAACCTGGAAGATGGTGACATGTCTGCACCCACAGAACCCTGGGCCACATCCATGGGGAGTAACACACCCCTCCCTGATCACTCATCCTTTGCAACATCCTGACCCCAACATGTGGCCATGCAAGCAAAATGAGGTGGGCCATACATATATGTGTAACAAACACACACCCCCAGGCTGGTCAAACAGTCTGACACACACAAGACCCTCCAAGTACAGTCAACCATTGAGGAAAGCCCAACGCAAGTACCAGTAGCTATAGCTAAACATATCTGCCCAGGACACCCCCCCACATATCCTGTCCCCTACAAATATATCTGGAGTCTGCCTGTCACCCTGATCCTGTCTGATTTATATTACCCAACTGTGGACTGGAAATCAGACGAGGCCAGAACATAAATGCACAGAGCTTCCACCATTGTAATATATCACCAAGGTGCTGGACCATTTCCACAGCACCAGCAGTCAATTGCTTGTAGGCACACCCCTCAACAGGCCGGATAGTGCAATAATGCATAGTATTTGGCCCATAAACCTTGTGTGTGCATCATCCATCCTGTATTTCTCTGGTAAATCACTGTGATGATCAGAGGAGATATTTCACCAGGTGCTGAAACAGTACATGACAATGTCAAATGGCATATTTATTTATTATTTATTGCATTTGTTGACCAGGAAAGTCCACTGGGCCTAAGAAGAGTCCATTTTCAGTGGAGGCCCAGGAGAAAAGCTCCACAATATACAAAGTAAAACAAAATTGTGTACAATAGACAATAAAATACAAATGAACAATGTTGATACATAGAAGATATTTACAAAGCAAATGTCAACAGCATATGTGTAACAGAGATTATGCACATGAACTATAAGCATGTTAACTACAAACAAAGGTCTTCGTGTGTTAGAGAGAAAGGAAGTACATAGGATGAATGTAAGGTGGGAGGTAGATATGTGGAAAATAATGAAAGTAGAAAGGTACAGTGTGATGATGAGACAGTAGATATGGCAAAGTAAATAGATAGTAGTGAGCAGGAAAGGAAAATGAAATTTATGGGATATGTGCAGGATAGGGGTATATAGTAGTATGAGGCTAGAAGCACAGGGGTATAGATATACAAGTACCTAGCAGGAGGAAAAAGATTGAGATGGAAGTGTGAAATAGGTATATATAGGTATATATGACAGATGTCTGCTAAAACCAGCCCTGTAACCCTTGTAACCCATACATTACTGAGAGTAATTGTCACAATCATTTTATGGCCCATTGCCCCCACATTTGATAGGCTATCTCCAGATATCCTGCACCAACAGTTTGGCAGGTATGGCTGTAGCACAAACAGGACTGGAGTACAACTATCCCTGGAATGGAGTCAGACATGTACTATAGAAGGACACACTGGGTATGCTCATACACTTAGAGAAATGTCAGTAGGATATAGGAATTAAAAGACCTCCCCCACCCAGTGCACTTTCCATTGCCCCATCTTAGCAGCCCTGAAGATTTCTGTCACCATAGAAGTCACATTTGTTAAGTCCAGTCCCATAAGCTCTGCAGCGCATGCGATAACTCCATAACAAGACAGTACAAATAACTAGTGAGGTAGGAGTTTTAATCTCAGTCCTAGTAAATGTAAAATTGCATGTGTGTTTACAACTAAAAGCTTTTGTGTCCATTCAAACCCAGTACACCTCTCCTTTCCCCACTTTAGCAGTTCTGCAGATATCATCCATCTTAGAAGTGCCTTCTGTCAGGCATCAGCCCCATAAGCTCTGTGTTGCATGCAATAAATGTATAACACAATAGTACAAATAACTCGTTAGGTAGAACTTCTAATATCAGTCCTGGCAGATATAGAAGTGTGTGTGTGTGACAGTTGTGTGTGTAAGACTGAAGGAGCTGTGTGCTTGTTTACAGGTGAAACAGTCTTATGCCATTCCTTCCCACAGCACTTAACAGAACCCACCTTATCAGTCCAGATGATGTCAGTCCCTTATTAGCAACCTTGGCCATCTGTTAGTCCTGTAAGCTCAGTAGTGCATGTGATAAATGCTTAACACTATAATACAAATGACTAGTTGGGCAGAGGTTCTACTCTTCTGGCAAATGTGTGTGTGGGTATGTATGTTTGTAAGTAGAAGTATTTTGATATGTTTCCCACCCACTACCCTACTTTGTCAGTCCTGCCGATGTCATTCCTCATATCAGCACCTTTGACCAACTCTTCATCCAGTAAGCTCTGTAGCGTGTGTAGTAACTGCATAGCACCATGATACAAATCACTAGTTAGGTAGGGGTTCTGCTCTCACATCTGGCAAGTGTGTGTGTGTGTAGGTGTGTCTGTTTGTACGACAAAGTATTTTGATAGGTTAAGCACCTACTGCACAACTTTATCAGTCCTGCTGCTGTCATTCCCTTTATAGGTTCACAAGTGTGTAGTAGGTAATGGCCCAGGAGCCTTAACAAGCCTAGCACATAGAAGGGCATTGCATTGTGCCAGCCAATGTTACGTCCCAGTGCCTGTATCAAGTATAGCCACTGCAGTGATCCTTGAGTTGAACTGTCTATTACCCATCCACTCATCAAGTTTCTCTGGACAGGGGCAGCTAGGTGCTCTTCATGACATGTATAGGAAGTGTATTCCAGGGCATGTGCAGTCTCTTGGTGAGGGGTGTGCCACACCATCATGTTGTGATTGTGGTATTGAGGTAGAGGTCTCTACAGTGTGTGGTGTGGATGGATTTATATGTAGCATTTCTAAACTAGCTGGGTCAGACATGGCTTTGTAAGTCAATCACAGATAGCTGCTAACTGGGTGATATGACACAGAGAATAACTTGGGTCTTCTGAGTCTGTCTGTGTAGGATGTGTGTTTAATGCCTAGGAACCCCTTTCTGAGGTGTTTCTGTGGCCGCCAGAGCTGTAACAGGTGTCTAGTGAGGTACATGGCAAATGGGCCATAATACTTGAGGAGTGGTCTAATGAGGGAATAGTAGACAGAGATCATTACCTCTGTCTTCCTGGATGCAAAACCCTTGGTAATGCAATGTGCCATATAGAAGAACTTCCCGACCACAGGGGCAATGTGGTCTTTGAAGGAGAAGTTGCTGCCAACCTGTGTCTCCAGATCTATTATAATGCATACAGTGTTCATTGGGCTCCCCTTTGTGTGGTACTTACTAGGAATTGAGTGTTTTACCAAGGGGGATGATAATGCATATTGTGGTGTTAAGCTTCTGGATATGGTTTCCACACCACTCAATGGTCTCAGTGAGGCCTTTCTGTGGAATGTGTGCATCACTTGTGGAGTTAATGATAGCTCACATCTTTCAGTTCTCTGTGAACTTGGTCTTGGGCTGGACTCCTGAGAAGTAGATGCTGGACAGGACACTACCCAGTACTGATCCCTGTGGGGCTCCACTTGTGACTGCTTGCCAGTCTGACCTGGAGTTTTCCACTGTAATACTTGTGTGTTCTGTGAACCAGTTTGCAAAACAAACAATGATATATGGGTTGATGCCTAGTTTGTGGGGTTTATCAATAATCCTTCACTGAGGGATGGTATCACAAGCTTTGGACAGATTGATGTAGGCTGTATGCAGTGCCTTAATGTCATACACAGCCCTGGTGGCTCAGTTAAAGATGTCAACCAGGTTGAGCAGGCATTATCTACCATTCACAAAGCCAAAATGTGTGGGTCCAGAGTTAGGAGAACACCTATATCTTGGTAAATCAGGTCCCTGATGATGCGGTCCATACCCCTACATAGTAGACTTCTCAAGCTAAGGGGCCAGTAATCCCCAGGGTCTGTAGCTGTTACCCCTTTATGGAGAGGAATGACTGTAGCAGTGTGCCATATTTGAGGGACAAAGCCTGAGGTGAGGCTGTGACTGACCAGGACTCACAGATTTAGTCCAAAGTCACTTTGTATGTCATGTAGAACACAGCCATGGATATATTGGTGTCCCATGGAAGCTGTATTCTTGCCTGTGGACAATGCAGGTCAAACCTGGCCTATAGTACTGTTGGGTGCCTGCCATTCATCTGCCATTGTGATTATACACTTGTGGGGGAAGAGAGGGGTAAAGCTGGCAATGAATGTGTTGCCAAGACTGTGGCCAATATTTATCTCAGTATATGAATTAGCATTGTGCAGTAACTCACAGCACTTGTGTTTAATGCTGTAGAGGTTGTTGATGTAACTATCAAAGGCTTTTGTGTTTGTCAGTGTCTGCTGCATTTCTGCCTTCATAAATGTCTGTAGGGGATTCTGTGAGGGATCCCAAGTTGTGTTTGAGGCTAAGGGGGTTCAACAGTCATGGGACACCACCTTTTTCTGCAACAGTCTCCTCCTTCTGTTGTATACTTTAGTAATGGCAGGGGACCATCACATTGTCTCCCAGTGTTTGGAGGACAGTGTCTGGGGTCTTTTGGCTATGGCTAGTAACATGCATTCATGTACCAGTTTGTACAATGCATATGTGTATGATTCGACAGTCATGCAGCTATTTCCCATTGCCATGGGTGCAGTGAAGTCATCCACCCCTGTTTTTATGGCTGCAAAGTCAACTTTGGAGAGGTTTTGCAAGGTGGTTACCTTTGTGGGGGGTGTGGCTGACATGTTGAGTTCCATGTTGATTACAAGCTGTGTGGATCTCACCAGGTAGGGATTGACAACTGTGAATGAGCAACAGTCCCGTATGTAAGTAGTCATCACAGGTCAAGGTTGTTGCATCCTCTACTGGGGGTCAGTATGAGCCGGTGCAAGGCATTGGAAATGAATTCCAGGAAGAGTTGGGCCACTCTACTGGTGCTTGGCTACTTTCCCCAGGTGATGGAGGGGTAGTTGAAGTCTCCTACTATGTCAGTGTTGCATTGGACCTTCATAGATAGAGGGTGTTGAGGAATGTGCATTGACAGTCTAGGGACATAAATGTGGACCCATAGCAGGCTATGGCCTGGATTGCATTATTACCCCAAGGCAGTTGTACTGGAAGTATCTCCAATGCCTTATGCTGGGATACTAGTCTGGAGGTGTTCATATCCATAATGAATATGGATACAACACCACCTGTGGGGGTCTGGTGTGGTCCATGTTTTTGGGCTGACAGCTGTGGAATGTATTATAGCCTGTTACTGCAGGGCTGCTGTCTGCTACTGTGAATCACCTCTCCATTACAGCAGAAATGTTAATGTCCTCTACTCCGAGGATTGCTTTGAATGACTGCATCCTGACAGTTAGATGTCTACTGTTGAGCAGCATGACCCTCAGATTGCATACATGTCTAGCTGTTATGGTGGTAATTACATTTGGAACACTGACTAATAAGGCATTATGGGGTGGCAAGATACTTTGCCAGTACCTGGAAACCCAAGGCTGACAGATGTAGGACATCTGTGGCAAGTCATTAAGGTCTGTCAATCATGTTATCCCAAGCAGAGAGATACTGGATCCCCTGAGAATGACACAAAACATGTAAGCCAATGTTGCAGTCATCTGTTGATAGTACTGCAGCATCATTCTGGGTGATGGCAGCATACTGCTCAGGGCTACTGTTACACCTGCCTGGACCACATAATCAGAGAGTTCAATCATGTCTCTTGTCATGTAGTCTAGGGAGGTGTGTTCCAGGTCATTCACACATGGATATAGAGTGATACTTGTAGTTGTTGTGGAGTGCCATGATTGGCTGCATCATGTGTTGGATGCTGGCATGTGATAGATATTTGGATGTTACCTGTTCCATATTCATCTTACTGAGAGGGATATGTGTGTGCCTCAGTAGTGAGTTACCCATGATCACTGTATTGTGTAAGGTGGTTAGTCTTAGGAACTTAGGTTGAGGGGCACACTATGTAGGTGAAATATTTGTCCCTTGGCATGTGGCATGTCGTGGTGTCTGAGTGGGTGTCTGTCTTGCTGGTCTGTGCTCTTTGGGTAAATGTCCATTGAGTGCCTCTGTGATGGTGGGAGTGTGGCGTTTCAGTGTATGTTATGGCTGTCAGAGAGGGTGTCATGGTGAGCTAAGTGTTCCACATGGTGTGGTGCAGGTGTTGATCTTATCATCTTGACCTGCTCTTCCAGTCTTTGCTGGAGAGTACATATGTCTACATTGGGTGATATACAGGTAACTCTCACAGGTCAGAGTGTTTGGAGTTTAGAGCGGAGGGTTGTCAGTTGTAACAATGCCTCAGAATGGACAAGTGCACCAGGTTAATCAGTGAAAGCACAGAAAACTGCACTTCAATTATGCCAGGAGGGGTGGACATAACTAGTAAGTACTGGGGCTATGTCTGCAATGAACGAGTACTGCTGATGGCTCCCAGGTGTGCCACACTTACTGATACAATAACCTGGTGAAGTGCCAAGCTATAATGCTATTTGAAGTGCAAGACAGAAATAACTAGTGTGATATAAGGGTGAAACTGAAGGCGGACTTTCTGCCAACTGTAATACTTTACCTCAGCTTTGCAGTTATCAGCAGCTTTGGCAATTTGAAAGTTCAGTAAGCTCTGTAGTGCATGCGGTAACTGTGTAACACTATAGTAGACATAACTAGAGAGACAAGAGTTCTAATCCCAATACTGGCAAGTGTGTGTGTGTGTGTGTGTGTGTGTGTGTGTGTGTGTGTGTGTGTGTGTGTGTGTGTGTGTGAGAGAGAATCATGTACCGTCTGTCTGTCTTATACCATTTCTGACTTGTGTACTACCCTTCACACTTCCCCTTGCCCCAATTTAGTAGTCCTGTTGATGTCATCCACCTTAGAAGTACCTTTGGACCATGTGAAAACTTATAAACTCTGTGGGTTGTCTGATAACTGAGTAGCACTATAGTGAAAATAACTAGATAGGCAGGAGTTCTAACCTCACTACTGCCAACTGTTTGGATGAGTGTTTGTTTGTATGAGAATCATGTAGTGTGTGGAGTATACCATGTTTGACCTGTGTACTACCCTTTACACTTCCCCTCAGTCCAGTTTTAGTAGTCCTGTTGATGTCATCCACCTTAGAAGTACCTTTGGACTAAGTAAAATGGTATAACCTACGTGGCACATTTGATAACTGTGTAGCACTATAGACGAAGTAACTAGAAAGGCATGAGTTCTAATCTCACTACTGGCAACTGTTTGGATGTGTGTTTGTGTTGGTGTGAGAATCATGTAGTGTTTGAGTTGTACCATTTTCAACTTCTGTACCACCCTTTACACTTCCCCTCACTCCAATTTTATAGTCCTGTTGATGTCATCCACCTTAGAAGTACCTTTGGACGAGATGAAAATGTATAAGCTCTGTGGCACATCTAATAACTGTGTAACCCTATAGCAGAAATAACTAGATAGGCATGAGTTATAACCCCAATGCTGGCAACTGTTTGTGTGAGGATCCTATCTTGTGTGACTTATACCATTTTGATGTGTGTACCATACATGGCTAGTGACCACCTCCCAATGGCATTCCTATACATAGTGTGGTAACAGCATCTGCCTCACATGCAGCAAGTTAAACCATTGTACACTCCTCTGTACAGATGTGTCTAGAATATCCATATGTTTGCAACCTATATGTGGTCGGAAGTAGTCTGTGTGCCTTAACAATGCCCATGTATGTGATATTGTAGACAAATAGGCCACCGTGAGTGTACAGACACATATGGCAGCATCAGGTGTCATACCTGACTGAAACATCATGCTGATATGTCTGCCACCCTCTCAGGTGGCCAGCCTTGTAGGTGCAGTACATGAGTCCAGATGTTTGGTTTTACAAGTAAAATGTTCATGTCGTGGGTCACATTAAAGGTTGGAAGAGGTGTGGACTGACATATTGTGATCCCGTATGTATAAGAAACACCTTGCATCTAAACAGGGGTGTGTACACAATTTATATACACTGTATACCAGTAATGTGTCACACATGTCCCTACCTTAGGCCATTTGCCCAGCCCATTTTGCTCGCCTCTGTCCGGACGTCTTGCACTGACAAGTTGTGAGGTATGCTACAGGAATGTTGACTTCACCTCAGATAGGCCCCAGTGGTGACCACTGTGATGCAATGCAGTTAACCACACCACAAGTGAACATGCACACAAAGCAATATAGCTATTACTGATAGTTGTGTGCATGGTAAATTGCATGCCCTTCACATGCCTGGGGTATTGCCAGGCCACAACAGAACAATGTCATACTCACCGGCCTCAGGCTGCTGTCCCATATGCAGGCCAGGGGGTCCTAGGTAGTTGTGAGAGGGAAGTATTGTCAGCAGACTCACATGTGGCCTTGGTACAGGATGGATGCAGCATGTATGCACATTTACAGTACAAACCACAATAATACACAATTTTCTGTCCACACCATAGATGTGCACTTTTGTGCATTAGAAAACCCCATCCACAACTGTAATCATACCTGACACATGGATGTAGATACAATACAGATACAAGTATGTCTGATATTAGTGTACTAATCCCCACTGGGCCCTTCCCTGCATGCTCCTTATCCTGTATGTGTGTGCAACCCACCTCCACAATGCTTACCTCAGCATTGTGTGGGTGCCACTCACCTCCAGCATGTTGGCCTCTGTACCTTGGTGTTGTACTGGGGTGTGTGCCTCAAGGTTGGTGGGGGATCATATGCTACACAACTTGGTTGTGTGATGGATGACAATGAGAAATGTGAAGTCATTTGTATAATGTGGTGATGACTGTACCCAAGGATGACAGAGTGGTCATTGCAGCAGATGTCAATGGGCATGTTGGTGAAGGGAACAGACGGTCTGTGGAAGTGATGGATATGCAAGGTGTTAAAAGGAATGCAGATGGTGAGATGGTAGTGGAGTTGGCAAAACAGATGGACATGGCTGTGGTGAATATGTACTACAACACGAGGGGCAGTGAGTTACAAGACTGTAGTAAGATGCACACAGGTGGAATATATCCAATGTAGCAGGGCCAGTTTGAAGGAGACTGAAGACTGTAAAGTGGTGAAGGGTAAAGTGCATTTAGGCAGCATAGAGTGTTGATCTGCAGGATGATGTTGATGATCAAGAAGAGGGGGAGTGTGAGTTTAGCAGCAAGGATCACATGGTGTGAATCGGAAAAGGGTGATCGTGAGGTGGACTTCAAGGAAGAGTTAAAACAGACACTGGGTGGCACTGCCAATTTACCTTTACCACATATTTGGTTAAGTACAGCAGAGCTACTAAGGGAGATGGCTAGAAAGGTGGTTGGTGTGACATGTGG
This sequence comes from Protopterus annectens, assembly GCF_019279795.1. Classification (NCBI taxonomy): domain Eukaryota; kingdom Metazoa; phylum Chordata; order Ceratodontiformes; family Protopteridae; genus Protopterus; species Protopterus annectens. Next base: position 462,875,433 of record NC_056734.1, on the reverse strand, counting down.
CTGGAGGAAGTAGTACAAGGAGACCTGGTGGTGGACTGAGTAAGTACAAGACAGTATACAGAGAAAGAGGATGGGGAAGAAGGAGTGAGACTGTCAGAGAAATGAGGAATGTAGACAGGAGTGTGAGGAGATGAGGTTCATGACAAAGAGAGATGTGGCAAAGGCTAAGAATGAGGCATATGAAGAGTTGTATGACAGTTTGGACACTAAGATGGGATTACAGGAGTTGTACCGATTGGCTAGATAGATGTATTGAGCTAGGAAAGATGTGCAGCAGATAAGAGTGATAAAGGAGAATGAGGTAAATGTACTCACAATTGGGGAGAGTGTGTTGAACACATGGACAGAGTACTTTGAGAGGCTGATGACTGTAGAGAATGAGACAGAGAAGATTGGAAGATGTGGGCATGGTGAATCAGGTAGTGCAATAGATTAACAAGGAAGATGTAAGTATAGCTATGAATGGGATGAATACTGACAAGGCTGTTGACCCACATTACATACCTGTGGAAGTATGGAGGTGTTTGGGGGAAATGGAATTGGTGTGTTTAACCACACTATTTACTGATAACTTGGGTGGTGTGAGGTTGCATGAGGAGTGGAGAGAAAGTGCTTTGGTATGGTTTTAAGTATAAGGTTGATGTGCAGAGCTGTGGTAACTATGGAGGGATAACATTGAGTCTGATCTGTATTCTGAGTAGGGAACCATTTTTAGGAGGCCCTACAGAGGTGGAAATATGCTGTAGAGAGGGGAGTAATGAAGGTCAGCAGGACTACGACTGAATATCTGTGTGTGAATGATAGGGAGGATAGTGGAATGTTGAGGACGCATGGGGCAGATTTGGCAAAGATGGATGTGCGTAAATGATTGGGATCAACATTTCAGAGTAATGACGACTGTGGTGGACAGGTGAAGAAGAGAGTACAGGCAGGATGGAGAGGTTGGAGAAGAGTGTCAGGAGTGAGTTGTGACAGATGAGTACCAGTAAATGTGATAGGCAAGGTCTACAAGAGGGTAGTGAGACCACCTATGTTATATGGGTCGGAGACAGTGGCAGTGAGAAAAAATACAGGAGACAGAGCTGCACATGGCAGAGGTACAGATGTTATGATTTGCACTGGGTGAGACACGGGTGCACAGGTTTAGCAGTGTGTATATGAGAGGGACAGGCCATGTTGGACAGATATGACACAAAGTTGGAGAGGCAGGATTACATCAGTTTAGACATGTGCTGTGGAGGGCTGTTGAGTATATTGGGAAAAGGATGGTTAAGAATGTAGCTGCCAAGTAAGAGGAAGAGAGGAATGCTTCAGGTAAGTTTTATGGATGTGGTGAGAGAGGACATGCAGGTTGTTGGTGAGAGACAGCAAGATTCAGGTGACAGGCAGAAATGGCAACAGATGATCCACTGTGGTAATCCTGAATGGGAAAAGTCAGAAGACAATGAAGGGGGATGTTGTAAAGTTAGTATTCACAGATTTGCCAACTATTTAACAGACATAGCACAACTCTATGGGTAAATGACTACAAATATGAGGCACACATATGGTCAGTGTGCATAACACTGGACAGTTAAAAGTTATGAGCTCATTGGTGTCTCACATATCTGAGACAAACAAGTATATACTAGTTGTATTCACAAGTAAGATGTGGATATGTACAACATCCCAGTAGCTGACCTAGCATTGTCAAAGTCAGTATTGTTCAACACACTCCAGTAGTAGTCATATGTGAGCCATCCTTTCCTGGGGCCTTAGTGATGATCTATGTCACTGCAGACAGACTCAGATGCTATGGCCATAGTTTCTGATCAACAATATATTAGTACAGCAAGGTTTGTTGAGACATATATGTTAACCCTCCTCTCTCACATTCTTACATACCCTCTACTGCAGTCCATGAGATGCTTACTTGTTCGACATACCTGTCTTTGTATTTTTCAAACTATAGTTGGTTATATTTGTTGACTTTTCCCCAGTTTCTCCCTCTCCCTCTCCAAACACATGTAGGGTGTACATCTGTGTTGCATAGGCAGCAGCTTGCCTTTTGTAAGTAATGTTCATGACCATGTGATGGCCTGAGCACCAATTGGTGTTCCCCCATTGCTAACTGCATGCAGAGCAGCTGTGTAGTTCTTTCAATAGCCAATGCCATGGCAATACATGCCTATAATTGAGTATCCCATGTGGACATTGGCCCTTTCCCTTACCTGTGAGGAAAACATGCTGGAGGTGTGTGAGCTAATACCTCTCACAATAAGACTTGTGGAGACAAGCCAAATAAATGGTGGAGAAGGTTCAAGACGTAGGGGCAGAATGTGAGTATTGCTGTTATATGTTTGGAATACTGCTAGTTTAACAGGGTTTGTCTGAAAATGCTACTTCTGCATGGGTTTCAGTCTGACAAAATTCTGTCTCTGCATAGCTCCCAACTGTAGGGCTATCTATATAATGGCCAGAGGTTAACCTGTTATGTTTGGTTTGTTCCCCAGACAGGTGTTGTCCTTGGCAAATCAGTAGCATACACTGGTGACTGCAATTAGTAAATGCTAACATCCATTTGTTTTTCTAACTTTATATCCCTCAGAAAAGATATGTTGCAATAAACCTTGTAACACCAGCAACTTTTTCAGTATATAACAGCAATATTTCAAGTATGGCCATGTATTTGGGCCTCTGTCCACCAATTATGTCAGTTTTTGTCCAGATGTCATACAGTAGGAGGTTGATTGGTATAATGGTCTGTCATTATTTAGTGCTGTCATTCCTACTGAGGGGAAAGGCTGGAAAACATGTTAAAGTCTGTACATTCAAGAGGTTGGTCTATAGAGAATGCTCTTAGATGACCTTGTAACATATTTTCTGTGGGGGAGAGTAACACATTTTAAAACTAGCCTGTTAGAACATGTGAGACATATTAATGATAAGAATTAAGGCAATTCTATAGCTGTACATTTGAATAAATCTCACCATGAGGATAGTAGTGGGTTACAAGGCATTGTTTTGGAGAAAGTCTGTTTCTCAGTTTGTTGAAACATTCATAAAAGAACAATTGTTATGTACACAATCAATGTATTATTATTAAATGTGATACTTTCTCCCCTAGGGGGTTAAATGAGGAGTGTAATTGGAGGCTGCATATTTAATTATGTAATTAAGTGTTGATTGCTTCTCGTATTTAAGACAAGTATTTCTTGTAATGTTGTACTCCTTGTAGGCTTTGGTCAAGACATCAGAGTATGATAAAGTTGTGTGCATTACCAGCTGGTTGTTTTTCTCTTTGCTATGTTCAGTCATTTTAATTGTTTTGTTAAGAGGTTGTTGTATGTCTGGCCATTGTGTATGGACTATCATGATTTTGTAGCAGTGTACTATTCACTTATTTATATGGACTGTGGGGGGGGGCAGATGTGAGTGTCATGGGTCCTTTTGTATCCAACTGTGCATGCTGCCCCAGTTATGGGTGATCTATCGGCAGCTTATGTTTGTATGGGTATTTTGAGACATGTATGCATATATATTTTGAGACATGTATATATATACCTCATGTATATATATATATATATATATACCTCAGTATTTATTGGTAATATACCTATATATTGTTATACACATATATGTATCTCCATACATCTCTCTCTCTCTATGTATATGTTTATTTTCAAGTATATATATTTGTAAATACCAATCCTTCCTAATTTCATACTGTCTCTTCCCTATTGTAAACTGGATGTAAAGTATGGTATGTTTGAGAAAACATCCTAAAGCCATACATCTCAGATGGCTTTCTGGTAAATTACTGCCACTATGATATGCAGTGTCCTGGGTTCAAAACCTGCAAGGGATGTTTATTTTGTTGCTAGGCAGAACAAGGACTGTTGGATACAGAGTGATTAAGGCAGTTTTGAGCAGTTTTAAGTGTGTTTGCATGTGTTTGTGCAGGTTTGTGCGACAGTAAGTGGTGCTAACGTATGGTTAAATGAATAGGCACCTACCAGTGTACAAATCTGCTTAACATTTACATTTAAGCAATGCTTAAACCTTCTAAGAATAGCTCTGTCCTGGTAACCATTGATCATATTCCAGTCTGATAAAATAGCAGGATAATGACCTTTTTAAAAAGTGTATTTAATTTCCTATACATAACATGCTTCTATGTGCTGTCATTACAGTAGCAAGGGGTGTGACTATACTGTATGGGACACTTTGTTATACATGGGTAGTACCACAATATTTTTATTTGTTTAATACATGGGTAGTATCCCAGGTTATATGCAGTCACACTTGCATGTTACACCAGCTACAGTGCACTGGATGATAAAATAATTTAACACATATTGTATTATTTAGTACTTTTAACAGTGCTTTTCCAAGTAAAAGTAGATTGCAGATTGTAGTACTTGAACCATACACACATGCATGCGAAGCTGGGACTCTGAATACTAACTATCATGTTCTTGGTGTTTGAGCTGTATGTTTTTATGTATTTCCTATTGGATATTAATATGATATGGTATTAACTGTGGACTACTATGTTTTTTGGACACATCATTGAGGACTGCTGTCATGTAGTAATGGCATACCTTTCAGTTTCAGACTTCTATCCTTCAGAATATTAATCCTAATGCATTTATCCTGTTTGCTATCTAATTTCTGTCTTTCCTCTGTACAGATGTGCAGATGTCAAGTATTGCTAAGGCCATACAACTATGTAGGTGCCCACATAGTATTGTGGTGTGGGCCTGGACACTGCTGCTAATTCCAACATA
>NC_056734.1:462738164-462865664 GCF_019279795.1 Protopterus annectens | reverse complement strand
ATGGTTCCACCTAAAGGTCATGCAGGACCAGAGGACAAGGATGTCACAGGGTGGGTCAGAAATGTGCTGCGGCCCAGTGCCATTGCCAGGTGAGGCAGGAGAGGTGGGTACCTTGAGACGGTTCCACCTAAAGGTCATGCAGGACCAGAGGACAAGGATGTCACAGGGTGGGTCAGAAATGTGCTGCGGCCCAGTGCCATTGCCAGGTGAGGCAGGAGAGGTGGGTCCGCTGGGATTGGCCTTTCCAGATGTGCTATGGTGTTGCAGTTTTAGAACATATGTTGGCTAGTCATGAAAAACACATTCCAAGATTAGTTATAACAGCATGCATGAGTATTCCCATTAACCCGAAACAACTGATTTGGAACATTCACATAGCAAACAGAATGCATGCATATATGGAACCACTGTGGACATTACACTGGCATGCAGGTTACATTGATAGCAAGAGACCACCAATGATAGTATATGAACAGGGAACATTAGTTGGAAAACATTTCAATATTTGTAGAACAATAGGACACATGTCCCAATGGTAGGTTTGGTGAAAAAACATACCCATTCATTTATGTGCTTAGATTATTGGTGAAGATAAGGTGGGGGAGAGAGAGAGATGTCAATTAACAAATGTAGATTCTTGCAGTGATCACAGCTTTAATGATCATTGCTCTAATCATTACTCTACAGGTATTATTACAACAACATATGGCCTTGGGTTGTGCAGTGGTATGTTTGTACACAGTGTATAATTACAGCCTTCTTATAGTTACTTTATACCTTTTCTTACCTGGCAGACCTATGGAGGAGATTTCTGTTAACACTACCTTACTCTTTCTACCCATATTCACATAGTCAGGGTTACATATGTGCACTCATAGTGTGTCTGTGCGCGCGCGCGCGCGCGCGCGTGTGTGTGTGTGTGTGTGTGTGTGTGTGTGTGTGTGTGTGTGTGTGTGTGTGTGTGTGTGTTTGTGCTACTGCCATACTCTGCCTTGATTTCTATCAGTCACCCTGGTTGTTGGCAGCAAGGACCAGTGGCTGTGACAGCATGACACTTGAACATTTCTTGGGTGAGACTATTTGGTGTATGTACTTATCTTGTGATTTGTAGCCTTGGGGTTAGACCATGGGTGTTGGACACAGTATAACAACAGTCTTCTTATAGCTACTTTATACCTTTTCTTACCTGGCAGACCTGTGGAGGAAATTTCTGTTAACACTACCTGACTGTTTCTACACATATTCATAAAATCCTAGGTGAAATTATGCATACAGCTTACTACCACTCCTGGGATTCAAACTGTGCCTGTTTGTGCAGAAAATACAACAAAAGTTGTTGTGCTTCATCAGAACAAGCTATTGAGAAACTGCTGTCTCTTCCTTGAATGTTTTCTGTCTAATTCTCTCTTTGTTGTACAGCCTGACCTTGTAATTATGATATTCTTATACATACATTCCTATACATACCTTTTGACATAGCACAGTGTGGAAAACAATGGTTAACACAATATTACTATTCAGATATCAGATCTTGGTGCATGAAACATTTCATATCAGTTAATCTTGTGTCTTACAGAGGCACTAACTTTGTCAGATGAGACTTGATTGTTTAATGCTTTCAGAGCTATAGTTGCTGTGCGTAACCTGTACACCTTTCAATTCATACAATACCAAAGTAAACAGAAACAGTCCATGGTTTTGAATTTTTTTGACAGACAGTTATAGTTTTATTTATATATAACCTATATGAGACTATTACTGTAATAATGTCTGGTTTATTCAGTACAAACCATACCCATTTTTAATACTGCAAGGTGACATTCTACTCCTTTATATTTACTCGGTATGACTACTGCAAGCTAGATTGTTACTCACCAGCCTGGTGATGCAGCCTTAGCAGCCTGCTTGCATGGGCTTCCTGGTTCACATCCCACTCAGCTGGAGCTGTAAGGAAGATAGAGAAACATTTATGCATACCTATCCATCACATACACAGGCTGGACTTTGATAAACAGTTATTGATATTATTACTTATGCCTGGGACATTCTTCTGCCATGCATCTTGAACCCACTGGTCCAAGAGCTCCCTCTTCTTCTGCTTCAAGTCGGCAAAGTGGTGCTGGACCTGCTCACCAGTCTGAGGGATGCCTGTGGCACTGGTGAGATCATGAGCGAGACTTTCCCAGGCCTCCGCTTTGTATTTGGAGCCCTGGTACTGATTCTGCAGCAGTCTCATATCATGTTTTTTATGAGGAGTCCTACCATGACCCTGGACTTTTGTTTGCCCTAGCGCTGCACCCGAAGGCACACACCTTCTCCAACACCAGCAATAATGCATACAGTGGTGAGCTACAACTAGTTATGAGCTGTATTCCCACCTGCGAGATTTATATATGGCTGATTTCCCACCCTTTGCTGTGATTGGATGGTTTTGAATATGCTAAGCTAAGGTAAGTGCCATGCAAACATGCTTAGCTGGTATAAGCATTGCTTAGAGAGGTAGACACTAAGCATTGCTTACCAGTGTGCACATCCACTTAGCTATTCTAATTCTTGCTTAGAATTTACATTTAAGCAATGCTTATGCTGGCTAAGCATAGCTGAGCACAAGTTAGCATTGTTCAGCTTTCCTTTTACAGACTATCAGCATTGTGGGGTTGATTTCTCATAAATGACATATTATGATATCTATGTCTATCTTCCATAACATCCCCCATGTGCTTTCATTACTATACATTCTTTTGTGGCTATGCTGTATGAGACACATGATTCTATGGAGGTTTCACCTCTGTACTACACTGACACCTCACATTTGGACCTGCTACACTACCCTGGTTAACAAATATATATTATTCACTACCTACTGATAGAAAAATATATTTTTGTGCTTTTTTAACAGATAAAAATGAATGGACTGAATGGGGACTCAAACTGTGAATGCCTGCTTGGTAAGCAAAGGCTGTAATCACTACACTATTTCACTTTACACAGTTTTGGCCATATATTTGTATTTAGCTCATTGGGATGTGTAAGCTAGGCTGAGCATAGTTGTGCAACACGCACTCCTGTTCAGCTATGGTTAAACATTATTGCGGACAGAAAAATAAAATACATATGTGTTTTATTTTTATTTACTGTAGGGGTTTCCACATTGCATTTTGCACCATTATCTGTGTATTGCTCTTACAAACTTAGAAAGTTGATAGAACAAATAGGTTTTGCATTAGCTTAATGTTTTGGTCCCATGGAGTCAGGGAGGTACATATTTTAGGAGGAACATACCAAAATATATGAGTCAACTATCTGTACACATTTCTAAAATAGTTGTGAGTTAAGCTCCATGGACATACCTCTCAACTGTACAGATTTTTGCAGAATGTCCAGATTTTTGCTTAAATAATGATATACATTTGAGTTTAAGAGTCCACATCCTTCAGAAAATTCATGCTAATGCAAAACCTATTATTCTATCAACTTTCTAAGTTTGTAAGAGCAATATTAAAAATTGGTCCCTATTTGTCCCCCAATCATTATAGGCTTTGTCCATATGTTTGCTCTAAGAGGTTGAGAGGTATGTCCATGGACACTAACAGGTGTCTACAGACACTTTAGCTGCTTTTGTATTGCCGTACGTCAACTCTGGAGTGCAGGGGGCGTGTATATTGTAAGAGCACTGCTCTCAGACATGCCCCCTGTGCTCGTACACAGACCCATGTCCGTGTAGGAATACTGCAGTGTGCCTTCATGCGTATGCAAGGTGCCCTGCTGTTCCATATGGAAACAGGATGCTTTGTGTAAGAATAACTCTATTCTTACATGGAGTGTTGCTGAATAATGGGGTAAGAAGTATCCATGCATCCTATTGCTTACATTAGGATGCTTGTGGCAGTAACCAGGCAGATTTTTTTGGTGGCTTTGACAGTGTTTAGGGAAGTTGCATGGCCCTTTTTGTTTTCTCTGCTTAGCTATTATTTGGCTTTTTTTTATGATAGCCACATCCACCTAGACGTATCCCAATGGATAATGCTGGACTTTGTGATGCTGAGTTTACAGCAGTTACAATCATACAGAATGGTTTGTCCAATCACTATGCACATTTTAGAATATTAATAATATTAATTCAATTTTATTATAAACATAGCTATATCAAGTCTGTTACTCATCCACCTAGGGTGTTGGACAAAACTTTGGCTAAGCCATTGAAATGTCATTCATCTTCCAAAGATCATAACATAACCTTATTATGTTATTATGTTTTGGTGCCAGAACAAAACCCATTCTCAATGTGATTAATAACCCCAAGTGTTACCATTCTCAGGATTTCACTTTGCAAAATTCACTCACTGACACATGCATGTTATAAGGTATAAGATTAGCTTTCTTCTCTATATCCATAGCAATGCTGTGCTTAAAAACATGAGGTCCCCATGCTTCAACTGAGTTAATAGTTCTGTAATAGCATATCACTTTTCCTGCTCTTCCACTGTCCTTGTACGGGTGTTTGTCAAGTGCCAAATAACATATTCTCTACATTAGGAATCAAAACCATGTTCTATCTCTTTGCTTTAGCACACAGACCCTTAAATTTCAAATACAGCTGTACCTCTGCTTCTCAATCCTTTGTCATGAGCTTTCTCACTAAAGGTTGAAAGCCACTATTCTGCCTTGCATCTGGGCTACATGTTCTCTCACACTTTTCCACTGTGCACCTTTTTATTTTTCAGTGTCCATGGCCCTGTCAAGTAACTATCTAGAATGTGGGACACATTGCAGATCAAAGAGTAAAGAACTAAGGAGGACTGTCATGCTTTATTAATGGACAAAGAGAGGAATCAGGGAATGACAGTTCTTTTCCCTTCCTCTCTCACTTGGCATACTGCAAATGTCAACATTAAAGAACTCCAGTAGAGCATCTTTTTGAGTGTGATTCATTAAAGATTTATGGTGTTTGATCTGAGGATGATTCCATCTCAGTGGAACACAAATGGGATTGTCTAAATGTCCCTTGGAATTATCACCCGACTATTATCAGTACCAGTTCTTTTCACGGGAAATGCATAACATTTTAACTTTGGGATACAATCTAGCATAATCTAAGACAAATAGAATATAGTGATGATTTGTACTCAGTTTTGTATGAAAAAGGTAGCCAAATCCATGGTGCTCCTTTCATAAGGTTATATATTAGACTAATTCAAGCATTCATTAATTGACAAATTTCTTGTTCTACTGAGGGCAATCTGAGCGGGACTAGCAAAGTCAGATTCATGAAAACAAAATACGAAGCTATCATATCCAAGAAAGTCGAATGTTCAAAATAACACTCAATTCAAACTCTAAAACGGGTATTTACAGAGAGGGCTTAAAGCATGCCACAACCTGATGAAGGAAGGTATACTCTCTGTACCTCAACTTAATTTAATCAACTTTAAAGTCACTGAACTTTGAGGTAGACAGATTTCCTAAATACCAACTGGTCCCTTGATAAGAAAGCTGGCAAAGTTTTTTATATATATATATATATATATATATATATATATATATATATATATATATATACATTTTTTTTGAGATTATTGCTTACTTCTATATGGAGATAAGTGTGTTGAACTTCCCACTGTGAATATTCAGAATTCATAGGGCTAACTTCTAAATCTTGCAAATCACTCTCTATTTCTGACTATTTCTCGGTATTCTGGAATGGATCCTCATTAATCAATACATGCAAATTTAACGTTTTTTCTTACATATTCCATTTTTTAAAATGTAAGCAAGAAAAAAGTAAAGATATGTTCAGCAGTGTATCCATGCCCTGCAGACTCTTGAACTCTACCCTCAGTACTTGCTAACAAACCAAAGGAATAGGAAAAGTCTGTCTTCAGCACTATATTATGTATATGTATGTTTCTGACAGAGTAATTTAACATTCTTTAGTGAGTAAGTCTGCAGTCAGAGCATAGACCTTGTTTTAACACTAAGAGCAAATTCAAAGATCTTCCATAACATGTTGGGAGGAAGCCAGCCCCTGGAAAATCATTCCAAGAAGTTACAAATTCATTCAATGAGTTGAATCTAGGGTTCAGCAGTTTTGTTATACAGGAGTTTTAATAATCAGGAAATGGATTTGGAAATGGGGACAACTGAAAAACTTCTAGAAAACAGTAGGATGATGTGAGAAATTGCTGTCACACATACCTCTGAGAAAAGGAGTCATTGTACTATAAACTAAATATATATTTTAATTTGAATATGTGCAAACCTGCAGGAATAAAGACAGATAATCCCTTTGCCCTGAGTCTTAGGTCTCTCTCTCTCTCCATATATCAAGACAGGTGAAATGCTTCCATCATGTAAACAATTTTCTTTCAATTCCATTGTTGCTTTTTCTGTCTAGGACAGCTCTCTCCAAACCAATGTAATTTTTAAGCAAGAAACATCTTTATTAATCACCTATAACATAGGTAATCATACAGTTATATAAATGAAAACAAACCATCTTGACATTATCTTAGTTGCATGAATTATATATCACAAACCAAACTGACATATTTTTTTGTTACATACATTATACATCACTTATAATCTACCCAATCATTGTCAGTCAGACATTACATAGCTCATTCAAATCCTGTCTTCTTTTAAACCTCATTCCTCAACTGTATATATTGTTCCCACAATTCCCATTTTTTTCTAGGCAATTTGCCCCTACTGTTTGCTAAATATTCCAATTCCAGTTGTTTTATCTCTGTTACTATATTCACTACTTCTAGTACAGTTGATTTAGACTTTGCTTTCCATTTTCTAGTAATTGCTTTTTTGACAGCTACCATAATTAGACTCAGCAAGGCCTTACTATGTCTAAACAGTTTCGATTCTGTCATAGCTCAGAAAAATCATCTCCCTAGATACACCAATTTGCTCACCCAGTATCTCTGATAGAGTAGTCTGCAGGGAATCATTAAAGTCTACCATCTCATTACCCTCCCAGAAAATATTCTCCCCATTACCTCTTTCTTTCTTTCCCATCACACCTCCAACATGTGTTGTCAACTTGAGGATAAATTCTCTGAAGTCTTCTTGTGGTATAAAAATATCTATGTAGACATTCCAAGCAAAAATCCTAAATCTTTTAGATTTTGTTCCATATTTGGGAGACAGGCATATATCCCCCTTGTTCTTTGTGAATTACTTGTCCAATCTCTCTTCCCTAGCCTTTCTAACCTCCTCTGACTGATTCTTATAGTTATCATACAATAGTTTATATGCTGTACTAATTATTCCTTTTTAACATAAGATTCTGTTCTAGATTCTACTAAAAACTCTACCAATGTTGGTCTTTTGCTTAGGATCCCCCTTTTTGTTTCTCTTTGCCTATACTCTGATATCATTCTAAACTGGAGTCCAAATAAATTATTGGCATCTTCCCATTCCATTACCTTTCTCTCTCTAGTTATTTGCTCCTAAAACATTGGTTCTTTTGCAATTTTTTCCAATAAATTCCAGCCCATCTTGCCTATATTCTATATCCCTAATCGCAGTCATCCCTAGTTGCAGAATCTCCTTTCTCTATTCCCATGTTCACTTAGTTCTTATTATACTTTCTGCTACCTTATGAATATAATATTCTGCATGATTATTGTTATTCTCCTTAAAGGTCTGAATACAAAATCCCAGTCTCTCCTTGTTTCTTGAGCTTCCCACCTCTTTCATCATCATCCTTTTCCACTTAAAATTATAGATTTATGCTTGTGCTGTGCGTAGGAGCCTTAACTGTGTAGTTCTGAAGTCTTCCTTCAAATCAGGTAATCGAAACCCACCTTCTTCTATTAGAAGAATCAGTTTATTCCACTTGACTATTGCCATCTTCCCCTCCCAGATAAAATCCTTCAGCTATTTATTAATTGCTATCCACAACTTTTCCTCTAGTTGATAAAAATATGGCTGACTTGTGTATAAGTTTAAAGGGACTAAAAATATATTAACTGCTTGTATCTTAGTATCCATATCCATAGCCATATCCATATAACAGAGTTTCAAATTTCTCAGTTTTTGTATTATCTTTTGTTTAATATCTTCTCACATATCCTTAGTTGCCACACTAGAATCATTTTAATCCATACTCCTAAGTACTTAATTTTATCATATCCCCATACATATGTGTATTGGCAAACCAATTCATGTGTGGGTACATGTTAAGCCTGACATTATAATCATGCTCCTGTAACATTAACTAATTTGCAGACACACGTTCTAAGATTTTTTTCTGTTATGCCATAAAGAAATTGCAAGGACTCTTACAGGTATGAGAATTAATAAAGGTAGCTTGAGAAAGGAGTCATTGAGATATAAACTGCCCATCTACCGTCTGTGTCAACACTTAGTCATTAAATCTTCAGAGGAATATCCCAGTTCAGCAAAACTGAAAGTCTGTGGTTGGCAGAGATTGTATAAATGTGCCACTCCTAATCCATGCATTTCCAGTAAAAGTTCTGAACTTCTGGGTCTTGGAAATGAACAATATCACTAGCATGTGAATTCAAAAATTAGGCAGGTAAGTACATTTTTAGGGAGGTTCCAGCCTTCTAGCATTTCATTGGTAAGTGCATTGTGTGATACACAGTCTCACAGCCTCATTTGTGGTTAGAAAGCAGCAAACTGGGCCATAACTCTGTCCATGGCCCACTCATCTAACAGTCTTTTAGCCACTGCGATTCTTGACACTTGTCCGATTTTAGTGGGATGTTGTTCTGCAAGTTTCTCCTTATACAGAGGAATGTATTGAACATTACTCTGCCTTCACTGTGTGGTATCAGCACCAGATAGTTATTACTCCTGGTGAACTGCTTTTGAGAAGTAAACATGACACCTTTTGCTACGATAAGTGATTTGTTTTTGAAACTCTAATGCATCATGGTATAAATCGTTCCATATTAACCTGTAATGATAGAGAAGACACCCATTTTTTTTAAACCTTGCTGAATTGCTAATACTCCATATGTATTTTATATTTCTACAAATGTTTTTGTTTCCTTTCTAATTTTCCAATGTACCAAGCACTGTATGCACATACTGATCCACAATCTTCAATAATAGGTATAACAATATTCAGTAGTGGGTCTAACATATGCCCTCTACAAACAGAACAAAAAATGTCCCTAGTCCTACTGCTTCTAATATTACTAGCTGTAAATATGTCATGAAAAAACTATAACATTTTATCACTATGAACTATCATTAGTCACAAATATCCCACATCCTCTTTTGTTGAAAGAAACTGATAATCTATGGAGTATGGGTAATTTCTATTGTTATTTCCAAACTGTAAAGTTATACATTTGTTAGCACACCATTTAAACTACCAAGGAGCTGGGTATTCTTAGGTAGATTATTAAATTACTAAATAAAACATAACTAAATACCAAACACTAAACTCCTTGCAGGCACCTTCTGGACAAAGGAAATGAAATGTTTCAAGAAAGATGGACAAAAATAAGAAATGATTTTGCACCATACTCTCAACCTCTTACAGGAAGAAATCTGGACAAAGCCATAAATAAAAGTGGGACTAAGGGCCAAAAATAGGTACAATTTTTAAATATTGCACTTACAAACTTAGAAAGTTGATAGAATAACAAGTTTTGCATTAGCATGAATTTTCTGAAGGGTAAGAAAACCAGTTTTATGAAACATGGACCAAAAATAAGAGGCAAAAATCTGTACATTCTGAGAAAATCTGTACAGTTGAGAGGTGTGTAACATGAGGGGCATGTACTTCTGAGGGGCACATACAGAAAGATGAATACCCAAGGAAAAAAGAACACTAAATGTAAAAGTCTTCTTCATAGACCAAGACATTTTGCAAGAAAGATACAACATAATCAGTCATCATATTTACAAAGTACATCATCATTACTGTGATCAAGATTATCAGTGTCAGAAAGAAATGAGAAATCTATAGAAAAATCAAATTAGTCTCACTGTAATAATGCAATAACATCTAGATTAGGAAACATTGGTCTGCCTGGAAAAATAAATGACAGAAGGAAATAAAAAAGATAAAGAACAAAAAAAAAAACAGTTTTTTAAAGGTATAAAAAACATGGACATGAGAAAGAAAAAGAGGTCTGACATGGTTGCTTTCTGATTTAAAAGCCTGCATTTGCACTTGTTTCCCCCTTTTCCTGTAACTAGTCTAGTCCAGTTACAGATTTGCTGTATCCCGGACTGATTGTAAGCTCCTGAGGCCCCCAAGTCTTTCTGTGATGGAGGGAAGCCTGCTAGCTTATCAGTGGGAGTGGTAAGCACTAGGTAACCTATCTACCACATAAGGAGTGGTTTCTGGCCCAGAAATTGCAGTTATTGGCTGTTTGGGCAAATTTTCCATCTCTTTCAACATTCTGATTTAAAAGCCCACATTTGTACTTGTTTTTTTTTTCCTGTAACTAGTCTAGTTCAGATACAGTTTCTTCGTTTTAGCACTTGAATTTGCTTATTCATGCTCAGCACTTGTTGTAAACACTAAATAAGCTACAAATTACTACAGCACTCACCCTTCCTCATTACCTAGAGGAAAACAGTTTTTGTACTTACTTTCCTCACTTGCTTAGAGAAACAACAGCTCTTGTACTCACTTTCCTCACTTATCTAGAGGAAAATAGTTTTTATTCAGGCATGTCCAAGGGTCTGCTCCCAGTGTTCTCTCCTGTCTATCTGATGAATCTGGGCATCTTGGGGAAATGTAGAAATTGCCTCATGTACACAGACAACCCTCTCCTCCTACCACCCAACACTACAACCTGTGAGAGATGCACTTATCTAGACAACTGGAGGTAAAGCTCGGTCCACCCAAGACTGAACTTGACAGTCAAGAGGAGAAGGTAAATGCTTGCACCACACCACACTCATCACATAGTCCCACTAAACCTACACCACCAAAATCCACACATAGAAACACAAAAACATTCATGGAGGCTCTCAATAATAATCTGCTCAAGCAACAGAGACCTCCAAAGTAGAAATGCAAAAAACCTCCACCCCCCAACACAACACAAATGACACATAGCCCACAGACTCAGTGTGCCACTCAACCACAGCCCATAAGGTAAAACAACGTACCCAACACACTAGTCATAGGTGACTTTATAGCCAGGCACACTGATGTCCTACTCACCAGGCTAAACAAGGAGAAGGTTACTGCCAGCTGCGTGTCAGGTGCCAGGATCCGCCACATAACCCACGCACTCAGGTCACTCCACAACAAGTACAAATATGACTCTGTCATTGTCCATGTTGATGTGAATGACCTGAGATGTACCTCCCTGGACTACATGAAAAGAGACATGGAAGAGCTCTCCGATTTTGTAGCCCAGGCAGGTATGACCCTAGCCCTGAGTAGCATCCTGCCATCTCCCAGAATGATACCACAGTACAAGGATAAAATGATTGACTTCAACAATTGGCTAAGCTTCTGGTGTCATTCTAAGGGGATCCAGTATCTGTCTGCCTGGGAAGACATTGTCAAAAGACCATAATGCTTTACCAGAGATGGCCTGCACCTGTCGCCCCTGGGATTCCGGATACTGGCTAAGGCTCTTGCTGCCCCTATAGTGCCTTTTTTAGGCAAGGTTCAAATGACAAATTCACCACTGTAACAGGAACAGGCAAGCAAAAACTGAGGGTAATGCTACTCAATGCTAGAAGTCTAAATCTCAAAATGCACTCCCTCAAGGCACTCCTTAAAATGGAGAACATCGATATCTGTGCAGTGACTGAGACCTGGTTCAAGGCTCCAGAGAGCACCCTGCATTACCAGGCTATAACTCATACAACACTTTTCGGCCACCTAACCTGGACTGGAACACCAAAGGCAGAGGTGTATCCATATTCATTAAGGATATCCACACCTCCAAGCTAGTTGCTCAGCATAATGCACCTGAGGTTATCCAAGAGCAACTAACTCTGGGCAAAACTGAAATCTAAATTGTAGCTTGCTACAGATCCCCCTCCATGCCCCAGGATTACTACTCCTCTTTTCTTGATATACTGGAAAATATTAGGGTTCAACCAAACACCCTAATAATGGACGATTTCAACTACCCCACCATTAACTGGGAAAACTACTCATGTACCAACTCCTTCATGCAACGCTTCCTGGAATTCATAAATTCCAATGCCTTAGATCAACTTATCCACACCCGCACCAGGGGCAACAATATCCTAGACCTAGTTATTACCAGCATGAGTGACCGGTGTTCCACACCTGAAGTCAGCTTCTCATTGGTCAGATCCAACCATAAGCTAATCACCCTAGATATCCACATCCCGCCCCCACCCCCATTAAGGAAACCACAGTAAAAATTTCTCCAAAGCCAACTTCATGCTTCTTAAGACAGAAGTGGCGAACTTCATGACACCCATGCAGATGGACAATACAGTTGCAACTGCTGAATCCTGCACAAATGCACTCTATAAGCACTTACACGAGTGTATGGATCGTGCTATCCCAAACAGAATCAAGATGTTATCCTCCCAAAAAAGGATTTAGTGTGGAAACTTTGACACAGGCAGTATTGAAACATGTTGGGCCAGTGCGTCCTCAGAGATTTGAGCAGCAGATGGAGCAGGATACACCTGAAGAAGATAATCCACATGCCAATGGTCTGGAGCCTTCTGTAGACGACTCATTCAAATATCCAGTTAGAATTGCACAGCAAGCAAAAGGAAGGAAACAATGGACTTTCTGACACTGTTAATATTGCAATGTGATGGATTAATGAGATCCCAGAAGGATGAACTACAGATGAAGCAGAATATATCTGAAGAAAGTTATGTCACAGGAATATGTTCTGGGACCTTCTGTAGATAGCTCACATGAAAGTCCAGTAAGAGTTGCACAGCAAGGGAAAGAACAGGAACATACATCAAAGAAGATGATCCAAGTTTAGAAGAAAGTGAACCAAGGGATGACCTGTTGATTTATTATAGGTTCATAGGTTCATAGGTTCATACTAGGCTATCTGCCCTGGGGCATTTATAAGCCTAGCCCGATTGTGTTTGGCTTACTCCACCCCTTGATTTGAGTATACTGTGCCCTTTTTAAAGTTTAGTTTACTGTGCCTCTGTCTAATAGTGATATGGAAGTAATCCCCGGGACAAACCTACGATCCCCCATCCACTCATCAAGATTCTTCTTGAAGAGAGTCAGTGAGGTGCTCTGCCTAACATGAATTGGAATTCTATTCCAGAGCGAAGGGAGCCTCTGGGTTATGAATCTGTCTCTCCAGCATGTTCTATTTATTTCTGTGCTGAGGTTCAAGTCCCTCGAGCGCGTGGCACTATGGGATTTAGATTTACTGAGGTGGAGCATGTCCATTAATTCTGGGTTGGACATAGCTTTATATGTCAGGCATAGATCGCCTCAAAGTAGGCAGTATGCAACTGAGTAGAGCTGGAGTTTTTTTTAACCGAGCAGCATATGGCATCTGCTTGAGTCCCTTGATCCTCCTGGTGAGGTACCTTTGGGGTCTTTCTAATTGCTGCAGGTCTCGGGTAAGGTACATCCCAAAGGGGGCATTGTATTCCATGATGGGCCTGATGAGGGATGAATAAAGGGGCACGATTACCTCTCTTGATCTAGATGTGAATCCTTTCATGATGAGGTAGGCTATGTAGAAGGTCTTTCTAACCACTTTGGCAATGTGGTTGTCAAAGGAGAGATTGCTATCAACTTGGGTCCCCAGATCCCTAATTACTTTCTCTGTACTTAATGGGTTACCACCTATGTGGTAATTTGTGGGCACATTGTTTTTGCCAAAGGGTATGACTATACACTTTTTGGCATTTAGCTTTAGACCATGGCTCTGGCACCAGTTATCCGTCTCTGCGAGACCTTTTTGAAGGATGTTTGTGTCAGCTGGAGAGTCGATTATGGCACCCAGTTTGCAGTCATCTGTGAACTTGGTGAGCCATAGTCCTCCCACGTTGGCCTGTACCTCAGAAAAGTAAATGCCGAACAAGAGAGGTCCCAGGACAGAACCTTGTGGGACACCACTTGTGACCGGTTTCGAGTCTGACATGGCTCCAGCAACTCTGACTCTGTGGGTTCTGTCTTTGAGCAAGTTTGCAACCCATCTTGTGACATAGGGGTTTATATTTAGGCTGGATAGCTTATCTATGATGCCCGAGTGGGTATTGTGTCAAATGCCTTTGCGAGGTCCAGATAGGCTGTGTGGACTACCTTCCCTTCATCTATGGCCTTGGTGACTGTTTTGAAGAAGTCGACCAGGTTCAAAAGGCAGGATCTGCTCTTGACGCAGCCAAATTGGGTAGGATCTAGTGTCTGTAGGTCCCCAATGTCCTTGTTTATGAGTTCCATGATGATCCTCTCCATAGCCTTGCAGACTAGGCTAGTCAGGCTTATGGGGCGATAGTTTCCAGGGTCAGCAGAGGCGCCACCTTTGTGGAGTGGGACCAATGTTGTTATATGCCATTCTTTGGGCACATATCCTGTAGTGAGGCTGAGATTGTACAGCAGTTTTACTTGAGGGATTAGTTCTTCTTGGAGTTCATGTAGGACGCAACCCGGGACGCCATCTGGTCCCATGGAAGCAGTGTTTTTTGCTTTGGAGAGGGCGGCCTTCACCTGAGCATCAGAGATGTTTGGGAGGCTGCACTCTGTCGGGATAGATACTTGCTCTTTTGGGGGGGAGGGGGGGGGAGAAGTTTGCACTGAACCTGTCTTCCAGGATATTGGTGATGTCTGTGGGTTCAGTGTATTTTTTGTCATTTAGAATCAACTCAGAACAAGTCTGGGAGTTGCATCCCAGGTTCCAGGTTCCTAACATAACTGAAAAAAGCCTTATGATTCTCTTTAGTGTCCTGTGCAATTTTTCTATTAAGACAGGTGAAAGAAACAGAAACAGATTACAGAAAGTAAAAAAAGGTACAACAGTTAAAAATGGATAAAACAGATGAACACAGTAATTAGGTCTACTACAAGAGTTAAATAGAATATGTTACTATTGAGCTAAACTGATAGCAGGTAAAGTGTTACCACAAAAATGTAGAACAGTAAAGGAAAGGAATGGAACAAGTAGAACAGCATCATGGAAGCAATAAAGAATTAAAACTATAAAGCAACTAAGCCAAGAACTATCACTGTTAAAAGAATACAAAACAAGAAAAGATAATAAAAAGTTCTTAGAAAGATAAGCATGGCAAAAGTAAAGCACAGTATCAAAAATAAAAAGAAACCAGGATTTATCATGCACTATTTCCAATATTAAATTAAAATATCAGCACAAACAGAAAAAACTTAGAAATCATGCAGATAAATATAAAGGAAAGTACAAAATAAGTGATTCATTGATGAGAATTGGGAAACAAAGTAAAAATAACAGAAACACCACAAAAAAGAACTAGTTTGAGGGTGGGCACAGATATGTACATGGCAAGACAGTAGCTCTTGTGTCAGTAGTGGTTATGATTGTCCTTGCCAAAGTTAGACTTTGGGTGTCTATCAGAGATAGAGCAGGTATGCTGTGTAGAATAGCTGCAACATGGTAACCAAGCCTTCTGTGACACACTGAACTCCGTCACTTTGTTACTTCATGCAACAGTGAAATACATTCACCAAATTAAGACTACAACTGTGAACTGCAAAGCTCAGCTGCAAAGTATTGGGCTCTCTACTGCCAAACAACAAATACAAAGTTAATTAAACAAAGGGCCCCAAACGTCACTGAATCGACTGAATAAGAAAACAAGAAAATGTGTCATGTTTACCAAATGATATATTAAAAAGCAGTGCATACCAAGATTATATATTTCTCAGTCTGAAGGAGGCATGGACCTCCACAAAATGGACTACATGGATTAGTTTGCAACCATAGGACTGCATGCATATTTGCTGACATCATCAGGTCCAAACGTAGCAAAAGTTCTTAAGCATGAAGAGAAGTCTAAGATGACATCTTTGCTTAGTTTATCAGAAGCATTTTGGAAAGAAGTCTGAATGGAAATCAAACCAAAAGCAGATGAGAATCAGACATCAACTGAAAGTGCCAAAACAAAAGCAAGAATATGAATAAAAGGGCAAGAAGAAATAGTGGGCTTTAGAAAAAGTGTAAAACAGAACTGGAAACATTTGCATATCTCATAGTTGGTTCCAATACAGTCATGGCTGAATCTTTTTATACCAGAAAGCATTATAGTGTGACAAGACTGCTGTATTGGAGATTATGCAAACACTACAATACAGAAGTAGCTGAGAAGCACTGAAAACATGTACCACAAAGCATTACTGACAATGATGAAGCTGGGATCACATAGGATCACCCTACACTAACAGTTAATAAAATAGGTGCAATTACTGAAATAGCTACAGCCAGTAATTATAGTATTTTATACAGCGAGAAACACAAAGTTATAAAATACCAGGATTTGTAAGTAGAAAGTTGAAGAATAGTAATAGGAGCAACATGACTGAAAAATGAAACATCATGTGTTCTTAAATATGTTACCAATACATGTTACCATGTAGGAAGTGCAGGAAGACGCTAGTCTGGGTAAATTGCTGGTGCTGAGAAGCCCAATATTTGGTAACATCAAAGACTAAAGCAATACTAATTTCTTAATCTGTAATCATACCCTCAATGAATGGGGTCCATTACCATTATGGTATTAGAAGTCCAAAACATTTGGCAAAATTTAAAAGACTAATGATATCCAATAGCATTTGGTGACTCATGAGTATGGAGCATCTGGCTACTGATTAGATGCAGGTATGTAAATAACATTGTTTCTATAAAGTAGTGACAATATTATCGATATATCATTTTTTTCTAAAGTAGAAAGAATGGTATATAGATATTCTGTAAATCAAGCTACATTAACTAAACCTAATTTATTGTTTAAATATACTTTATATTTTGTAATAGAAGGAAAATGCATTTTAACAACATTACAATGTCAGAGAAAAATTCAAGCTGTTTGTGCTGAGGTGAATAAACTGCAGTTGAAGATATTGTTTTAAGGAACGTGAGATACCAAACTACTTAACTACTATAGACACAACATACAGTAAGGTACATGCCCTATATCACTGCAGGAGGATAACATTTTACAATCAAAAGCATGAACTCTGAGCATTTAGTGAGTCATTAGTCAGTAGTGGTCTGAAAGAACTGTCTATGCAGGAGCAGTCTGCCCCTAAACAATTGACAGGCATCGATCCTGTAAGAGATACCACCAAAGAAATATTCAGACTGATGTAACAGAAAGCCACTTCTTCCTTAAGCACAGCACAAGGTTTAGCATTTTCTCGGTTTTTAATAAGCCTAGGACCCTGGGGTTAGATTATCACTTATGATTATCAAAGAGCATTGCATTTTACTCACAGTATTTCCAGGGAATAAGAATCCTCAATGAGACCATTCAGTTCTTAAATTATTATTGTCCATTTCTATTTGGAATGCCTGCATCTTTATTATTTCTTCAGGCACAGAGATATGCAGGTCACACTCATTGCATTTACTTGGGTTACCTGTAAGAAGCCTTTAGCAATGGTTTGTTTTCTTTTGAGAATAACTTTACATCCTTTTGCTGTACAATCATGATACTTATGTCATGCTACTGGGAAAAGTGATCCTGATCATACAGCACCGTGAAAGTAGAAGATAGAAAAGGGAAAAACTGAAATGTGAGGCCCAAGTCCTTTTCCAAATAATAATAATTTATTTGCAAGAAATATACAGTTAGTACTGCAAATGACAGAAGTGAGGAAAAGAGATTAAAAGTACTATGGAAAAATAAATCTGCAGTTTTGCTTGATCTAACTATTTACTTCTCTCTTTTTAGGTATTTCTTTTGATTTCTTTCAGAGGTCGTACTTCCGCTTTACTTTGAAGTTCGTCCTGAGCTTTGACACTCATCATGAAAATAATTCCCTAAATGTACACTGCAAAATATTCAGGTATCACCCATTACACCCCTATGTAATCATTTTTTGAGGAGTAGCAAGTGACAAATCAAGTTCATAAATCCTACAGCACTTTTGATAAAACTTCAAAAATCAGAGGTTGAAATGAAGAAAAGGCTGGCTGAGTATGAGACTGAGCAAGAAATCATGTTTCCAAAATAGTAGAATTAGAGGACAGTGCAGATAGGGAACAATCTGCGATTTTCTGCTGTACCAGAGACACTAGAAAGATACACTGCATTAATTTTATAAAAGCAGAAATATGAAATTGGATTGGTATTCCACAGCAAGGACTGTTTATTGAAGAGCACACTGTATTTATGCATCAAATCTGTCTGTAAGAAAGCAACCAAGACTTATATTAGTAAAAAGGCAAATCTACCAGCAGAAAGAGTTGATTCTTACAAAATCTGGCATAAGGGCAAAGTATTAAAAGTTGGAATGGGTAGGGTGTTTTTAGAAAATGATTATTCACTGTACACCAAGCAAAAGAGAAATCAATTTATTCCAGCAATCAGGGAATGTCAAGAGGCAGGTGTGAGATTCAAGCTGCTGTATCAATCTGTCTCCAGAATATTTGTTCCTGGAGGATCAAAGTAATATTTGATGCAGAACTGGCTAAGGAGGAAAAAAAAAGTTTGTTTAACAAAAATTGAAGGGGACTCTGCTTCTCATTCTTCTGATAATAAAACACACACAGAGACATTGCCAGTGAAACCTTTTTTGTTGTTCCAAGGGAAAATACTTGAGAGACAGAAAAGTACAGGAGTTAATTGGAAGAATTTGGAATACCTTGGAATTGAAACAGACCCTAGAGTTGGGAGATGAAGATGAGTAGAAAGAAGGCCAGCAAGAATGGAAATTAGAGAATAAATGTGAGACTATAAATCATCAATCATATTTATGAAATATGGTTGTATAATAAAAAGTGGAAAGAGTGGACTTTTGTTGATTTTGTTAAACTTGTTAGGAACTAAAAGGCATTTGCCTCACTTGATGTCAATAATGTTTGGAAGGATACTGAGGGGAGGGGAAGTGGAAGGAAAAAAAGCAACTGTAAGTAAAATAATTCCTGTTTGTAAAAGCATTTCTATATACCATTTAATGGTATAAATTGCATGTTTTATAGTAAATAATTTTTAGTTGTTTTTGTATGCGATGAAGATACTAAAGTAAACACATACCTTTTCTTTCTTTCTTTCTTTTTTAATATTAAAAAATGCAGGATTTGTTGAGGTGGGGGATGGGGTGCAAAAGTACCCAGATCATAAAATAGGTAGAGATGATATGTTTTCTCTTACTTTTGCAAAGGTGAATGTCTGGATTAAGACCATTGGCTTAATTTAACCACAAGTGTTAAGTGGAAACAAATAAATAAGAGAACAATGAATATAAGGAAGCATTTTCCATAAAAATAAATGTTTCAGCTGGTCTTTAAAAGCCTGCAGCTGAGGACTGCATTTTTCTGTTATGTTTACATGGAGACAAGCTGATTATAGGGAAATAAAAAGCAAAGCTAAAAGTTAAAGTTTTCTGAAATCATGCAAGTTGTTTTTCACATCAGAAAGGAATAAAGCTAAGAAAGGAACAGGCACCAATTAGTGTAAGGAGAAGCACAGACAATAACATGTATCTTAGCATGGACACCCTCAAACTTAGATTGGTTATCTGCCATGTCTGCAGCTGTCTATTTGAGGCAATTGCTCCTATTGGAAGGGTTAAACTTCATTATTTGAAGATATAAATAGTTTTGTGAGTTTGCATTAAGTTAACAGGTTCTGGGGATGTTCTGGGGATATGTTTTTGTGGATTTTCATTAAAACAAAAATTCTTATAAAATCAGACATGGGTTCCAATGTTGGTGATAAAAAAACCCATAAAGGATCAACCTGCCAAGCATGTATCACAAAGGTCAGAAAAAGACATTTAAAAAAGCTGCCAAGTACAATAGGTGAGAATAATGACTTCTTATCATAATGGCAACACTTTCCATATTATCCTGGAATGTGAATAGTCTCACAGATATAGACAGAAAGGAAAGGACATTTAATTATATTAAGAAATGCAAAGTGCAAATAACAATGTTAGAGGAGACATTTGGAAAGAACTGACCACGTGAATTTGATAAAGAAAGGATTTCAGAATGGATATTCAGCAGCAGGGAAAAGGGAAAAGAAGAGTATTTAATTGCTAGAAGAGTAAAGCTGGTGTGGAAGGCAGCCACAATAACTCCTCGGCTCGGACACTAAACAAATAGTTTATTGACGTAAAAACAGACAAATCATAAATCCCAGGTTAAGCGCTTTCATCTGACTCTGGCAGACTTCTTCTTCAGAAGAAGAAGTCTGCCAGAGTCAGATGAAAGCGCTTTACCTGGGATTTATGGTTTGTCTGTTTTTACGTCAATAAACTATTTGTTTAGTGTCCGAGCCGAGGAGTTATTGTGGCTGCCTTCCACAACAGCTTTACTTTTTTACGTTGTTGCCGTGCAGTGTTATTTAATTGCTAGAAGAGCTTCAATAGTGATAGAAGAGGCAAAACAGATAATGGCAGATTCGGGGTAGTAAGTGGCTACTTGCAAGTAATGTGGATTATGCTGGCATGTATTTATATTCCACCCAAAACTGCTTTATGGAGCTAAAAAATTAGGAGAAATAATTAGCTTTTAGTAGGGAATATTACTTATAGGTGGGGACCAGAATTTAATTTGCAACAATAAGGATTCATCTGGGGGGCCTAGAAGGGGATTTAAAACAAAAAGAAATTTATGAAAATATTTGGTATAGAAGATACACATTCAGTAGTAGGATCTCAGAGTGAGAATTTACATATTATTCCCTAAGGTACAATAATTGGGCTAGACAAGACAGAAATTACTTTTTGCAGGAACATGTGCATTTAAATGAAAACTTTGGCACACATACAATAGCTATTTCAGGTCATGTGCCAATAATTACTAAAATAAACATACAGGGTAATGAAATAAAGATGA
This sequence comes from Protopterus annectens, assembly GCF_019279795.1. Taxonomy (NCBI): domain Eukaryota; kingdom Metazoa; phylum Chordata; order Ceratodontiformes; family Protopteridae; genus Protopterus; species Protopterus annectens. Next base: position 462,844,695 of record NC_056734.1, on the reverse strand, counting down.
GGCACTGGCACTTCCCTCCCTACCTGTTAAAAAGAGAGGAATTGAAGACATGGGTAGTGGAGATTATTCAGGAATTAATATGGAAGATAGAAAGTACTCCAGAAGTTATAGCTAGTAAGAAAGAAATAAAAGATGGAGATATATGGTTAAGAAGTAACATGAATTACTTAGAGGGGCTGACAAAGGTTAAAGTACGGAATCTCAAAGAACAAGAACATTTGCAATTGTGAAGTGCTAAAGAGAAAATAAGGGAGTTCCAGGATAATATGCATGAGGTTAAGACTTTTTTTGATAATAACTCCTAAGCACAAAAACATTTGGTATAACAACTTAGGTAACAAAAAGAGATGTTGCCAAACTTAGGACACCTAAACAAGTGGAATAACTGGAGATTCTCTATAGAGGTATTAAAGATATTTTGGAATTTGATTGGAAATTTGTATAAAGCAGAGACATGGGGAAAATCAAGATAAAGCACAAATGCAAATACTTATTTTAGACTTAGATATGCCAAGGTCAGAGGTAGCTGAGGCTCAACAGTTAACTTTTAAGATAAGAGGAGATGAGACAAAATGGTGCTATATAACTAATCTATAGGAAAGTCTCCAGGAATAGATGGTGTTCTGATATAAGTTTGGAAGCTATGAGGGAAGAAAGTGATGAAGATCTTGAAGGTTTTGTTTAACAGTATTTGAAAAGGAGGAGTAGAAGCACCAAAATCCTGTAAAAAAGCTGAAGTGGCTGTAACACCTAAAGATGAGTAAAGACCCACCAGATCCAACTTCATATAGGCCCTTTTCAAACCATGATTATAAAATTTGTATGTTTTTAATGAGTAAAGAAATGGCAAAGGTGTTGCCAAAATTTAAAGATGTGGACTGATGTGGTTTTGTGAAGGGAAGATGAACATTTGACAACATTAATAGAAAAATTATGATTCAAAGGGAAGCATAATGCAAGAAAATACCACTGTTGTTGTTAGGCCTTGATACAGAGAAAGCATTCAAGAGCGTAAAGTGGGACTTTATGAGTAGGGCAATGGAAACATTTGCATTTCCTGATTCAATAATAAGGTTACTTAGAAAGATATATGAGAGATTGGAAGCAAAAATCAAAGTGGGAAGGTTCTTCTCTGATAAGTTGTGTCTGAACAGAGGAACCAGGTAGGGGTGTCCTATTCCCCTTTTGTTAATTGTGTTATATCTAGAAGCATGGTCAAAGAAAATAAGGGACTCAGATATTCAAGGATATAATTGATATGGTTGAGAGGAGATCAGATGTTATCTATGCTAGTATGTAAGCCTGCGGTTTTGTAAATACTTGTAAATAATTGTAAATTACCCTGTGTTATATATGCCAGCATGACTAACTATAATTTTGTAAACTGTAAATAAGTTAATGTTTTTTGATTATTATTTTGATTTATGTAAAATAGTAGAATCAAACAGTGTTTTTTCTGGCTGACCAAATGTACATGTGTTTTAACAAGAATTCTGAATGCATATTGTGCCAGTAAGCTGACCTGAAGGTGATGTTATTGTGTGCCAGAGCTGAAAGAAATGTAATCTCCACAGCAGCTATTTTTGTTTACTTTTCAAAAGTCTGAAATGAGAGAGTAGAATTCTCATAACAGCTTTCTGTGACTTTTAAAAGATTCTACTATAAAAAAGCAGATGCTGAGTCAAAGTTCAGTTGTTATCAGTTGTTGAGTTTAGTTCAGTTGAATCAGTTTTTCAGTAATCAGTGGCTGTTTTCTAGATCAGCATTTATCACTCAGAGTCCTTCAGAGGTGTTCAGCAGAAATATTAGGATTTTGAATTCCAGTCACTGAGACCGAAGAACATCCTAAAGAGTGGAAATGTATTCTTATCTTACTCTGCAGAAGTAAGTATATTATCTTGTCTTGCTGACTTAATGAGATTAGACAGGGACAGTTACTCGTTAGACAGTTAGAAAGCTGCAGTCAGATAGTTAAGAGTTTTTCTTCAATCAGTGTGAAACCTATCCTTCATTGTTATTTTCTTAATTTCTGTGTGTGAAACTCTGTGATTTATTGAAATCAGTTATTCAATGTAAATATGTTATAAATCATTTTTTTAAATTTCTTAAATATTTTACTACCTTTTATTGTGGCTAGTTATTGAGAAAGAACTTTTAGTAAACTCAGAGTGGTTATGCTTATTGCAATAACACCATGGCCACTCCAGAAAGCCTTACTGGTTGGATTTACATGCTACTATACATATATATATATATGTATATATAAACTATATATATATATATATATATATATATATATATATATATATATATATATATATATATATATATATATAATATATATATATATATATAAATAGATATATAGATATATTTATTTTGCTCAATATAATTGAACGCCCCTTTTGAAGGGTACCACAGTATTTTGACTGGTGGCAAAAAGGACATAACAAATAAATCTGTGCCAGTCTTTCCCAAGAGTGTTTGTATGAGTGAATATCAAATATTTACAAGTGAGTGTGTCAAATACCTAGAACCAGGACACAGTGCTCTGCAGTGGTTAGTGTGAAAATTCATTTAGGAACCTGGAGTGAAATATATAGCCCAGTCCCAGGTTTGGAACCTTTTCCTTGCATACTATTAGTGGTATTCCCTCACTGGAGACATTGGTGAGGACTGAGGCTCCTTAGTTGCTGTCCTGGGTTTAAGTAGGGCTCATCTCATCACATTATTTGGCGCCAGTGGTGTGGGATTTTAATTGAGCTTTAGTAGCCTGTGGGTAGTTGTCACTGAGGTATACACTCTCGACAGCCACAAGATAAACACAAAGAGTTTCATATCACAACAGTTCTAATTACTTTTTAGTCTGTTTAGTCAGGGACAGCAGGCAAAGATGTCAGCAGAGGATTATAGCAAGCTGTCCAGGAAATCAAAGAACTGGTGCATGCCAACCTGACTAAGGAAGCAATGATCTCAGTCTCAGTCACAGCCATAGAGGATATCCAGTTTGGCATTGGGGATAAGCAGCCTTCCGAGGCAAGACAGTGTACCTTTTCTTCAGAGGACTTAAACATTTGTTTGGAGTTAAGGAAACTCAAAATGGAGGCTGAAGAGAAGCAGTGTCATTATGAACTGGAAGCCAAACATTTGGAGACTGAGGAGAAACAGTGTCAGCATGAACCGGAAGCCAAGTGTTTGGAGATGGAAAAGGAACTGGAGACCAAGCTTCAAGAGATGGAAGCTGAAGAAAATGAGAGGCAGTGATGTATGAAGGCTAAGGAGAGGGAAAAGCAGTATCAGCATGAAAAGGAGCTTCTAACCCTTTGACAGGGTCATGGAGATAATGGGGAAGAGAATGACCGAAGCCCACAAGCCATAAAGGTCAGTACACTATTTCTTCAGTATAGGGATGGGGATGACTTTATTTATATATCTGAGAGGGTATGTAAACAATATAATGCTCACCAAGGGATCTGGATATGGTTCCTGACCCCCTTACTCCACGGTAGAGCTGTTAATGCAATTGCTAAACTGTCCGATATTGATTGTTTGAATTATGATCATGTAAAAGTGTTTACTCGATTGATTTAAATTAACTACTGAAATGTATAGAAAACATTTCATGAATATAGATGCAAGACAGATAAAAGTGCATGTGATTACATTGCTGATTTAAGTACGTACTTTCACAGGTGGGTGAGTGGGTGTCAGGTCACCACTTTTGAAGGACTGGCAGATCTTTTGGCAAAGGAACAAGCTTTCAGAACTTTGCCTGAAGACATGAGGATCTGATTGGCAGACCGAGAGGGTGACTCTGCAAATGAGATAGGGAGAAAAGGGGATCTCTACTAGGCAAGTAGGACACCACTGCATAAGAAAGGGATACCCAGTGATGCACATGGACATAAGGGAACCCATGGGGGCAGCCTAAACCACTCCAGCAGAGTTCACCAGTAACAGGGGAAGCCACTAGTTTAAGCACATGATCAGGATCAGGGATTAGATGCTTCAAATGTAATCAGAGGGACCATGTAGCATACAAATGTCTATTGAAGCAAGGTGAGAAACAAAAGGTGAGGGAGTCAGCAAGTGGGAATGCCAGAATGCCAGTGATAAGTTGTCTGGAAACAATAGAGATGCCAAATTATCACCAACATTTGTATCCTATCTTAGTGGATGGAAGACAGACCACTGCTAAGAGAGACATAGCTTCTGATATAACCATTGTGAGGCCTCCAGTGGTTAAGGAAGAGCAGTACTTGCTTGGGCAGTCCACACTAGTTAAAGTTCTAGAAGGGACCCCATTCCAAATACCCTTGTCTAGGGTTCACCTTGACTGGGAAGGTGGAAAAGGGAACAAGCAAGTAGGTGTGTTTGAGAATATCCCTGCAAATGTCCTAATAGGGAATGATTTTGATGGTATAGTACCTTGTGTGCATGCAGTACATGCAGTCAAGCTTAGAGACAGGCATGTAGATTTGATAGCCTGGGGGAAGCCCAGACAGATCCTGTGCCTGAAGCTGGGGCTGGTGATGTGGTTACTTCAGAGAGGGAGTTATCTTGTAGCAGTGAGCATGAAGGTGAACCACAGCTGCTGGTAGGTATTGGTGTTCCTGTGGACATGGTGACTGCAAGGACAGAGGTGAGTGGTCGTATCCAGGTTGACAGTCAGGCATCGCTGACAGATGATACTGGGCTTCCTATGGAAGGGGAGCTGGGCTGGGACACAAAAGTCGAGTTAAGACAGGCTCAACTTATGGACCCTACATTATGATGCTTGAGAGAGGTAGCTAGAGAGGCACCTGATGCTCAAGGTAGAGGGCAGTTTATATACTATAACAAAGGATTATTGTACAAAGAGGGGACCCCTTAGGGAGGATTAGAGGGAGAGGTAATACAGCAGTTGGTGGTGCCCAGAGCTTACCATCTGGCACTTCTAGCCATAGCCTATGACATTCCTTTTGCAGCTCATATGGGCATAAAGCATATCAAGAGATGCATTAGGCAAAACATTTATTGGCCTGGGATTGCAAAGGATGTAAAGGGATACTGCAGGAATTGTGAATAGTGCCAAAAGGTAGGCATAGTAGGAGACAAGTTCAAGGCTCCATTGATACATTCTGTGACTGAAGAGCCATTTCAGAGGGTAGCCTTGGATATTTTAGGGCCTTTGAGTATGCTAAGTTCTACAGGAAAGAAGTATATCCTGGCACTGGTGGATTATGCTACCAGATACCCTGAGGCAGTGGCTCTGTCCTCCAATGAGGCAGCAAAAGCGGCAAATGCCTTGTTAGAAATTTTCAGTAGGGTAGGTTTACTTAAGGAGATATTCACTGACTGAGGTGCCAACTTTATGTCAGACCTGCTGGCTTGTCTGAGGTAGTGTTGTGGGGTGCAACATCTAAAAACTACCCCCAACCATCCACAGAATAATGATCTCATGGACAGGTTAAATTCTACATTAAAGACTATGCTGCAGGCATTTACAGATCAGTTTAAAAAGGAGTGGGTCAAATATTTCCATATTTATTATTTGCATACAGAGAGATACCTTGGGAATCTACAGGCTTCTCACCATTTGAGTTGCTGTATGGGCATAGGGTGAGAGGGTCTTTAGATCTGATTCTTGATGAGTGGGAGGATGAGCGTGAATCTCACAAGGAGTCTGTTGTTGTGTTTGTTCTAAACTTCAGAACAAGGTTAGGGAGCTCATGAGTTTGGCCCAGGAGAACCTAGCAGTAGCCCAAAAGCAGAAAAAAGTTTGCTATGACAGGAATGCTCAAGCCCGAGAGTATACTATGGGGCAACAGGTTATGCTGCTCATTCCTATCAGAAACAATAAGTTGCAGGCAGTTTGGGAGGGACCCTTCAAAGTGGTAAGAAAAGTTGGTGATGTTAGCTACATGGTAAACTTAGGCAAAAGGCAGGGACATAAATTGTACCATTTTAACAAGATGAAACTTTATCACAATTTTGAGGCCCTGGTGCTGAATATTTGCAGTGGATGGCAGGAGGAGTCCGAGGGGGATATGCTGAATGACCTTCTCAGTGAGGCTCAGACTGACACTTCTGCAGGAGAGGTAGCAATATCTTAGCAGCTATACCCTATTCATGTTAAATAAATACAAGCAGTGTTACCAAATTTGTGGGCATTTTCACTGGGAAACCTGGGTGTACTCACCTAGTGCAGCACCATGTGGGTATGGGACTCCAAAGTCCTATCAAGCAATCTCACTATAGGGTGCCTGAGTGAGTCAAACAGACTTTGAAGGAGGAACTAAAGGAGATGTCGGAGCTAGGGGATAATCCATGAGTTCAGTAGCCGTTGGGCTTCCCCAGAAGTATTGCTACCAAAGAAAGACGGTAGTGTAAGATTCTGCATACATACAGAAAGTTAAACAGTTATTCAGAGTCAGATGCATATCCCGTTCCCAGAACAGATGAAGCTTTAGAACAGCTAGGTGGAGATAGGTATCTGACCACTATTGTTCTGACCAAGGGATATTGGCAGGTGCCTTTGACTCCCATTGCTAGAGAGAGGTCAGGTTTCATAACACCGTTTGGATTATATGAGTTTACAAGGATGCCCTTTGGGATGAAAAATGTCTCAGCAACCTTCCAGAGGTTAGTAGAGCATATCTTAGTGGGAGCAAGAGATTATGCTCTTGCTTATTCAGATGATATTGCTATTTGCAGTCATACCTGGCAAGGGCACCTTCAACATGTCAGGGAGATCTTAGGTAGATTAAAAAAGGCAGAGTAGACCATTACGTCTAGTAAGTCTCCTAACTAGTACATACAGTAGGAAGTGGTAAGATTAGGCCACAACCTGCCAAAGAGGAAGCCATTCAGAGGTGGCCTGTCCCTGTTACCAAAAAGTAGGTGAGAGCTTTCCTAGGGTCAGTGAGGTACTATAGGAAATTTGTGCCCAACTATAGTACAATAACGGCACCCCTTACTGACCTAACAAGAAAAAAACAAGACAGATAAAGTAGTGTGAACCACAAATTGTGACCAGGCACTCCAAAAGCTTAAAGAGGCATTGGGAAGACCCTGTGTGTTAGCCTGTCCAGATTACAGCAAATAATTTGTTGTACAGGTGGATGCTTCAAATTATGGCGTGGGGGCTGTACTCTGCCAAGTTTCCTCAGAGGTAGGCAGCATCCCATTGTATACCTTAGCTGTAGGTTACAACCCCAGAAAGAATGTTATGCAGCTGTGGAGAAAGAATGCCTAGCCATAGTATGGGCATTGCAAAAGCATCAGCCTTACCTATATGGAAGAAAATTCACTGTGGTTACAGACCATAAGCTTTTAACATGGCTGAATAGTCAGTAAGCAAAATGCCAAGTTACTGAGGTGGAGCATAGGGCTATGACATGATGATGCAATACCATAGTGGGATCAATAATGCTAATGCAGATATACCATCAAGAAGGGGTATGGGTTAATACATTTTCAGTAAGGCCCCATTTTTCTCAAGTGACGATTTTCTAGGGTCACTTGAAAATCTAGCTTCAGTCTTTAAAGGGGGGAGAAATGTGAGGATATCAGATATTGTTATCTGTGCTAGAATGTCTGGCTGCAGTTTGGCAAATACTTGCAAATTACCCTGTGTTATATATGCCAGTATGACTAGCTATAATTTTATAAATAAGTTAATGTTTTTTGACTACTTTGGTTTATGTAAAATGTTAGAATCAGTGTTTTTCTGGCTTACTAAATGTGCATGTGTTTTAACAAGAATTCTGAATGCAGGTTGTGCCAGTCAGCTGACCTGAAGGTGATGTCATTGTGTGTCAGAGCTGAAAGGAATGGAGTCTCTACACCAGCTGTTTGTGTTTACTTTTCCAAAGTCTGGAATGAGAGAGTAGCATTCTCATAACAGCTATCTGTGACATTTAAAAGATTCTGCTATAAAAAGCAGATGCTGAGTCAGTTAAAGTTCAGTTATCAGTTTATTGAGTATAGTTCAGTTGCATCAGTTGTTCAGTAGTCAGTGGTTGTTTTCCAGATTAGCATTTATCACTCATAGTCTTTTAGAGGTGTTCAGTAGAAATAATAGGATTTGCTATACCAGTCACTGAGGACCAGACAACAGCCTGAAGAGTATACATATATTCTTGTCTCAGTCTGCAGAAGTAAGAGTATCATCATGCCTTGCTGACTTAATGAGATTAGACAAAGACAGTTAATCTTTAGACAGTTAGGAAGCTGCAGTCAGATAGTTTCTTCAATCAGTGTGAAACCTATCCTTCAGTGTTATTTTCTTAATTCATGTGCATGAAACTCATGTGGTTTATTGAAATCAGTTATTCAATGTATATATGTTTTAAATAATTTTTATTTATTAAATATTTTATTACTTTTATTGGGGCTTGTTATTTAGAAAGTACTTTTAGTAACCTGAGGGTGTCTATGCTTATTGGGACAACACCAGGGCCACTCCGAAAAGCCTTACTGCTTGGATTTACATGCTACCATATATATATATATATATATATATATATATATATATATATATATATATATATAAATATAAATATCTATTTTACCCAATATAATTGAACACCCCTTTTGAAGGGTACCATGGAATTTTGACTGGTGGCAGCCATTACCATATAATTTGGGAATGAGGATATAGCAGGTACATCTGTGCCTGTCTTTATCAAGAGTGTTTGTATGAGTGAATATCAAATATATAAGAGTGAGTGTGTCAAATACCTAGAACCAGGACACAGTGCTCTGCAGTGGTTAGTATGAAAATTCATTTGGGGGCCTGGAGTGAAGCATTGACAAATCTGGCTATATTGTCTATTGAGCATGAATATGCAAAGAAAATAAATTTTGAAAAAGTCATTGGGCAGGATTCACGAAGGCTTGCACGGAGTCTAAGAGTAGTGTAAGACTCCATGCAGCCTTCGCGATCCAGGAACAGCCCTAAAGTCCGTGTAAGAGACCAGCTAAAACGTCTCTTACATGGAGTGGGCATGGATATGCTAATCACCTCACTTGCAGCCCAAAGGCATGCAAATGAGGTAGATTAGCGATCCACGAAGCCCAAAGCAGCCCGTGTAAGAGCCATTTTAGCTGCAGAAATGTACTCAGTTGACAACTGAGTATGTTTCTGCAAAAACCACAATGGAGCCATGTCAGCTCCAAATAAAGGGTGCATATGTGTCAGGCAGCATGCCAATGGCCAAATATGTGGCCATTGGCAAGGTACCCCGATGCAAATATGAAAAATAAATATTTTTTTTTTTCGGCAACGCAGCGCAGCCCCACGCAAACGGGCTACGCTGTATAAAATATAAAAATGAAGGTTATAAACCCACAAATGTGGGTTTTATGCAATACATGGATTTACAATGCAGGGACCAGCAGACCAAAAACAACATGGCCACCGTTTAGTGGTTGCTAAGGGGGGAAGCTGAGTCTAAGACATGTAGCTAAGCATTAGTAGACAATCTGATGTAAATGAGTGTTAGGATACTGAATTCCACTGTCACATAGCAAATGAGCACATTCTGAGTAGTGTAAGAGATACATAAGGGGGAGGAATAGAGTAGGAGATAGGTGACATCACAGGGGGGAATGGTAGAAAGAAATGCAGTTCATTGGAGGTCAGTGTTACATGACAGATGTCAGACACATATCATGGAAAGAGGAGTGCCACAACATAAGCATGGGAAAGTCAAGAAATGGAAGGTGTACACTGTTGCTTACACCAAAGTTTCTTGCTGGGCGTGCATGCGCATGTGTGCACGCCATGAAGCACAAGTAAGGCAGTGTGCGCGCATGTAAGGCAGACTGAGCATGTGGGAACCTGTTGGCAGACTTGTAACACTGTTTGCGCTGGTGTGCGTGCGTTTTAACCCGAATAAGCAGATTCTGAACCGTGTAAGCATGCGTGCGCGCGTGTAAGCCACTGTGAGCGTGTTTCTGCTGGTATGCACGTTGCTCCCCCCTGAGGAAACAGAGAGGAAAAAGGAAGCAACAGAATTAGTAGGAAGCTAGCAGGGAATACTGCTGGAGCTAGCAGGTGAAAACAATTAGAAGCAGGCAATTACACAGGCAGAATAGTAGCTCAGCCAAGCCCTTAAAACTCTACAAACAGCAGTGCAGGATGTTTCTCTCAAGAGACACTGCAAGACAATCTATTAGAAGTGAAAAGTGAAAAAGCTGAACTCAGAGCAGAAATGCTAGGGGCTGCCATAGCTGTCATAAGGAGACATAGGCTACTTGCTGAGGGTGGTGACAATGCAGATGCTGCCAGACAACCCACAGTGAGGAGACAGAGAAGAGTGTACAGGCCCAGGGTCACCTACCATGGGTTACATGAGCTGGAGATAGTAGAGCTCTATAGAGTGGACAGAGACCTCCTGCAGCAAATTGTCGAGCTGTGCAGGCCATGCCTCACACACAGAACGAACAGAGGGGAACCCATCCCAGTGGAAACCAAGGTATGTGTTGGCATAAGAATACTAGCAACAGGTACCTTCCAGAGACCAACTGGTGATATGATGGGGATATCACAGGCATCAGCCTCCAGGATACTGCACCAGTTCCTGGATGCCATGTCAGCACATGTTGGTGATCATGTATATTTCCCCAATTCCCTTGAGGTATTGGCCAGCAATATGCGTCTCTTCCAGAAAATAGTGGAATACCCTGAGGTAGTGGGTGCAATAGACTGCACGCACATACGCATCAAAGCACCAGCCGGTGAGCGGGGTAGGGCCTACATTAACCACAAGGGCTTCCCCTCCATCAACTTCCAGGCCGTGTGTGATGCCCAGGGCATAATAATGAATGTGTGTGCTGGCTGCCCTGGGAGCTACTATGATTCCCATATCTGGCATTTGACGCAGCTGTACCAGACATTTGCCAATGGGGACATTCCACATGGACACCTAGTGGGGGATGCAGGTTATGCACTGGAGCTGTGGCTGATGACACCCATCAGAAACGCACACACACCTGAACAGGAACGCCATAATGAGGCACACGCACAAACACGTAATGTAATAGAGCGTGTGTTTGGGCTGCTCAAGTCATGGTTCCGGTGTCTGGACACATCTGGTGGAGCCTTGCAGTACTCACCAACTACATGTACCCAAATTGTCATGGTATGTGCTATGCTACATAATATGATCTTGTGAAAACAGCTGCAGCAGGACCAGCATAGGGCCGGGCCAAACAGCCCCCCACCATTGCCAAGGCCATCACAGGCAGAGCGTGACTCGGAGGAAGAACAACCTGAGCCTTCCCCAGTAGGCAGAAGGAGGAGTGCCCAGTATGCCCTGGCCTTGGAAAAGAGGCAACGTACAGCACATACACTGGCTCAGTAGGAACCCTGGGAATGATACCCCTCTCTGACTCACTCATATAATAACAGGGATTCCTAAAATGACATAACCTGCTCTCAAACATGTACAGGGAGTGTAGTATGTGCATCCGACAGAGGCAGCCCTGCAGCACCACCTGAGGCATGAATGTCATGTGTTAAGCAATGTAACACCATGTAGTATATGCACACTTGATGACCCTGACTAACATCCTACCCTCACCAAGCATGACGCCACAATATGACGATGAGATGATCAATTGCAATAATTGGCTGAAGTATTGCAGTTAGTCAAAGGGGATCCAATGTGTGCCAGCCTGGGATGACATGCTGAGCATGACATGATGCTCCACCTGCTAGGGGTGGTGTGCGTCTATCAGTCCAGGCCTTATGGATACTGGCAAAGGCTGTTGTTACCCACAGCATGCCCTGAATAGGTAAGGCTCAAAACACAAACCCACCTCCATAGGTATCACAAGGGATAAGAACCTAGATGTAATGATACCCAATGCCAGAAGTCTAAACAGCAAGATGCATGCAGTCTAAACTCCCCCAGTATGGAGAATGTTGATATCTATCCTGTAACAGAAAACTGGGTCAAGGCTCACAACAGCACCCTAACACTACCAGGTTACACCTCATACTGTGCTGTACAGCCTCAAAACATGGAACAAGCTACAAAAGGAGGGTGACTAGCAATAATTGTCAAGGATAACCACACCCCCATGTTGGTACCACAACAAGAAGCAGCATGGACTAGCCATGGTCAAGTAACAGTGGCTAAAACTGCCTCCCAGTTTATAGCCTGCTACAGACTACCATCCTAACACCAGGAACTGCACCTGGCCTATGTTGGAATACATGAATATATCAAGCCCTCCAAACCACATTATATTGGGTGACTGAAAATACCCAGACATAGACTGGGAGCATTATACTAGCTCCAACACTGTAGGACAAAAGTTCCTAGAATCCATAAACCAAAATGCCCAGGAACAACGTACCACTCCCACAAGAGGAGTAAGCATACTGGATGTGATAATCAGCAACATGGGTACTGGATGGCAAGATGAGAAGTGTATCCCTCACTGGTAAGACCAGACCATAGAGTAATCACACTGGATATACACATCCTGACCACAGTCCCTGGCCAGAAAACCATAGTGAAAAACATGTGTAAAGCAAAAGTTGCACTCCTCCAAACTGATGTGGAATCCATTAAAGGCCATGTGCAGGTTCAATATATGGGCCACACCTCAGAACCTGTTATACAGGCATTCCATGAACACTGCCAGGAATGCTTGGATTATGCAATCCCAAATAAAAACAAGACACAATGCCATACATGCAGGCATCTGGCATGGTGGACTCCAGCCATTACCAAACCATGCAAGAGAATGAGGAAGCTACTACATGATAGAGCAAACATAAAACGGGAAGTAATCACTGATCAGTAGTATGGCAATAAAATATGTCCACACATACAATCCACTAAGGCCAGCTACAACAAGTTGAATATGTGAATCTTGAGGCAATGTTACACCTGCCCCAAGTACACAGACAACCCTCAACTCCCCCCAAGAAATACAAATATATGTGAGAGATGCAACCATTTATCCAAACCGGAGGCTGAGCTCCCTCAACTCAGTACTGTCAAAACTAGTCAGGAGGAGAAGGTAACCACACACACCACAAACCCAGTCACACATAGACCTATCACAACTGTAAACCAAAGACATAAACACAGAAAAACATTCCCGGAGGCCCTAATTACAAACACACCACACCAACAGAGGCCTCCAAAGCAGACACCCAAGCAACCACAACCTCCAAACATAGCACATGCAACACATAGTACACAAAGCTGATGTGCCAAACAGTCACAGGCCAGAAGGAGAAACAACATGCCTGATACAGTTGTAATAGGTGACTCCATAGTCAGACACACTGCTGTCCTGCTCACCAGACTGAACAAGGGAAAGGGTACAGTAAGCTGCCTGTAGGCTGCTACAATACGCCACATAACACAAGTACGCAGGTCACCCCAAAGCAAGTAGAAATATGATGCAGTCATTGTCCATGCTGGCATGAATGAACTGAGATGTACCTCCCCGGACAACATGAAAAGAGACATAGATGAGCTCTCCGATTATGTAGTCCAGGCCGGTATGACACTGACAATTTGCAGCATCCTACCCTCACCAAGAATGATGTCACAGTACAAACACAGAATGATCCGCTTTAACAAGTGGCACAATTACTGGTGTCATTCCAAGGGGATCCAATGTCTGTCTGCTTGGGATGTCATGCTTGACAAGCCACGTGCTGATCCAGGGATGGCTTGCCCCTGTTACCCCTGGGTGTCTGGATATTGGATAAGGCTTTTGCCACCTCCATAGAGCCTTTCGTAGGCAAGGCTGAAAAGACTAACCCACCACCCTAGAAAACATAAGTGGAAAGAAACATAAGGGTAATACTGACCAATGCCAGACATGTAAACCTCAATATGCATGCTCCCGAGGCCCTCCCCAGTATGGAGAACATTGATGTCCGTGCAGTGACAGAAACCTGCTGCAAGCCTCCTGACAGCACACCAGCACTACCAGGTTATACCTCATATCATGTGTTATGGCCCCAAAACCTGGACCAAAACATAAAAGGAGGGGGAGTATCCATATTCAGCACAGACACCCATACGTCCAGGTAACTGACAATGCACGAAGCATCGGAGACCACCCATGTGCAACTAACCGTAGGCAAAACTGCTGTACAGTCTGTAGCATGCTACAGACCACACTCTCACACACAGGAATCCCACCCAGCCATCCTGAAGACACTGGACAGTATGAATGTCCCACCAAATACCAAACAAGGTACTCACAAATTACCACATAGGTGGTAAACCATTATGTATGGAAGGAGTAATCAGGTACCTAGGGACACAAGTGGACAGTAACCTGTTATGTGACACTCACATTGCCAATGTTGCTAGGAAGACTGTCTATATTGGACACCGTATCATGAAAGGATTCACATCTACGTCAACAGAGGTCATTGTGCCCCTATACTGTTCTCTTATCAGACCCATAATCTAGTACAATGCCTCATTTGGGATGTACCTTACCTGACACCTGCTGCAGTTAGAAAGACCTCAAAGGTACCTCACCAAGAGGATAAAGGGTCTCAAATATATGTCATATGCTGCCTGGCTGTAGACACCCCAGCTGAATGCAGTCACATACTGCCTACACAGAGGCGTTGTATGCCTGTTGTAAAAGGCCATGTCCAACACAGGAGTAATGGACATGCACCACCCCAGAAAACCCAAAGCCATCGAAGCTGTGAGAGTGAGAGATGTCAACCTCAACACATGATGAAATAGGATGTGCTGGAGGGACAGATACATAACCCAGAGGCTCCCTACACCCTGGAACAGAATCCCACTCCATGTTAGGCAGAGCCCCTCACTGACACTCTTCAACAGGAATCTTGCCAAGTGGATGGATGATCGTAGATGTACACTGGGGGTCTTTACTGTGTCACATCCAGACAGATGCACAGTAAAGTAAATCATAAATGGCCATAATATTCACATAGCAAGGGGTGGCGAAAGCCACACACATTCTGGCTAGGCTTATAAATGCCCTAGGGTGGATAGCCTAGTATGAACCTATGAACCTATGAAGATACAAATTGTACAGGACACTAAGGATAATCACAAGGCTTTCTTAACTGATGGTAGGAACCTTGTTGGGAATTCACAGATATGCTCTGAATCACTCAAATATTACAAACAACATACCAAGCACACAGACATATTGCCAACATCCAACCTGACAGGTGCAGTGCAACCCCCCCCCCCCCAGAATGCAAAATATCTATCCCAGCAGACTGCTGGCCCCCCTGACATTGCAGATGCTGAGGTAACAGCCAGCATCTACAAAGCAAAACACACAGCAGCAATGGTATGAGATGGTGTCCTGGGCTGAGTCCAACATGGACTCCAAGAAGAATGGAATGCCAAATCACACTACTGCTCAATGTCAGCCTTACCACAGGATATGTACCCAAAGAGCAGTGTACAACAACAGTGGTCCTTCTTAACAAAGGTGTTGCCTGAATGGATACTGCAAACTACCACCCCAGAATCCTGACAAGCTTGGTCTGCACAGCTATGGAAAGGATCAGCATGTACCGCAGACATAAAGATATTGGGGACCTACTGACACCAGACCCTACCCAGTGTGGCTTTCTTAAGTGCAGATCCTGCCCCTAAACATGTTTGACTCATTTGAAACAGTCATTAAGGTCATTGATGAGGGCAATGTGGTCCACACAGTGTAGCTGGACCTTGCAAAGGCTTCAATACAGTACCCCACGTGTTCATTATAGATAGGCTCACCAGCTTAAATATAAACCCCTATGTCAGTAGAGGGGTTGCAAACCAGACCAAGGACAGAACTGACATGGTCAGACATGCTGCAGCCATGTCAGACTACAAACCAGATATAACTGGCATCCCACAAGGCTTGGTCCTGGGACCTCCCTCATTTGGTATATATGTCCCATAGGTACAGGCCAACATGGAAGGACTGTGTCTGAACATGTTTGCAGTGGACTACAAACTGGCCACCATATCTGAACCTCCAGCTGACACAAGCATCCCACAAAAGGGCCACATAGAAACAGACAACTGGTGCCATAGCCATGTTAGCAAGCTAATTGCAGAAAAGTGCATAGTCAACCCCTGTGGATATACAGTAAGTGCCCACCAATTACCACATAGGTGTTAACCCATTAAGTACTTAACATGTAATGAGAGACCTGGGGACACAAGTTGATAGATATCCTGCATTGGACAAGCATGTGGCTGTAGTGGTTACAGAAACATACCATATACCCACCTAATCATGAAGGTTGTCAGATCTAGATAAAGGGAGGTCATTGTGGCTCTGCAGTCATCCTTCATCAGCGTTACAATTGACTACAATAGCCCCTGTGGGATGTACCTCAGCAGACACCTCCATCAACTGTAAAGTCCCCAAAAGTACCTCACCAGGAGTATCAAAAAGCTTGAACAGATGCCATGTGTTGCCTGATTAAACAAACTGCAGCTCCACACACTGCCATACTGCCCACCCAGAGGCAAGCTGTGCCTGATGTATAAAGCCATGTCCAAGCTGGAATCAATGAACATGCTGCACCTTGTACAATCTGAATGGCAGTGAGCTATGCACATGAGAGACCTGAACCCCAGCACTGACATACATAGGACAAGCTGTACTGAATGATCCATAACACAGAAGCCACCCCCACTCATGAGTAAACTCCAAGTACAGGTTAGCCAGAGAGTCACTCATCGACTCTCCTCAAGAGGAATCTTGATGAGTGGATGGAAGATGGTAGGTTTACCCTGGGTATCACTGTTGTGTCACGGGTAGACGGAGGCACAGTATACTAACCATGACATATGTCATGGCAAACTCCACTTACAATGTGTGTCGAAGGACAAACACACTCTCCGACTAGCATTAGTAATGGCCTAGGGCACATCGCTAGTGTTTGCCAATGTACGCCTATGTTGTGGAATACACTACCAATGTTGGACAAGCCTGGTTTAAGTAGTTCATATCTGAACATAATGCAACATGGTCAGATGTGCACAACTGGCCCCTAACCAGGCTGTTGTGCTCATTATGAAAATGTAAAGCAGTGATAGGACTAAAGCCCAGGATACTGTCCACCACAGTGAAAGTACTGAACCAGTACACTATATAGTACTACAGTGTTAGATCAGTATGAAAGGATGTTGACAACTGTATGCAAAGTATCCCATGCAAACCCTGCAGGCACAGTATAATCCCTGTTGTGTTCAGACACAAAGCAGTTGGACAGTATCTACACAACATGACACACAACAAACAACCATAAACATGAGATATTGTTGAAGTTCACACTCATCCACAAATGTGGTGGGCTGCAGAGTTCAACATATGGAAAGCTCACACTCGGCATGCTCGTACACTTTGATAAATGAGACATATGTCAGACAACATGCCATGGAAAGCCTGAACTGGGCATGCTCACACACTTAGGCCAAATCTCAGTTTAGCAGTTGGCCACACATATCTGGTATTTGTACGTGTTATTCCAGGAACCAACCACATTACAGCAATCTGCCCAGTGCACACAGTTAAATGACTACAGAGACATACATGATATAGTGGATCCCTCCCATATTCAAACATCTTCCACAGATACACAAGTTGTTCATAGAAACAGGGAATGCTATGGCAATAAAGACCTGCAAACAGTCTATCAGCAACAAATATTGTGCATCTGACAATTAAACATATGGGTGTAGAGGTCAACACTAGGCTGTTTGCCCTAGGGAATGACAGCTTAGCCAGAGTGTGCTTGGCATCTGCCTCCCCAGTACAGTAGGCTACTGTGCCACTGTAAAGTAGGTCACATAAGGCACTGTGTGAGGCTAGTGTGCTGTGCCTCTGTCAAGCAGGGACACAGTGGAGATCCCAGAGGTTGAATTTGCTAAGCCACATCCATGTTGTTGGTGTGTGCTGGAAGTGGGTGGTGAGGCCCTCTAACAGTAAGTGGGTGTCAATAACAGACTGAGGGGAGCCTTATCTGCATTGTCTGTACTATTTCACTGTCAACACTTTGTCGTGATGATTATGAGGGATTGAAGTGTCTTGCCAGTACTGTTCAGAGATGTCCTCCCTCTGTGGGCTACTGCTCTGCAATGTATTAGCTCACTCTGTCTGTTGGACAGCTCATATATGGCTGGTGTACACCTGACAGGTGTCCTTTTGTGGAGCAGTCATGGGTATATTTGGGATAGCATGATCAATGCAAACCTTCCACATGCTCGTAGAATGCAATTGTCAAGGATTATGCAGAGTGGCCTGTATACTCCCCCAGCATGGGTCCTTTGAAGTCTTCCACCCCAGTCTTCACAAGTGTAAAGTCTGCTTTTGATAAATACACTTTGTTTGCAGTGACAACCTTGCCTGGGGGTGGGGATGGGATATGGATGTCCAGGGAAAGGTGGGTATGGTCAGATATCAACAATGGTGTTCTACCTCTGGTGTGGAACAGTGAGTACCCATGTTGCAGATGGTCAGGCGCAATATGTATTCCCCCTTGTGGCTGTGGTGAGTGGTTCTGCCATAGCACATGGACTCACAAATTATAGTGGCTGTAGGGTAATGTTGTAGAGGCCTGAGTAGTTCCCACACACAATATACCTGTACCTGACGTTAACAACTGGAATGGTGTATGTGAACACCTGCATATCTTGGCACTGTTCCCAGGGAAGCAAAGTGTGTGTCCTGGATGTGGGAGGAGTGGTCTGAACTGGTTGTGTTGTGTGTTACAGGTCCTGTGGTCACGAAGCATGGTATAGAACATAACCTGCCAGTGCGATGTGCATATCTGACCCTGAAGTAGGTGGCTGCAAATGCATATATATGCTATCCCCCACCTGACAGGTAGTACTAGATGTACATACCTCTGTAGAAATAATGATGTCAGCACCCTATAAATACTGCAGGTGCAGAACAAATGCCCGGTAATTCAGATAGTGCGCTCTGCTAATGCGTCTCCCTCAAGTGTCATAATATAGTTAGGTAGGGGTTTGAATCTTGCAAATGCTGTGGGTGAGCGGGGTTGGTGTGTGTGCAAGTCTGTGTGAGGGAAATGTCCCTTTTGGCAACTGGGAAAACACACTACAGGATGCACATTCCCCTTTCTAAACACTGATGATGTCAGCACCCTATAAGTACAGCAGGAAAAGGGAAACCTCCCAGTAATGCGAATAGCGCGCTCTGCTAATGCGTCTGTCTCGAGTGTCCTAACATAGTTAGGTAGGGGTTTAAATCCTGCAAATGTTCAATGTGTGTGGAGGAGGGTTAGTGTGTGTGCAATTCTGTATGAAAGAAATGTACCTTTTGGCAACTAGGAGGACACACTACAGGATGCACATTCCTCTTTCTAAACACTGATGAAGTCAGCACCCTATAAGTACAGCAGGAGAAGAGAAACCTTCCAGTAATGCGACTAGTGCGCTCCGCTAATGCCTCCGTCTCGAGTGTCATAACATAGTTAGGTAGGGGTTTGAATCCTGCAAATGCTCAGTGTGCGTGGAGGGGGGTTAGTGTGTGTGCAATTCTATATGAAAGAAATGTCCCTTTTGGCAACTAGGAGAACACACTACAGGACGCACATTCCTCTTTCTAAACACTGATGATGTCTGCACCCTATAAGTACAGCAGGAGAAGAAAAACCTCCCAGTAATGCGAATAGCGCGCTCTGCTAATCCATCCACGTTGTGTTTCATAACATAGTTAAGTAGAGGTTTGAATCCTATAAATGGCGAGTTTGGGTGAGGGGGTTAGTGTGTGCGCAATTCTGTGCGAGGAAAATGTCCCTTTTGGCAACTAGGAGAACACACGACAGGATGCACATTCCCCTTTCCAAACACTGATGATGTCAGCACCCTATAAGTACAGCAGGAGAAGAGAAACCTTCTCGTAATGCGAATAGCGCGCTCTGCTAATGCGTCCGTCTTGAGTGTCATAGCATAATTAGATAGGGGTTTGAATCCGGCAAGTGTGTGTGGTTGGGTAAAGGAGATTAGTGTTTATGCAATTCTGTGTGAGGGAAATGTCCCTTTTGGCAACTAGGAGAACACACTACAGGATGCACATTCCCCTTTCTAAACACTGATGATGTCAGCACCCTATAAGTACAGCAGGAGAAGGAAAACTTCCCAGTAATACGAATAGCGCGCTCCGCTAATGTGTCCATCTTGTGTTTCATAACATAGTGAGATAGGGGTTTGAATCTTGCAAGTGTGTGGGGGTGGAAGTAGGGTGTGTGCAACTACATGTGTGAAAGAACTGACCCTTTTGCCAACCAGTACAACACACCAGCTGCTGCATATTCCAATCTCTACACAGAGATGATGTCAGCACCCTACAAGTACAGCGGAAGAGGAAAAATCTCCCAGTAATGCAAATAGCACACTCTGCTACTGCATCTCTCACTTCTGTCATAGCACAGTTAGTTATGGGTTTGAATTCCACACATGCCACATGTGTTTTTGTCACACAGAATGCCCATGTGTGTGGGTTGCTGTTCACAATAATGCATGACATCGATTAAACCAATAATGGCAATGGATACAGATGATGTATGTGTGTGCCAAATACACATATGTACCTGTGACATATAGTTCTCATGTCTGACACCTGTCACATGTGAATACTTGGTATTTGCACTGGATAACATTATGACTGTGGTCTTCTGTGCGGGTGCTGCATGTGGTATGTGTATATATAGTGTGAGATGTATATGGTATCATCCTAGCAGCGAGAGATACACATCTGGTCTGGGGCATATAGTCTACATGTTGTTGATGAACAGGTGCTGCATGTTTTCACCTGTTGTGGGAGTGGTAACAAGTTGTTCCATAGCAATGCAGTGACTACATGCTAGGAACCTTTCAGCTAGGGTGTTGTAGCTACAGTAATTCATCAGCATTCAGTAATACGTCAGCATTCCTGGTGAGGGTATGATGCCAACCAAGGTCAGGGTCATACCAGTCTGTGCCACATGCTCAGAGAGCCCTTCCATGTTCCCTATCATGTAGTCCAGGGAGGTACATCACATGTCAACCATAATGGCATGGACAATGACTGAGTCATATGTGTCCATGACTCTGACTGACCTGTATGCTTGTGTTATGTGGTGGACCATAGTGCCCCACGGGTATATCACTGTGACCTTCACCTTGTCCAGCCTGGTGAGCGGGACCTCACTGTACCGGACAATAAAGGTACCTAACACAACTGTAGCAGGTGTGTTGTCTAGCCGTACAGGCTGTGACTGTTTGGCACACAGGATTTGTGTGCTATGTGTTGCACGTGCTGTGTTCTGGCTTAGCGTATGCCTGTGTGCCATCTGCAGAGGTGTCTGCTGCTCAGGCAGGATGCTATTCTGAGGCTCCATGAATGGCCCAGTGTGTTCACGTGTTTGGATTGCTGTCAGTGTAGGTCTACATCAGACTGGTATTGTAGTCACTGTAGTATTTCATGCCACCTGACAGGTTATGCCAGTACTGGGTTCAGAGTGCTTAGTCCCCAGTTTGGCCATGTGGTTGCATCTCATACATGTGTTGTACGTCCATGTGTAGGGGAGAGGGTTGACTGTGTACATGTGGCAGCTGTGACATTGCCACATGGCCCACATATTCCACAACTGTACCATAGAGGTGAATGACAAGTGACCTTTGCACATGCTACCATAGTATTGTGATTGCCATGGTGATTACCAGCACATAGGGCCAATGGGGAACAAGGTACATAGGTTCATAGGTTCATAGGTTCATACTAGGCTATCTGCCCTAGGGCATTTATAAGCCTAGCCAGAATGTGTTTGGCTTTCGCCACCCATTTTAAATTTATTTTGCTATGCCCTTTTTCGAGGTTAGTATACTGTGCCTCTGTCTAACAGTGACACAGAAGTGATACCCGGGTAAACCTACGATCTCCCATCCACTCATCAAGATTCCTCTTGAAGAGAGTCAATGAGGGACTCTGCCTAACCTGGACTGGGATTTTATTCCAGAGTGAAGGGAGCCTCTGGGTTATGAATCTGTCCCTCCAGCATGTCCTATTTATTTCAGTGCTGAGGTTCAAGTCTCTCAAGCATGTAGCTCGATGGGATTTGGATTTTCTGAGGTGCAGCATGTCCATTAATTCCGGTTGGACATGGCTTTATACGTCAGGCACAGATCGCCTCTGAACAGGCGGTATGCCACTGAGTAGGGCTGGAGTTTCTTTAACCGGGCAGCATATGGCATCTGTTTGAGCCCTTTGATCCTCTTGGTGAGGTGCTTTTGGGGTCTTTCCAGTTGCTGCAGGTGTCTGGTAAGGTACATCCCAAAAGGGGCATTGTACTCAATTATGGGCCTGATGAGGGATGAGTAAAGAGGCATGATGACCTCCCCTGATCTAGATGTGAATCCCTTCATGATGAGGTGGGCTATATAAAATGTTTTTCTAACCACTTTGGCCACGTGGTTGTCAAATGAGAGATTGTTATCAACTTGGGTCCCCAGGTCCCTAATTACTACTTCTGTACTTAATGGATCACCACCTATGTGGTAATTTGTGGGCACTTTGTTTTTGCCAAAGGGGATGACTATACACTTTTTGGCATTTAGCTTGAGGCCATGGCTCTGGCACCAGTTGTCTGTTTCTATGAGGCCCTTTTGGAGGATGCTTGTGTCAGCTGGAGAGTCGATTATGGCGGCCAGTTTGCAGTCATCTGCGAACTTGGTCAGCCACAGTCCTTCCGTGTTGGCCTGTACCTCCGAAAATATATACCGAACAAGAGAGGTCCCAGGACTGAGCCTTGTGGGACACCACTTGTAACTGGTTTGGAGTCTGACATGGCTCCAGCAATTCTAACCATGTGGGTTCTGTCCTTGAGCCAGTTTGCAATCCATCTAGTGACATAGGGGTTTATATTTAAGCTGGTGAGCTTATCTATAATGCCCGAGTGGGGTATTGTATCGAAGGCTTTTGTGAGGTCCAGGTAGGCTGTGTGGACCACCTTCCCCTCGTCAATGGCCTTGGTGACTGTTTCAAAGAAATCAACCAGGTTTAAGAGGCAGGATCTGCCCTTAACAAAGCCGAACTGGGTATATATATCTCACATATATAGCATCTGTCTGTCTATTGGTGGATACACATGTAAATGGCCAGGTATCAGTGCTCAGCCAACAACTGTGCAACAGTACCTGGCACACTCCATACGACATACTACCAAACCCCAGCAGTCAGAACACTGATTCAGGTCCAAAGCACCTCCTCACTCTGGGGGTTTGTATCGAGGTACTGTATGGGGTACATCATCAACTACTGTGAGTTGACCACAAACTAATTGCCCTGGATAAACATATCCCACCTCCACCACCAGCACAAATGACTACAGTGAATAACATTTCAAATGCAAACTTTACACTTTGTAACAGTAACATGGTACCTTTCAGCCCACTGGGCCAGTGGAAGACACAACCCACAATGCTGACCCCTTCACAAATTATTTCTACGGACATCTCTGAGAATGCATGGATCATGCAATCCCATATAAGACCAAGACACTCTCCACAAAGGGACAGCATCCTGTCTGGTGGACCCCAGCCATAGACAGATTGTATAACAAAAGATGGAAGCTACTGCAAGACAGAGCATAATTCCATAAAAGGAAGGCATGTCTGATCAGCACTAGTAAGGAGCTATTTTCTCTCATACAAACATCCATGGGCAACTTTGAGAGGGAAATCAACAGGGACACTACAGATAACCACAAGGCCTTCTTCAGTTATGTTAGCAACCTGGTCAGAAACCCTCCAATATGCTCATAGTTAGTACACAACAACAAATAATTCACTGAACCCACAGATATTGCCAATATTGTGGCAGACAGGTTCAGTGCAGGTTTCCCCCCTCCCTCTCCCCCAAAATAAGACATATTTATCCCAGCTGACTGTAACCTCCCTGTCATCACAGATGTCCAGGTGAGAGCCGCCCTCAGAAAAGCAGAATACACAACATGAATGGGACCTGATGGTATCCCCGGTTGCATGCTACATGAACTCCAAGAGGAGCTAAACACACATATAGAAGTGCTATGTAACACTAGCCTGACTACAGGATATGTACCTGTACACTGGCGCACAGCAGCAGTGGTTCCACTCCACGAAGGAGGCACCACTACATACCAATACAATACAACACAATACAATACATTACAATACAATACAATACAATATGCTATTGCCCCTGGGACTACAGCAGCATACTGTTCTGCTACCCTGACCATTGTGACACATGTGATGTGATGGTACCTGCTGCTGTCAAACAGTTACACAGGGTGACTCATATGGCATATTACCTATCTGACTAACATTCAGCAGGGGTATGTGTGACATGTACTCATGGGGAGTCTTGCTTCTTAACGCTGTGTAGTTTATTGCAGGGTATGTCTTATATGTGGGTAGGAACCTGTACCTCCACCATGTGCTCTTTACTGCAGTGTCACGGATGACACACAGCAGTCATTTAGGTTGTGGATGGTGTGAGGTGTTACTATGGTTGTTGGACATCTGTCATAGGTGTGACTTAAGTATGTAAATCCAGGAGTGGTAACCTCTATGTGGGTAGTATGTGTGTACTCTGTGGTGTTGTCAGTCACTGTGCATTGGTAATGTGTTTGAGTGCATTGTCACAGTATTGTACATGTCACTGTGTCCTTCTCCATATCTGTAGCTGTCATGTGAGGTACATACCGTGGCAGCCATTGTGTGGTGTGGAGGGGTACACTGACCCACATTTCCATAGCTGACTCACCATGTCTGCTGACACATACCATGTGCAGGTATTCCAGGAATAGTGTGCCACTGTGAATATCATTGGGGGGACTATTGTACACATTTACGACCCTGTTCACCCCTGACACATGCAGTGGTGGGCAGCCAATCACATATCTGGTGGTTACTGGTGTAGGTGATTTGAAATGGGGTATGGTACTTCAGTTTTGACACTGGTGTTCACTCCATGCCTTTGTCACCAGGCACCTGTTGCAATACATCTGTACACATGTGCCTCACTCAGAATATATATACATCTCTCTCTCTATATATATATATATATATATATATATATATATACATATATATATATATATATATATATATATATATATATATATATATGTATATAGATATATCTATATGTATATATATATATATATATATATATATATATATATATATATATATATATATATGTCTGTATACATATACACATATATATATTGATGTACATATATTGCTATAGATATGGAGAGGGTGTGTGTGACAGAGAGGGGGTGAGAGTGACAGAAGGGGTGGGACAGGGGTAGTGTGAGATCATCATATACAGTCATACCTGTAGATAGCCAGATCTGTCTGTCTATGTATATGTATCTACATATATCTATATCTGTATGTGTGTATTACATATATATGTTTGTACATATTCTATCTATCTACATCTGTCTATGTATTCCTACATCTCTCTCTATGTATGTATACATATATGCATATTATATATATATATATATATATATATATATATATATATATATATACATACATACATATGTTGACATACATGCGTATCCATATGATAGATAGGTATATCAACATGTTTGTTTACAAAACTGTATACACACACTAACATACTGCTAAACATACATAACTGTGAAACCTACTTTGTACATTGCACTACAACCTACATTCAACCTACATTGATATGTGCACATAGATGCTCTCACATACATATGTATGCACAGCCTTCACTGATAGTTGCTGTATGTCCCCTGCCCTTTGCACATCTTCATATACATATGGATACAGACCAATGACACATATGGAGGGTTCACAGTATGTAGACTTTTATAGTATTACTTTACATTACCTGTGTTTGTCACAGCTGCTTGTGTTGCCGTCTGGTTTCATGTCCTGCTGCTTCACTTGCCAGTTGTCAGCTTTCAAGTGGTTGTTGCTGACCGGTTTTGTTTGTGTATGTTTAATTTTTTTTTCTCTGTCTCTCTCTCTCTCTGTCTCTCCCTACCTCCACAGGGTGCAATGAAAGTATTGCATGTGTGGACTGGGAGTACAGCATGCTTTTGTAGGTATCTGCATATGTCCATGTGATGGCCTCTGCACCAATTGTTAGCCAGCATTTGCTAATTGCATGCAGCCAGTTGTGTACTGATTGCAGTTCTCACTGTGATTTCAGGACAGTGCTATAAAAAGTTATGTGAGATAGGCGTAACCCTTTCAGATTTTAAGGGCAGGGACCATGCTGGTATGCTGCGGACACAGTTCTGTGAGTGTAATGGTTAGTATCGCTCTCATATTTCTGGCTGTGTTATAGATTAACATTTCTCCATTCATTTCTCCAGTTTCCTGTACTAAGTGTGCATGTACACTGACACCTAAGACTACTACTACTGTTAATGTGGGTGTGTGTGCTTTCCTGTGGGACATGTGGTGTAACTGGTGTATAGCAGTGGCTCTTGCACTTTGTTGCTATGGCTTCAATATTTGCCCTTTACATTCACTACTTGTATGCCTGCTGGGTGTCTTGACTGTAGTGTGTTGCTGTGGCTTTCCTATTTTCCATGTACATTCACACCTTGGAATGCTTGCTATATCTGCTTGGGTGTTACTGCATGCAGTGTGGTCTGGCCATGGTGTGGGCCTTGACACCTATTAGGGTATTTGAGTATGCTGCTGAGCAGGCCTCAGAGACTCTCAGGTGCATCTTTTATCTGCCTCATGGAATGGTACATATCAGTGGGGTACACCCATTATATTGTCTGGTATTCTGCAGTTGTGACTGTGGGATAGCATGAGCATATGTATTACTACACTATTTCTGCCGTGCAAGTGGTGCATACTTTCAGTACTTCATAGTTACCATTGCATGTGTTGTAACACCTTTCTGCCTACTGTTTGTACATTTCACAGGGAGTCTGTGGGGCATCCCTGTAACTCAGTCACTGTTGCTATGTCTAGGCTCTTAACTATTAAAATATGGCAGTGTCAGACCTCTCAAGTGTACAGATATTTGCAGGTTGTCCACATTTCTGTCTCATATTTTGGTCAATATCTCATGAACAGCTCTTTCTGGCAAATCACTCTGGGCTCAAGTCAGACTATAGTGACAAACATTTAAGTTTCAGACTTCATACCCTTCCAAACATTCAACAAAATGCAGAACATGTTACTCTCTGAACTGTCTAAGTTTGTTGTAGCATTATTTGGAATGTGTTCCTGTTTTTGGCCCTTTGCTCCACATATTTTATTACTTGGTCCGAATGTGTTCCTGTAAGAGGTTGTGGGGTATGGGCAGTGATTATCCTGCTGTGAGTATGTGTGTGGCTTGCAAGGTGCTGCAGTGATATTATTACCTACTAGCTACCAACTAGCATTGCTGTTTCTGTTCACACACTACTATTATAGAAATCCACTAGATTTGACAGTAAATATACATGACATGCTTTGTGTACTACACATCCTATATTCCCTTTACATTCATTCCTATTATTACATGATATATTTATTGTAGCACAATGTTCTTATATAACAGTCATGGCTTAGTGGTAAGTCATGCAGACTACTGTTTCCAAGGTCCTGGGTTCGGGACTGACAGTGGGATTTTATTTTGCTTTTGAGCAGACTACAGGACCTGTCATTCAGAGTGACTAAGGCACTTTTAAGCAGTTGTAACCGGGTTAGCGCTGGTTTGCTGAGCTCCCATGCGCACTGGCATTCAGCTCCAAGACACCGCTTACAACCACTTAAAAGTGCTTACTCTTGCGCACACCCGCGCTATTTTCTTTGAAAGAAATGAAAATGGGGAGACAGGAAAGTGGTGAAAAAGGGGTCACGAAGAGGGTAAGACAGTAGGGAAACAAGCTTGGGTTTTGCAGGAGGGATGTAGGTAAGGCCCATAGCTGCCCATTTCTTCATCAGCAACAGCTGTGCATATGTTTGTAATTTGGTGTGACATTTGAAACCTTCCACCCCTGAGAGAGGTGTGAGGACAACAATAATACTTCTTGTACAGCCAATTGTAATTGACAGTTTCCATGTCCAGCAGACATGTGTGCGAAATGGGCAGCTATGTATGGGGCGTAATTTTTTTGTGGGTACAGAGTGCCCTTTTTTTTTTTTTTTTTCAGGTAGGAGTGGTATGTCAGGTAAAGGAAGTCGGTATAGCTGGGGAGGTAGGTTGGGTAGGTCAACAGACAAGACAAACAAGATGCATACAGGGGCAGTGTATGACATGTGTGGGGGGTTACACAATTGACGGGGACGGATGTTTGGATATCTAGAGCCCATGAGCCCACAGATGGCAACAGTGGAACTGATATCCCCACCCATGGGCAGTTGCCACTGTGCCCTCACTGCCCAGGATGGGGCTGTGCTGGGGGCTGTGTAGGCCGGGCAGCAGGCACACCTGTTAGTTGTGCCACCTGTGCCGCAAGCTGGCGTAGGGGCCCAAGAACAGCTTCCTGGATCTCCCTACGCACCACAGTCTGGACACTATGGAGGGTGAGTGGTTGTTCTCCTCTAGCCACACTTGCAGAGGGGGGACGAGCCCCATCCCATGCAGCGCTTCCACCCGCAGGTGGCACAGGGCCACCGGAGGAGGGTCCGGACTGGGCACTACTGCCAGGTGCACTCGCCAGCTGAGGTGGGAGAGGTGGGTCTGCTGGAACCCGCCTTCCCTGTCGTCCTATGTTTTGCATTATGTCATGACAGTCTGGGTTAGTAACATACAATACCATTCACAATTAGTTGTAACAGCATGCATTAGTATTCCCATTAACCAAACACCCAGATATTCAAACCATTGAACAGCAAGCATAACACATGCATAATTTGAACAGCAATACACAGTCCAACAACATGCAGGGTTGATTGATGGCAACAGGCCATCAGGTTTGGATGTATGAACAGGGCAGATGCATCAACGTACATGCAAATATGTATGACCCAACAGGACAAATGTCCAGGGGTGTTAATTGTGATTGCACATACCAATTTCACATGGAATGGATTATATGTGGTTATAGGGTAGGGTGAAGAAAATTTAATTAACACCTTCAAATACCAATAAATATGCTGTACATTTCTAATAGCTGCAGATATATACACACTACAGTTCTACCTACAGTTTCCTATGTGATAACTACTTCAAGTTGGTGATAGGAATGTTACTGCTACATCAATATACATTTTCATTTTTATTCATACACATTCTTATCTGTCTCTGTTCGGCTACATCATCCTGCTACATTTGCTTTATATAGCTATAGACAACTGTGGATGTTTGGTATTTCAGACAACCATACTATCTGCATATTGCAGACTGAGAGCAACATATCCAGATTTTGGGATACACATTCCAGCTGCAGGAACATTTTGAACATATTTCGCAGTTTGGTTCTGCTTGTCACATTCATTTCATTCTGTACTGACTGCAGTATACTTTATTCAGGAGTTATTACTACTTTATTGGTGGATTCATAACTCTTTCTCACACTCTCTCACTTGTTTTATTTTTACAATTCAGGATGGTACTTACTTCTAGGCTTTATTGACATGTTTTACCTGTAGTTATTACAATCCTTTCCAACAGTCTCACTTCTGTCATGTTTCTGTATTTCAACAGGGATATATTTCACGCATGTGTTTTACTCAGCTTCTGCAGCTGTACTTTTCAGCCTGCTGCAGGTTTTGTACTATTATATTACAGGTGGGACATCTTTATTTCAGACTTTATTTCAGACTTTTTCATTTCTCTGTTTGGATTACAGACTGCATCACACTTTTGTAATCAAGCAATACTTGCAAACCCTCTTACACTGTTACTTGCACATTTTATTACTTAGTGACTACACTGCACTCTTTTGCTAACTGTAATACTTTTATATTTATTTACAGTTACAGGGAGAGGATTACTGACCTGCCTGGTGGTGCAACTGCACCAGCCTATCGCCATAGGCTCTACGATTCACAGAACGGACACCTGCAGCTGTAATATAAATAAAGTAATATTGGAATACACATCTCCATAATATCAGCTAGGTTAATTTCTTACATAAATAATTAGATGTAACTTACTCAGTAGTGGGGATTTGGGCATTTGCCGGGCCTCCTGGATCCAACGGTTCAGTTGGTCCTGCTTCTGTCTCTTCAGGTCCGCATGGTGATGACGGACCTGCTCACCAGTCCTTGGTATCCCTGTGGCACTGGTAAGATCATGAGCCAACCGGTCCCATGCCTCAGCCCTATATGCTCCCCACAGGACCTGGCCCTGCATGAGTTGGGCCTCATGATTGTGGACAAGGAGCCAAACCATATATTTGGACTCTTCAACACCCCACCTCTGTGCTCGAAAGCAACTACCCTCACCTACACCTGACATTTTGGCTGCAAGTTGGTTCTACAATTGGTTATGCTGTGTATTCCCGCCTATGAGGCTTATATATGCCGTTTTTCCTGCACGTATCTGTGATTGGCCATTTTGGAATTGTATCAGCTTCACAAATCCTGCTTTGTCATGCTCCTCTTTCTATTCATTCCTATATATTTGCTATTACTGCATTTCTAAGTACAGCTGTCATGGCTTAGTGGTTCAGTACCTTGACTATGGTGCATGGTATCCTGGGTTCGAACCTGTCCACTGCTTTTTATATTTTATGACTGTCTACACAGGCTAGGAGGTGTGTCTGTGTAAAGGCAGTTTTGTTACAGCTTGCTCAACGTTGCCCGTCGGTTAGCTTGTTGGTGCGGTGCGCAGCTCCGCGCAAACGGGTTATGCTGGTTTACGCTTCATTTGGCTGTCAGCACACATATTACGCTCAGCTCAGCTAGGGGCACACAGTTTCAGCGTGTTAAACCACTGCTCACCTACAGGCACTCATTTTGCACCTGTTGAACCACTGCTCACCTATGGGCACTCATTTTGCACCTGTTAACCCACTGCTCACCTTCGGACACTCATTTTACACCTGTTAAACCACTGCTCACCTACGGGCAGATGCACTCAACTTGTTAAACTGTAGCTCAGCTATAGGCACATCTGGCATTTTTTATTATTTTGTTATCTCACATTTCTTCAAAATAAATGGCCCATTTCATTACATTTTACATAAAATATAATTTTATATGTGTACATATATGTCAGGGTCTTGTTTCGTGTTTATTTCACTAAAAATAAAAATTGATGTTGTGGGGGCTCGAACCATGACTGCCTGCTCTTCAGCCGATGTCTCTACCGCTACGCTATTGCTTTTTGCCTTACTTTGCATATTTAGTTCTTATATGCTTTTCCACTGACTGCTAACTGTGGCTTAGCTACGGGCACGCCCGCGCAAACGAGCGCACTCATGGGCAAACATCTTTACAATTTAAAAAAAATATAACATGTTCATTTATATATTTTATGTTCATAGTCTGTGGGGGCATGTGTTGTGTTGTGTTTATTCACATTTCCATGGACTCTGTCGTGAGGGTTTACTTTCTGGACTTTTACTCTTCTGGGGGCATGTCCGTTTGCAGGGCTTGGCCTACGGACACGCCCCCTACTGTCTTCCACAGACCGTGTAAGCCTTAGGTGTGATTCAGCATGCCCTCATGCATATGCATGACATGCTGACGTCACACCGTTTAACTGCAGCCTCCGTGTAAGCCTTGTAACTCTTACACGGAGGCTTCGTGAATCCTGCCCATTGAAAAATTTGCAAATGGTAAGGCTTGAAAATAGAATCTGTAAAGTTTTATACTGCTACAAACCAGTTTGCAGGAGTAATTTTTTTCCTTTTTCAAGAATACAGTAATTTAATTTTTCTAGTATTTACTGTAATATTTTCATTTATTTTACTGGCTTGATTATATATACAAAGTTAAACAAAAGGAATATTTCACTGCTTTGTTTTCAATCCATTATTTTGTTTAATTTCATGATTATTATTGAAAATAATTGTCAAAGAGGAGGGGAGTGTTAGAAAAAAATCTCGGCTGGGGAGGTGCTAAAAAAATTTCAGCCCCAGGTGTCAAATATGCTAGGAACACCACTGAACATAACTCTGACATATTTTTGTCAACCAGAGAAGCTGTTATGGATAGTAATTAATAAAGAGTTGAAGGATTTTATCTGGGGGGTAGGAAAAGAGTCAAGTGGGACAAGTTAACCCTTTCAAAAGAACAAGGAGGTTTAGGATTACCCAATTTGAAGGGTTATTTTAGAACTATACAGTTAAGGCTTTTATATATAGCACAAACAGGAAGCAAAAATTCTAAGTGGAAAGAGATGATGATGAAGTAGGGGGGAATTCAAGAAAAAAGGAAAGAGTTGAATTTTGGAAGTAGATCCTAAAGGAGAATAACAACAGTCGTGCAAAATATATTCATAAAGTAGCAGAAAGTATACAAAGAACTAAACCAATACAAGAATGAAGAAATTATATTCTGCTGATAGGGATGACTACAATTAGGGGTAATAAGAACAGGCAAGAAGGGGCTGGAATTTACTGGAGGAAGCTGGAAAAAGAACCATTGTATTGGGAACAAATAATTAGAGAGAGAAAGGTAATAGAATGGGAAGAGGCCAAGGAAACTTTTGGACTGCAGTCTAGAAAAAGCCTCCCCTATCAGTTATTGATATCAGAGTATAGGCAAAGAGAAAGGGCTAGTGGAATCTTAAGTGAAAGATCTTAACTGGTTGAGTTTTTAGTTGAATCTAGAATAGAAGCGTCTGTTAATATATATATATATATATATATATTTACAATCAGAGGAGGTCAGAAAAGATTGGCAAGAGAGAGATTAGATAAGCAATTCACAAAGAAACAGTGAAAGGACACATGCATAGCTTTCAAATATCCAACAAAGTGTAGAAGATTTAGGATTTTTCATGGAAGTGCTTGCATAGCTACGTTTATACCTCAATCAGACTCCAAAGAAATTTTTTTCCTCAGGTAGATGGCAAATCTTGGAGGTATGATGGGGAAGAATGAGATACCTGGGAGTATATGTTATTGATGTGTAATGAGTTGGCAGACTTTAAACATTCTCTACAGAGTACTCTGTCAGGAATACTGGATAAGCAAATGAGTGCAGCTAAGTAAATTATTTGTTGAGTTGTGATACAGAAATTGAATTGTCTGGACACAGTAAGGCCTTGTTAAATTTAACTCAGGTGGCTGCCAAAAAAAAATTACTAAAAAATGGAAATAAAAGTCTAAACCAAACATCCTTGAAGTTGTGAAAATTGTAACAGAGATAAACAAACAGGAAGTGGGATCTTTAGAGAAGGGTAGGAGTAAATTACATAGACAAAAATTAAAATTGTGGTGACAATACATGCAGAGAAAATGTTTTGGAGGAGGAATGCTGTTTAAGAGAAGGCAGGAATTGAATAATTTATGTAATGTTAGTTTGATGATATTGTATAGAACAATATTGTCATTGTTATATTTCCTGAGTTTGCATTTGTAATTTCTGTGTACAACTTTACCATGTATCGACATTGTCTTTAATTGTTTTTAATTATTTTATATATAATATTGTAGAGCTTTTCTCCCTTGGCCTCCACTGAAAATGGGCTCTTCCTAGGCCCGGTGGACTTTCCCGGTCAACACATGCAATAAATAAATAAATAAGTATATGTATAATACTTGTAAATGTGAACATGTTAATATGGTTTGATTACTTTTATATAAATGTAAGTTTGCCTATGTTACAAGTGATAATTCAATAAAGGTGTTTCTTAAAACAAAACAAAAAAAAAGATGACAAACTTGGAGAAAATCATATTTTCTTCCTTTTCCAAATTCCCAAATTCTGTGACCTCAAAGCACAGCAGGACATTTGTGGCAAAGTAAACTATAATGTTCTAAGACCTCAAAAGCATACAGCAATGAATAAACAGAAGCAATACTATGATATTACTAAGGAGCAATATCATTAATATCAAACCAATCAATATCAGTGCTCCCATCTGTGTTCTGAGTGTGCAGTAAATACATATTTTATCTTTTAGCAAGTAGCATAAATATTGTGGGTCTTTCAGAATTTTACTACTGTTTATTTATTAATGCTTTGTTGACCAGGTTAGTCTCACTAAGCAGCAACATCTTTTTAGGGGACCCCTGAGGTGGTATTCATACTGACTTGGGGGAGATTTGGCCCAAGCACTGGGTAATTCCTCCACTCTTTTCAGTAAATGCTGTGAGATCTTTTACACCCACAGGAGCTGGCACCATCTTATGCAGATGGGACCTTGGGTTAACATCTCATTCAAAGGGTGCTACATTAGGAGTGCAGCATGTACCCTGTACTGCACTGTAGTGTTAGTACTGGAAAAATAATCCAAGTACCTGGGCTGAGAATTGAACACGCAACCTTCTGATCTTCTAGCACCAAAGGCACGTGTTAAGCCAGTGGCACAAAGGGACTTTAGTAATGCACCAAGAATGATGGAAAACAGCTGTTATTGATTCAGTGAGAGTGTAGATAAACTAAAGGTAACACATTGCTGCATTATAGGGTTATCACTACATTCAAGTATCATGGATATTTATGCATCTGCATATTAGAAATGGATGTCTTTTTTGTGCCTACTATATGGCTGTAGCTCACTGTTTTTTTCCCCCCACTCTGCTGTAACTCACATCTACTGCTGATTTCACAGATTTGCAAAATACATCGGCAACTGATGATGGTGCCACCGTTGCCAGTGAGGTTATAGTTGCTATGGTGTTGTCAGTGTGGGACAGGTGACAATACCAGCTACCTTGGCCTACTTCTTGATGAAGCCATAGTTACCTTGTTCATGTATGTGTTACAAGAATGACAAAAGTAGAAGACGGACCTAATGATTATTTCATGTTACAGTGCCAGGGGACATGGTTGATTCTGGTTTATGTGTTAAGTATATCAACACAGGTAGCCTATTTCATGGTGCAGACATTGCCTAGATTATAGCTGAGGATGAAACAAACCCCTCCACAGTGGGTATCACTATGTCCTGTAAAATATCATGCTGTTACAGAGGCATCCATGCTGTTATAGAGGCATTCATGTTGTTACAGAGGCATCCAACAACAATGAATTATTGATTGCTTGTGGAACAGTCAGTGGGCTTAGACAGCATTCTGACATTACCTAAATATGCAACAATGCATTTGAGAGTATCTTAATCCACTTCCTGACTATGAATGTGCAGCAATAAACTATGGATTACCAAACATCTATTGTTGCAATATCCTTCCATCAATGGCAGTGATGCATAGAGTTATACACTGATGAGACCAATATTACAGCTTTTATGTTTTGTATACTGTTAAGGTTGAAATAATTTCTTAAGCAGAATGCAAGCAAATCAGCATGGTGCAGATAATTAGGCACACATTTATAGTTTCACAGCATAAACACAATTAAGACAGTTCTGAACAAGTCAATAAACAGGATAACAAATGCTGCAAAAGCTATGATTGTAGCCAGTGATCTGGTAAGGTATTTGGACTCTAATTTGCTATAAAGATCCCAGAGTATCCCAGAAAGAGTGACCTGCAAGTCTTTTTGTGCTAAGGACATTCTTGCTGCAGATTCATATCAATTAATCGAAGGTGGAATTGATGAACTCAAATAAATTGAAACCGGTTCAGTGAAACCACCTTTAGCAAACACTGAAACTATTTTTTTGCAGGGTGGCAAGCCCCACTGCACCCCCATGTAGAGGGACCCCCCTATACCCCCAGGAATTATATATACCAGCTCCACGGACACACACCAGTGGAGAAAAAGACAATCTCCACTTTCATCAAAGGCAATTTTAGCAAACTTGCTTTGATTTCTTTGCATTCACTGAAGTCGAATTTGAAGGCTTGACATGCTCCCTCTTGCTGTAACCTAACACCCACACATGGGCCAGGATGCTTTCAAAATTGTGATCTTTCTCTTATAACCCCACTGCCAATATCCTAACAATAGGATATATATTTATAATAGTTGCCAGCAACATGTCTTGCAGCATATGAGCCACATCCTCATAATAATATATAATCATATATGGTTATACTATACCAGCAACATCAAGGTAAATGCTAATTGTGCCTATATGCATAGATGTTATGTGGCTTCTGCAATGTGATTAAATAGTACCACTATGCATTGTCACTTCTATGTCGGTCTGTTTCCTTTGAACACCTGGGTATATATCTATAAAAAGTGTGTCTCAGGCATGCAGTGATAACCTTGTAGTGCAGTAATGTGTTACTTTTAGCATATCTATGCTCTCAGTGCATCACTCACAGCTAAAAGTTTTCCATTGTGCTTGGTGTATTACTAAAGCCACTTTGTGTCAGCGGCAGAAGATTAGAAGGTTGTGTGTTCTATTCATACACAGGGTGTTTGGATTAATTTTCCAATGGTAACGCTGCAGTGCACAGAGAAACACCTTTCCATATGCACGTAAAGAAAATGCTGATATATGTTCTGGGTGTGTATGACTATATGTTATTAAGAACTGTACATCCTGTGTGTTCTGT
The DNA here is from genome assembly GCF_019279795.1 of Protopterus annectens. NCBI lineage: Eukaryota > Metazoa > Chordata > Ceratodontiformes > Protopteridae > Protopterus > Protopterus annectens. Next base: position 462,808,148 of record NC_056734.1, on the reverse strand, counting down.
GTGAGGGCAAGCCATGAGAATCCCTTGCAATTCCCAAAGTTCTCCTCATTCGAATTCCTGTGTAATCTGGATGTTTTCATCAGAAGTTAGCTTTGCCATCCTAGTGTTTGCATATCTGTGGTCCTGATCTATAGCTTAGTCTTTCATATATTACACAAAATGTGATTAGCAGCATTCAGGAAATGGTAATATGAAAAGCAGTTATTTATTTCTAAGTATTACATGAAGTAATAGAACTATTTTAGGGAAATAAACAACAAAATAAAATACAATTGGTATAATCAGATGAACTGGTATCCAATGGGACATATCAAGTCACATGAGCATTTTAAATGGATGCTGGTTGATTAATCAAGAGGGAAGTAAGTAGATCAAACGTCATTATTTACGTCTGTGAGCTGCATGAAGGTATTCTGAGGGCTCAAGCCACTGAGGATGCTCTGCTGAATTAATTAGGTTTCTTAAAATATACCTTCTGATGTAGTTAGGAAAGACAAGTTTCATCTCTTTAGATTTTGGATTTCTTACTGAGCTTTTTCCACAATCTGTTCATGAATAAATCTAGTTTGATTTTTGTAGATAAAACTAGATCAAATATTTCGGCTGTAAATATTGGTATGTTAAATTGAACAGTGTGTGTATGTTTATTATGATTCTGTACTTTATCAAAGTAAGAAGGATTTAATAAACTGCAATAGTACCAGAAGTGAAACAGAAAGTTCTAAGTCAGTCGCTGATAGTGTTAATTAAATAACTTATTTGGAATCCTTGCTTGACAACATTTCACTTTGTGTGCAAAGGAATTGCAAGGAACTTTCAAGAAATAAAACAGAATGTTATTAGAGGTTAGAAACCTTCAGAGTTACTAGAACTACTAAGGAGCAATTAAAAATTCTTTTTTTTTCAGTTTTATAATTCAACTGTGGTTTGAAACAACTGATTTTATAGGTTCATAGGTTCATAAGTTGATACTAGGCTATCGGCCCTAGGGCCTATACAAGCCTAGCCATAACAATTCCCTGGATATTTCTTCCCACAGTATTTTCTTCCCCACATTTTGCAGATTCACTTGCATGTAATGTGGTGGACAATTCACATTCTGTTCAAAATGCAAGATTCAAAGGAATCATATGAGTTCCAAGATAATTTAGTATCATAATCATCAATGTCTACTCTCAAGATGTACCTGCTTTTGGAAAGAAGGCTAGGCCATTTAGTTCTGAGGTAAATTTGAGGGCATCTATCAAGTTATCCAGGTTATCTTTCAAAGAAGATATATATTGTACTGTTTAATCAGCAGAGAGTGCTTGTTCCAGAAATGAGAGATGACCTCTCTCTCTTTCTCTCTTTCTCTCTCTGTCTCTCTTGTCTATTTTGTCTGCTGTTGAAGATGTAGAGCCTTGGTTCCAGTCTTTGCTAAGGTATTAGACTTGCAAAAATATAGGAGATCAAGGAAAACATTGTTTCTAATAGTGCAGTAGTTGAGGAAATTATCACCCCTCAAAAGTCTATAAGATACTGAAAAAAATAACAGAGCTTCTAGACCTCAGGGTCTTTCAACCTGAAATAATTTTCATTATGAACCACTGGGGCTTTTATAGTTGTTTGATATGTCAACTAAGGTACACTCTGAGTGGGGAATTGTACTCTATAACTGATCTATTCATTGCTGCATATAATTTTTTTGGCCTCCCTCAAACCTCATCTTTGATTAGACTGGATCCCAGTGTACTAAGTGCATGCCGGTTTTACCAGCTCTTTTCCCACCCCACGGACTTACTGTGGTATTGCTGGGGCCTCTTGTGGATACTAAGTTCATCCTGGAGTATGGCTCATCTGTGCTTCCATATGGGGTGGGGATTTTGTTTTGTTTATGCTCTACCAACACCCTTTCTCCACTATCCCCACACTCATTGATTGAATTCAAAGACAACTCCCCTCTTTGGACCATGCCTTCCCTTAAGGAGTATATCAATATGCACCCTCCCATCTAGGATGGGCTGCTCCATCAGTTGCCTAAACCACTAATCAAACCCAGGTCAGCTGGGCTGTAGTCATGTAGTCAAATTACATATTTAGATTTGAATTATATACCAGTGATTATTGGTTGTGATACATATAAGGATTTTCTAACTGCAGTTGCCATGATGACCAAATTGGGGGGGGGGGGCAATCTACCAAGGTTTCCAGGTTTCTGAATAATGTTTTGTTTAGCTTTAAAATATTTTCTATGTTATGTGCTGAGAGTAGGCTTTTGATTGCCAGATTAAGACATTCTACTCTTTTTCATGTTTAATTTGAGCCCAGTTTCAGTAGACCAGTTATTAAATAGGGAAAAAGATTCTGAAGGTTACAGATATAGACAGCATCCAGTTTACAGTCATCTGCAAGTGTAATTAACCAGATGTCCTGATTTTCAGTTTCTAGATCAGAGAAGTAAATACTGAAGAAAGGAGGGGTCATAGTACAAAGCAGTAAGAAACTCTACTTGTTACCTTCATACTGTTAGATGAGAACCATGTCACATGAACTATGTTTGCTCCTCAACTTACATTATTTATTTATTTATTTATTTATTTGCCATTTTTCGACTGGGTTAGTCTGGCAGGAGAGGTGCCCTTTTTCAGCAGAGACCCAAAGAGGAAAAACTCTGGATTACATTGTTTACAATTAAAATAAAATTTGAATTACAGAATGCATACAAAAATTTAAAAAATACAGGTATAAACAAGATCATAAAATAAAACATGTGCATAGTATTAAACATCATTATAAAGGTGCAGTTAATAATCCTGATAACATGTAGACGAGTCAAGTTGGAAGGCAGGAAAATAATGAAAAACGTAGAAGAGTAAGGATAGATGGTAGGAGAAAAGTGAAAGAGGAAGGGAGGGGCTAGAGGTAAGGCAGGTCCAACTAAGCACAACAAATATATTTAAAAACTGGTTATGTAGATTACTAAGACTGGAGGTAGAAAGCTTATTAGCAGGAGAGTGAAGGGTAGGGAAAAAGAAGGAGGTAGTGGCTTTGGTTGGAGGAGAGGGCAAGGGGGAAAAACTAGGTTCAAGTGGGGTCATTACAGGAGCAGGACCAGGAGTTACGTAGGTAGTCCTTTAGGGTATAAGGATCTATATTTAAAGTATTTAGCTTACTTATAATGGCCACATGAAATATCATGTCAAGAGCTTTGTCTAGGTAAAGGTATGCTGTGTGAACAGCATGACCATTGTCAACAGCCTGTATGACCCTCTCAAAGAAGTTAAATTAATAGGTAGAATCCCCATTTGATCAAGTACAATGCTTGATGGCTAACCTAATGAGATTTTGGTATTATAATCGATTAGATGAGTTTTGGTATGCTCCAAAGCCTCGCAGAATAAGCTCATGAACCTGATGGGTTTGTGATTACTGGTGTGCATGGTAGACCCCTCTTGTGGTGAGCCAGAATTCAGGAACAAATTCTTTGGCTAAGGTTGGGTTAAACAATTTGAGGAGAGATTCTGTATGTGGTTGTTTGCTGCTATTTATTAGCCATCCAGACATGTCATCTGGTCTCATGGAAGAAGTGTTTTAATCCTTGATAGCACCATCAAAAGGTGGTCTTTGGTGATAATAGGAGGTTTAAGGAATTCTAGGATAAGCAGAGTTTAGTCAGATGTTTCAGGGCTAAAGTTTCCAATAAATGTGTTTGTTAGTATATTGATGACACTTGGGTCAGAGTGGGTGGCCCCATTTAAACTTAGTTCAGAACATTGTTGAATATTCACCATTCATTTTCTATTCTACCTAAAGAAGGACATGTCGTTATCCTTAGCTTCAGAAGCTAGCCTAAGCCCAAGGAATCCCATACTAGTCCTAATAGCATTTTTATGTTCCCTGGTAATGTTTTTATACTATCGTAATTATGAAGGTTTTTGAATCTGATGTATAATTTAAGTATTTTTTCTCATACAGTACACTTTATTGATGTGGCAGACTACTAGAATTGTTTGTTTTTGTATTTTCCATTGCATTTGCCTCTGGTTAGAATGGCTAATAATATGCAATTGTCTGAGTGGTAAAAAGCCCCATTGTGAATCTGACTCCTGTGTCTGTGTTACAGCAGGTGCTGTCACAGATGAATTTTGAGATTTCATTATATATAATTCTATGTGGTTTGCCCATTTGAAGTCCTTAAATTCAGAGATGTTGATTTCAGAGTCTTTGGAAACTTTGAAGGCAAATGTCACAAGCTCATGGTCTGACTTAACTGGTGAAGCAGACACCAAAGGAATAATACATGTAGAGACTATGCTTGTGAGGACTAGATCTAAAATATTATGTCCTCTGGTGGGTTTAGTAACGATCTGATTCATCTAATTTGTGTTAATTAAGTCTAGTAACTTGTGAGCATACCCTACATTGGAGGTAAATGTGTTCTAGTTAACTGAGGGGTAGTTAAAGTGTCTCCAAATAATGGAATTCTTGTTAATAAAGAGTTTGTTAAATGCTTTCAAGAATCTAGCATGATTGTCTTATTTATGATGATCTGGAGTTCTATGAGTTCTATTTGTGGGTCTCTGGGACTCTATCTGGAGGTGACATGATCCTTCACAAACATGAAGACATCATCACAGTTGCCATAAGTCCAATTTTGCCTTTAGTTAAATTCAGACCTAATGGAGGTAAACATCAGAAAGACATCATTGCTCATAAAAAAATGGGTGTGACCTTCACCTATAGAATACCTTTGCCTAAAGTGTAGCAGTAATTAATGAAAGAAAGATAGACAACTCAGTGGAATACTATGCTATACTTTTTTAAGACATAGAGTGCTTTTTCCAAAAGATGTTTACACTGTACGGGTTCATATTACATTATCGAAATTCCAAAAGGTCGAACACCAGATGTTCAAATTTGGAAGATCAAAATGTAATAACATCAAAACATTAGAACAGTGAATTTTTTCCCAGTGAAGCAGTTTGCTGTTCCAAAAACACACACACGTACACAACACAAGCACACGAAAACCCTTATTAACCTACACTAAACCTTACAAACACAACTACCTATGCACTAACCTTAACCCAAATCCTAACCCTAAGGTCCGTCACTATCACACACTTACCTTACCCGCACTCTAACCCTTAAGTCCGTCACTATCGCACACTTACATTACCCGCACCCTAACCCTAACGTCTGTCACTGTCGCACACTTACCTTACCCGCACCCTAACCCTGAAGTTCGTCACTATCGCACACTTACCTTACCCGCACCCTAACCCCAACATCAATCACAATCACACATTTACCATATCTGCACCCTATCCACAATGTCCATCACAATCACACACTTACCTTTACCCATTCCGTAACCTTCGCACCACAGTCGAGAAAATGTCGAAGCCGCAGAAACATCCAACCAAATTCTTTCCCTGGGAAAGAATTTGGACTTCCGCGGCTTCGACATTTTTACCTTTCGAACTTCCAGGTTCGAACTTCTGGTGTTCAACCTTCTGGGGAGTTCGATTAGGTAATAGGAACCCACACTGTACAAATAATGTTGTTTGTTTGACAGAACAACTTGAGCAAAATAGCTTTTCTCAAACCTCACAGCAGTATGAATTAAAATGCCCTTTGTCACAAGAGCTCTGCAATGCAGGCATTCAAGTGAGTTTGGAGCACAAATATACAAACATGATGACATGATGGAAGAGACTGGCACACAATCCAGTCATGGATTCATGAAAGCAAGATTTCCACACAAATCTGGTAGAACAGAAGCATAAATGACAATGAATGTTGGGGGACATGTCATGAAAAGGCTGAAGCATGGCCCACACTTTAAAGACTGCAGTACTGAAATAAATGAAAGGCACAATGCAGACTAGAAGAGAAACAGCAGGCCTATAAACAAACATGAAGGAAACTCCCTTCCTTACAACAGGTCTAAGACTGAAACACAGCACCATTCATTAGTCCCTGTATTGATTTAGCCCTGGAACAACAAAGGGATGCCAAGGTAGAGGGTTAGTACTATTTGGACAGGATATTCCTGACACAGCTGTCTATACTGAAGACATCTTAGTGCAGTCCAATGCAAACCATAGTCATCTATTATCAGTGGCCATAAAAGCATCTGCAATCATGTAACCAGAAGCCATGAATACTATTCAGATGCTAGTTAGAGACATAATTGTCATGTCCCAGTATTGTATGCTCTACATTCTTAAATAGAAAGAAAACTAATTGCAGTTAGAAAAAAGAATATTAGAGAAGAATAATATTAGCACTTCCATAGGTCCAAGTTTGTCTTCATATATCCTGCCTGATACTCAGTGTTTAGAGTGATCAAACTCAAAGCCTTCAAAGTGTTTACAACCAGATAATGTTGGATCATAAACTCTTGTGCCCATCCAGTTGTCCAAACTCCTCTTAAAGACAGATAAATTGTCCAATCTTGTGTAGAGGAAAAGTGATCCACCATAACCTTGATTCACTATGTAAAGTTTCCATTTGTTGTTTAGTTTTAAACTTAGGCACCTCAATAAATAATTGTTAATTCATAGTTTTCCTTCTGTGTTTCTTAAGTTCAACACCTAAATCAGCTGCAATTCTATTGTTATTCACGCATTTATGTATACATGCAAGATCACCTCTCACTAACCTGTAGTTAATAGCATATAGGGACAATATGACTACCCTTTGTCTTTAACTACTTTTTTTGTTGTTGTTATGGAAAGACTGATGCACAGTATTCATTATTAGACCTTACCACTGATGTACAGAGAGGTTTCAACACATAAGACTGATGCACAGTATTCAATATTAGACCTTACCACTGATGTACAGAGAGGTTTCAACACAAAAACTGATGCACAGTATTCAATATTAGACCTTACCACTGATGTACAGAGAGGTTTCAACACATCCTCAACCCTACTCTCAAATTCTTTGCATAGGATTTTTTTATCTGCCACCCCCACCTTCCTATTCCCCGAGAAGAGCTTCACTATTTCTTCTCCCATGGTTTGCCTTGTTACTGTCCTTATTATATCCTTAAATTCTGTTATTAAGCCCATGTAATTTAAGTAATCCCCCTCTGGCCAATAAAATTTATGACAAACTTGCTCCCATGTCATAAGCCCACCTTCCATTTCTAGCTGGTCCCAGTACCTGAGGTCTCTGTTTTTCGTTCCCTGGATGTTTGAGGGCTTATTCTGTATAACACTGTTCATTTGCACAACCAAGTATTCTATAGGCATCAGTAGACTCACCCGGGGTTTGATTTTTCTAGCTGACAAAGTTTTCAGCCACTCCAGGAGTTGTTCACCATACCTTTTGGTCAGAAGAGTATTTTCCAGTGCATCTATAGACCTCTAGCTACTCCCTGTTGTTTCTCTAACACCTGGGTGATTAACATGTCTTTCTATTTTGCTCTATATGCTTCCTTTTGCAGTAAACAGGGTCTCCTGAATTAAGCTGAAGACTAAACCTTTTAATCTTAAAATGGGAAAATGTTCTACTGAATATGACTCTCTGTTCCATTTTCAGTACACCAGTCCTACAGACCACAGTGATTAAAATGCATTATTTTATTTCTTTTTCTATTCCTACTGACCATTACATAGTAACTATTTAAAATGCTGGGACTTGGATTGCTGACTCCAGAAATGTGGATATTGAAAACAAAAAATAAAACTGGACTATACATACTAAATTCAAAACTGCCTTTTTTTAGAATATTCACTTTTCTCAGATATATGGTAATCTCTGAATCGGTCTATATAAGTTCAGTAGTGTTGGGAGCTTTATTCCTTACATTGGGGGTGCTCCGGGCTTGGCTCCCAGCAAATAAGAAGTTTAAAGGAAAACAGTAATGTTTGATAATCACTCTTCTTTATTTTCGTTTTTTTGTGTGTTTCAGGACTCTGCAATTCAAGGCCTGACATTTCAGTAGGGAGGTCTTTATTGTCTTTGGTTGGACAAAGCTCACTAGCTGCCAGTAACAGCCTCAGTATCATTACTTCTGAAGTATTTAACATTCATACTCCTTCATTTGGAATGCTGCTTCCAAGTAGCAAATATTTTAGAGATAAGAACAGCACCATAATCTTTATAGAATAGCAATCAAAGTACATTCACACTTACTAGATCCCCCCATTGGAAAAGGTGCTTTTCTAAAATTGTTAATGTTTCTTGAAATTTACTCCACAGTGAATTTCATAATGGTTTGCTTTAGCTGGTCTTTCATAAAAAAAAAAGTACCATCAATGTATGGGCCTTAGGGATAGTGGGTAAGGTTTTAAATCAGAAATTAAAGACTATTACATCAGATAAAATGTGCATTAAAATCTCCTAGATTTTACTTGATTCACCAATATGTGTTGACATTGGTTTATTGAGAAAATGTGAAATGCCTTCATTATACTGTTATGTGTTTTGTGCTGTTGAAGTTTATAGCCTTTCATCTAATATTCATATATAAATTTTATATTTGCAACCTAGCTCTCACTATGGATTTGCTTAGTTCAACATGTATTAATAGTATATTGTGAAAATGTATCTCTGCATTAACTGTTTAGTAATTATACTCTATTATGTATGTTTGTTTTAACTTGCATTCTGTCAGTGACTCTGGTCATGGCTCAAACAGGTGTTGGAGCACTTTAACGTCATTAATAAAAAAAAAATGAACCAAATAAATAAACAAACAAAAAATAAATGAATGAATGAATAACTAACTAACTAAATAAATACATAAATGGCATATTTGACTGTTTATAGCCCATTCTTCACTTTTGTATCTGATAGCAGTTAAAAAGAAGCCGGCCCTTTACAGGGCAAAGCAGGACAACAGAGGTAACTACCAACAATAAACAGGCAATCTTCTATCCTTTTACTTAACAAGTATTTTACCCCATGAAAGTTGCAGTCACTGACATTAATGCATTTGATTTATCAGTTATTCCCACATGAGGAAGAGTACTGAATGTTTCACAAGTTCACAATAAGCAGCATGTATTGTTAGCTTTGCATCAAGTTTGCTTTTACCTCATCAAGCAATGCCACAAGAATTAAGAAGCAAGATCCCCCTAACAAGCACATAGGGTTGAAATTTTTTAAAGAATTTTTATTTGATTGTGCACATTCAGGATTCATGAATACATAAAAGAACAAAGTCACCTTGGCTTAAATACTAAATGAAGGAGTCATTTGGAAACATTTTAAGTAATGCACCCATTTTACATTATAACAACATTGATTCATAGTTACTTACTAGGCTACTAATCTGTTCACATCTTATAATTAACTAACAATACATACATTCCACAGGATTTATGAAGGCCGATTTTCCATGCAGGAACAGTGTAGGAGCTCCTGCATGGAAAATAGCTGCCGAGCAATCCAGGAAAGTGCTGTTTTCACATGCATGAGCAGCCCTACACTGTTCTAGCACAGAAAAATGGCAAATACACAAATCACTTCATTTGCTGGTGAAAACTATGCAAATGAGGTGATTTTGTTCATAGGCTCATAGGTTCATAGGTTGATACTAGGCTATCTGCCCTAGGGCATTTATAAGCCTAGCCAGAGTGTGTTTGGCTTTTGCCGCCCTTTTATATTAGTTGAATGTGCCTCTGTATAGTAGGTCACAGAAGATAGCCCTTTTAAGGTTAGTTTACTGTGCCTCTGTCTAGTAGGGACACAGAAGAGATCCCAGGGGTAAACCTACGATCTCCCATCCACACAAGATTTCTCTTGAAGAGGGTCATTGAGGGGATCTGCCTAACATGGATTGAGATCCTGTTCCAGAGTGAGGGGAGCCTCTGGGATATGAATTTGTCCCTCCAGCATGTCCTATTTATTTCTGTGCTGAGGTTTAAGTCCCTGGAGTGTGTAGCTCTAAGGGATTTGGATTTCCTGAGGTGGAGCATGTCCATTAATTCTGGGTTGGACATGGCTTTATACGTCAGGCACAGATCGCCTCTGAGTAGGCGGTAAGCAACTGAGTACAGCTGAAGCTTCTTTAGCCTAACTGCGTAGGGCATCTGTTTGAGTCCCTTGATCCCCTTGGTGAGGTACTTTTGGGGTCTTTTCAGTTTCTGCAGGTGTCGGGTAAGGTACATCCTGAATGGGACATTGCATTCAATTATGGGCCTGATTAGTGACGAGTAGAGGGGCTCAATGACCTCTCTTGATCTAGATGTGAACCCTTTCGTGATAAGGTGGGCTATATAGAAGGTCTTTCTAACCACTTTGGCGATGTGATTGTCAAAGGAGAGATTGCTATCTACTTGGGTCTCCAAATCCGTAATTACTTTTTCCGTACTTAATGGATTACCACTTATGTGGTAATTTGCAGGCACTTTGTTTTTCCTAAAGGGGATGACTAGGCACTTTTTGGCATTTAGCTTTAGGCCATAGCACTGGCACCAGTTATCTGTCTCTGTGAGACCCTTTTGGAGGATGCTTGTGTCAGTCGGCGAGTCGATTATGGCACACAGTTTGTAGTCATCTGTGAACTTGGTCATCCATAGTCCTCCTGTGTTAGCCTGTACCTCAGAGAAATATATACTGAACAAGAGAGGTCCCAGGACTGAGCCTTGTGGGATGCCACTTGTAACTGGTTTAGAGTCTGACATGGCAACTGCAATTCTGACCATGTGGGTTCTATCCCTGAGCCAGTTTGCAACCTATCTTGTAACATAGGGGTTGATATTTATGCTGGTGAGCTTATTTATGATGCCCGAGTGGGGTATTGTGTCGAAGGCTTTTGTGAGGTCCAGGTAGGCTGTGTGGACTACCTTCCCTTCATCTATGGCCTTGGTGACTGTTTCAAAGAAGTCGACCATGCTCAAGAGGCAAGATCTGCCCTTAACAAGGTCGAATTGGGTAGGATCCAGTGTTTAAAGGATCTTTGTTTATGAGTTCCATGATGACACACTCCATAGCTTTGCAGACCAGTCTAGTCAGGCTTATTGGGCGATAGTTTCCGGGGTCCGTTGTGGCACCACCTTTGTGGAGTGGGGCCACTGTTGCTGTACGCCATTCCTTGGGTACATATCCTGTAGTAAGGCTGAGACTGAACAGTGACTTTATGTGAGGGTTCAGTTCTTCTTGGAGCTCGTGTAAGACGCAGCCCGTGACACTGTCCGGTCCCATTGATGCTGTGTTTTTTGCTTTGGAGAGGGCAGCTCTTACCTGTGCATCTGTGATGTCAGGGATGCTACACTCTGTTGGGATAGACATTTGCTCTTTTGGGGGGAAGGGGGGGTTTGCACTGAACCTGTCTGCCAGGATGTTGGCAATGTCGGTGGGTTCAGTGTATTTTTTGTCATTTTGCACTAACTCAGAGCATATCTGGGAGTTGCCACCCAGGTTCCTGACATAACTAAAGAAGGCCTTGTGATTATCCTTAGCGTCTTGTGCAATTTTTCTTTCGAAGCTGGCCTTAAATTATTTTATGAGGGATCGTAGTTTCTTGCTAGTACTGATGAGATGCCTTCCTTTTTTGGGATTTTGCTCTATCATGTAGTAGCTTCCTCCTTCTGTTGTATAGCTTATTTATGGCTGTTGTCCACCAGACAGGTCTCCTGCCTTTGGAGGAGTGAGTCTTGGTTTTATTTGGGATAACAAGATTCATGCATTCCTGTAGGTGTCCATAGAATGCGTTTGTAAAGGATTCTATGGTTTGCGCCATATTTTCCACTGCCCTGGGGGCTTTGAAGGATTCCACCTCAGTTTTGAGAAGTGTGAAGTTTGCTTTTGAGAAGTTCATCACCGTGGTTTCCTTGGCTGGGGGTGGGGATGGGATATAGATGTCCAGTGAAATTAATTTATGGTCAGATCTTACCAATGAGGGGTATACCTCTGGTATGAAACATAGAGTCCCCATGTTGGTGATGATCAGGTCCAATATGTTTTCCCCTCTTGTGGGAGTGGTGACCAGTTGTTCCATAGCATTTGAGTTTATAAATTCTAGGAACCATTGGGCAAGGGTGTTGGGGCTTGAGTAGTGCTCCCAGTCTATGTTTGGGTAGTTGAAGTCACTCAATATAATGGTGTTTGGAGAGAACTTCATTTTCTCCAGTGTTTTTAGGAAAGCCGAGTGGGGTTTCTGAGTTTGGGAGGGTGGTCTGTAGCAGGCTACAAACTGAAAGGCAGTTTTGCCCACTGTTAGTTGCACATGGATGGTCTCCGATGCTTCGTGCAATTCTTTTTCCTTGTGTTGTCTCTGGAGGTGGGTTTGTCTTTTGAGCCTTGACTAAAAAAAGGCACTATGGGGGTGGCAAGAGCCTTAGCCAGTATTCCAAAGCCCAGGGGTGACAGATGCAAGCCATCCCTAGCGAAACAACGTGGCTTGTCGAGCATGTCATCCCAGGCTGACAGACACTGGATCCCCTTTGAATGACACCAATACTTTAGCCAATTGTTAAAATTTATCATTTTGTCTTTATACTGTGGCATCATTCTTGGTGAGGGTAAGATGCTACTCAAGGTCAGGGTCATACTGGCCTGGGCTACATGATCAGAGAGCTCCTCTATGTCTCTTTTCATGTAGTCCAGGGAGGTACGTCTCAGGTCATTCACACCAGCATGGACAATGACGGAGTCATATTTGTACTTGCTTTGGAGTGACCTGAGTGCTTGTGTTATGTGGCGGATCCTGGCACCCGACAGGCAGCTTACAGTGACCTTCTCCTTGTTCAGCCTGGTGAGTGGGACATCAGTGTGTCTGACAATAGAGTCACCTATTACAAGTGTATTAGGTGTGTTGTTTAACCTTAAGGGCTGTCACTGTGTGGCACACTGACTTTGTGAACTATGTGATACATGGGTATTGTTGTGGGGTAGCGGTTGCTTGGATGTCTGCTTTGGAGGTCTCTGCTGCTTGGGCAGATTTTTATTTAGAGCCACCGAGTATGTTTTTGTGTGTTTATGTGTTTGGTTTGCTGTTGCAATAAGTCTATGTGAGACTGGATTTGTGGTGTGTGTGGTTACCTTCTCCTCCTGACTGACTGCACCAGTACTGGGTTGAGAGAGCTCAGCCTCTAGTTCGGCTATATAGTTGCATCTCTCACATATATTTGAGCTTCTTGGGAGGGGGAGAGGGTGGTCTGTGTACATAAGGCAGTTGTAACATTGCCTCAAGATTCCCAGATTAATCCAGCTGGACTAGAGAGTAAACCCGAAACTGACTTTTGGACATGCCAGAATAGTATAAGGAACTACTTTATGACTGATCAAAAAGGACCAATAGGAAGCCAAGTACTTAAAGGAAGTATAAGAGGGTGTAGTGCTTTAGTTTATTAGTGCTTACTTATAAGATTACTTATACGAGCAACTGCAGGGCTTTAGAATGAAAATAGAGTGCTTACTTTGAGATTTAGAACAGTTCTAAGGGAAAAAAGTGAAGAGCAGACTTTGTGGAGCCGGAAATAGTTTAAACCTGTTTAAGCAGCACTGCCCGATGCTGCGCTATGCGCAAAATCACGCAAAACTGCGCAATTGCGGGTTTTAAAGCAGGGAAACTGAAAGAGATAGGAATTGACCCAAAACGGCCAATAAGTTACTAGTTTCAGGGCTGAGACCACTCCTCCAGGGACAGATAGGCTGCTCAAAGCTTCCCACTCTCACTGGTGAACAGAGAAGCTTCATCCTATCCAAGTAAGGATATGGGCAACACAGGAAACTATTCCATAGTCCGGAATTCAGCAAAACCTGAAATCTGGACTAATCTAGTTCAGCAATGGCGGGAAAAGAGAATATTTTTTTTTCTTTTTTTTTTTCAGGAAACAGCAGAAAAACACACAGGAAACTCTGTAAATGCTATAAACAAGCTAGCACACTTTAGTGTGTAGACTACAACAGTTATACAATACAAAAACAACTTAAATTGATATAAGTGCAAAAAGTGTAAAAAGTAGAAGGCAAATGCAATTTAAATTGTTAAAGCACAGATCAGTTAGAAATTCACTTTTTAGTTGTAAAAGGCAGTCGGAGCAAAAAAACAGAGAAAAATATGCTTAAATCTGGAAAAGTCTCTCTTCGGTCTCTCTGTTGCCTGTATCACTCTGCAGGACACCACGAGGAGCTCTGCAGAGTTGTATACTGGTGCAAAACAGCGCAAATGCGGGTTTTAAAGCAGGAAAACTGAAAGAGATAGGAATTGACCCAAAACGGCCAATAAGCTACTAGTTTCAGGGCTGAGACCACTCCTCCAGGGACAGATAGGCTGCTCAAAGCTCCCCAATCTCACTGGTGAACAGAGAAGCTTTCTCCTATCCAAGTAAGGATATGGGCAACACAGGAAACTATACCACAGTCCGGAATTCAGCAAAACCTGAAATCTGGACTAATCTAGTTCAGCAATGGTGGGAAAAGAGAATATTTTTTTTTCTTTTTTTTTCAGGAAACAGCAGAAAAACACACAGGAAACTCTGTAAATGCTATAAACAGGCTAGCGCACTTTAGTGTGTAGCCTACAACAGTTATACAATACAAAAATGACTTAAATTGATTTAAAACAAGTGCAAAAACTGTAAAAAGCAGAAGGCAAATGCAATTTAAATTGTTAAAGCACAGATCAGTTAGAAATTCGCTTTTTAGTTGTAAAAGGCAGTCGGAGCAAAAAAACAGAAAAAAATACTTAAATCTGGAAAAGTCTCTCTTGGGTCTCTCTGTTGCCTGTATCACTCTGCAGGACACCACGAGGAGCTGTGCAGAGTTGTATACTGGCACAAAACAGCACAAATGTGGGTTTTAAAGCAGGGGAAACTGAAAGAGATAGGAACTGACCCAAAATGGCCAATAAGCTACTAGTTTCAGGGCTGAGACCACTCCTCCAGGGACAGATAGGCTGCTCAAAGCTCCCACCAAGCTGCCAGGTCTCTGTGTTAGAACAGTGTCAGTGGAGCAATGTATTTGGCTAGTAACCGAATACATTTCCACATCTGACAAAACGGAGGCATGACAGCTCGTGCAAAAGCATGTATTATGTTTACTAGACATGGCAATGGCCAAATATAAAGCCACTTGCATTAAAAACAGTTTATTTTTTTTTATTAATTTTTTTGGCCGATTTTGGCCATTTAAGCTTGGGGCAGAAGTGCACAAACAGGATCGAACTGAAAATAAAAAAAAAAAATGAGAATAGTCAATTTTAAGTTAAATGAAAAACAAAATAGCTGTGCAGGTCGTATACCTCCAATAACCAGAAATATGCAGAAACAACGGAGATGTAAAGGCTGAAAATGGATACAATTCAGTGAATGCAATTCAGTTGTAAAACCAAGGTGTTTGTTCCAGACATCTGAACATCCAAAATAATCCTCAGGTGGTACGATAAAATCCAAATAGGTTTTATTAAAACAAAACAGAGACTTCACAAATAGGATAGCATCATGATGATCAATGGCAAGCGCTTTCACCTAGAAGGCTTCCTCAGGCAATTAACATTCAAACCAAATACCAGTATTTATAGCCTTTGATTATGACATCACATCCTCTTAGAAACTTCATATTTTCAATGAATTCATATAGATAAACACAATACATTTCTAATATTAAGTCTCATAACTTATAAATGCTTAATCAGGGGCGGCTTGTGGCATTGGACTGCCGGACTGCAGCCCCCTCAGCTAAAAAGAAGAAGAAAATGTAAAAAAAAAAATACCTTTTCTTGTGTGTAACAGATGTTTTTTTTTTTGTTTAATACAAAATTCGAGTCATGACTGAAGTGCGACAAGATGTATCGCTTTAACCACCTCGGTCTGCGGCGGTTTTAAACAGATTTTTGTTTTGTTTTTATTGCAGTCCGGTGGAGTAATGAAGGCATCATTGTGATGCCCAGAAGTCTATGCGGTTCCAAACCGCATAGAATTGGAAGGGGCTTGGACTCACGGCGTCCGCGTGGCGTCATGATGTGCTTGCTGGGCTAAATGCTGCTGACTGGTTGTCGCTCTCTTCCCGGGCTTTATGTGCTGGGAAAAGAGCGAGAATCAATCAGTCAGTTGTGGGCTTGACTTGTGGATTGATTTGTGACCGATTTTATTAATAATTTAATTTATTTGGCATTGGATTTTAATTTTTTTTTTATTTGGGTGGATTTTGTCAGCTGTACTGTGCAACCTGAAGGAAGAACAGAAGAACAGAAGAAGAAAGAAGAAGAAAGAAAAGAAGTTAGAAGAAGAACAGAGTGAAGGTGCAGAATTAAAGTAAGTATTGTAGCTCATGATTAAACAGTCATATTTTCTATGCTTAAACATTCATATTTTCTCTAAGTGATAATGAAAACTTGTAGTCAGTTATAAAAGCATGATATTTGTTGAGTTACACACCTGTTTTTTTTTTTCTTTTTGTACTGTTGATGCAGGTTTTAAGATCTTTTTTTACAGGGGATTTTTAATAGTTCATTTATTACCTTTTGTTCAGTGAGATAACTACTACTGGCACACCGCATTTGAAGAGGAGATCTAGAGAAGGAAAAACTTTGCAGTAACAGAAAAATTTTTCATGCAACATAGGCTGCATTAAACAGTAGAAATAACATCACATTACTTTATACCGAATGTGCATAAATTGGACACAAATAGTGGAAATTAGTTTAAAACAAGCAATACCGAATAAAGATTTCCCCATAGATTAACTTCATAATGCAATTTCATGTAGGTTAATAAATGTGAAGTATTTGCAAATCATTAAACACTCCAAAATGTGAAAATATATTCATCGGTACTGAAGAGATAGATGGTGATTACATGTATAGTGTATGCTTTGTGTACCTTTTTTTACTTGCTGTTTGGAGTTATAAAACATTCTTGTCAAAATCCATTGTTTGTTTATAGAATTAATTAAAACTGAGTCCTACTGGCTAAACAGAATAGGAGAGAGATTTTGTGTAATACAATATGTAAACAAAAATGTCGAATGTCAGTATTACTCAAAGTGATAAATAGAACATGTGCAGAATAACAACAAACAGCAAAGGAAGTATGCAAGCTTAGTCTTAACATATTCTCCAAGTAATGACACAGATGTGAATGTAATGACCGAGATTTTATAATTTTTGTTCACTACGAAAGGAAAATAAAAAGCAAACAAGACGATGCCATGATAGGGTGTTTACATTACCATTCTATTTAGTGGGCAGTACATTACTATCAAAATCACGTGCTGTTTTTTGGGGTATTTAGAAGACTGGCAGAAGGTGATGTAATGGATCTTAAAGAGATGTGCAATGTAACAAAGTTAGGGTACTGGGCATTATTTACTAATGTTATCTGTGAAAGCAGTTGCCTGAGAGATACTTGTGAAATTCATCCAACCAATGGACGTCAAGGTTACACGGTGGTTGTAGAGATGTGGCCACTCTGATGTAAGCTTTTTCCATCTGATATGTTGAGGGGGTTTACCTAATACAAGGGTTCCAAATAATACTTTGTACAGACTTATTGCCTTGCAACAGCTGACCACAATTCTGTTGTCAGGAATTTGTATTGGACTGTCTTGAGACCACTAATTGTTTGTTATACAAGCAACACAGTTATATCTACATGCAGCCAGTATGAAAGATTGTGGACAATGTAGAAACACATGTTTCAGTGTAGTAACAACTTACAGCCAATGTGAGGGGATAGACAATTTCAGAAGTAGAGCAAACACCATTTGGAGTATACTTTCTAGAGAAAGCCATTATTTTTATATTTTCTTTCTGTAATTGGCCAGTCATTTTTGTTTTGAGAGGTTAAGACTTGTTTGTACTGAATCAATAAGTAATGAGCAAGTCCTAGCTCAGCACTTCTTTGCTGTGACATCAGTGACTATATAAAAACAGTTCTGCAATTCTAATTTGTCTGTTTCATGTATAAGGTAAAAAGTAACGTTCCTAAAATTTACATTATGGTTTAGAGTAATCGTTCTGTGAAGCATACCTCTCAACCTCTTGGCACAAGAATTTTGGATAGAATCAAAAATAATAGGGGAGGGGGGTGGCAGAGGCCAAAAATCAGGGACAGATTTTAAATATTACTCATAAACTTAGAAATATGATAGAATAACAGGTTTTGTAATAGGGTGCATTTTCTGAAGGATATAAAGCCTGAAACTAAAATGCCTGTTATTGTTTAGTCATTTCAGTCCTCAATGTTTAACCAGAAAAATCACAAATTTTATGAGGGACTAGTCAAAATATGAGGCAAAAACGTGGTTATTCTGTAAAATTCTGAACAGTTGAGAGGTATGCTTCCATGTTACACTGTCTGTTCTGTCCTGTTGAGCAAGTACCGTTCCATCAGTATTAGAGCAGATGGCCCAAAATATGTCATTCAGACATTGAAATGACGCAGGGTCAAATGCAACCCACGAAAAAGACTTTGGCCTATTTTTATTATTTATTTTTAGCAGTTTAGGGAAATAAATTATTTCAGAAAATTAAGCTTTTAGTTTTTCACTTCTCATTGTAACTATAAAAGCATGCTTCATAAAACAGCAGACTTTTTTACAGTGTTAACTTTTGGTATCTTATCTTTACATTAGGGGCCATTTCATACTGTAGATGAAAATGGAGTACTCAGAGGTTGTGTACCTGGGGTGGTTGGGGAAAATACTCCAGAGCTATGGAGATATGATGTGATATATGCTGTGTGATATTCTTCTATATCTTGAGAGAGAGAGTGACATTATTCTTTATCTGTTTGAGTACATGCCACTATGTTTTAGCACTGCATTACAGAAGCAATGCAGTTTTAACATTATTTCAAAATTATGTTTAATGTCAGCATGAAGCAAGCATGAATCTTTTGAAGATATAATTGCTGGTGCCTTCCTGTGTTCTGACAGAGTGCTCTTCAAACTATCTGCAGACTTACAGAGCTAAGTATATTTTCTGGCACTTCAGAGTTGTGTACTGTTAATTGTTGCTTGACTAATTTTATATCATTGCTGGCTGACTTCAGAGTTGTGCAGTGTTATTTTTGCTTCACTGTATAGTTTTTCAGATCTCTGCTGAAGGTGTTGTTTTTCCCCTACCCACCCTCTCTATTCTTGTCTTGTTTAAATTTGGAGGCTTTTGCAGTTGCCCGCCCCCACTGTAGATTTGATCTGGGACCCTCCCACCAGTCCCATTTCTTTACCTCATTCTACCTAATAGACCCCTTCTGCACTTTTTTTAGTCATTTTTTAATTTAATTGTATTTTTTTAAACTGTTTGGTCTAACATTGCTACATACTCAAGTATGCCAGCTTGCACTGCATTTGAATTGTTTTTACTGCTGCTTTAGCTACTTTTCGTATAAAAAAAAATCTAAGCCTGTTTCCTACCTTTCCCTTAACTAGTGTAGTCCAGATTCAGATTTGCTGTATCTAGGACTGTATGTAAGCTTCTGAGCCCCCCAAGCTTTCTGTGTTGGAGGGAAGCCTTCTAGCTTATCGGTGGGAGTGAAGCTGAAAAAATTGCTTGAAACCACCACGAAATAGATCCAACAGCATTTAATGATAAGGACAGAAACAGAAACAAGCGCTTTCACGCAATAAAATTGCGCTTCCTCAGGTTACAATCTCACAGAAATTTTCATTGCCTTTTATACCAGTTCATCAAACACAATTAATCAATTAATTCAAAAAATCACATTGTTAAAGTAAAGTTCATCAAAATTCATATTAACAACCTAGCATTCCATTTAAAAACTGAATAAATTGTTTATATTATTCATAAATTCAGTAATTTCCATACTTTTAAGATTTAATCAGCAAGTTAACATCAAAAATACATATAGTTTCCGCTTAATTGCTAGTAATATATCTCATTAATTATAATTGAGGAAGTAATGCCCATATTTAGAAAGAAGCTTGCTTAGGGTATGACATTACTTATAGATCATGTTACCAAGTTAAATCACCAACACTATTATGTTTGCATTGGGTTAAGTGAATGCAAAGGCATAAGATTAAAGTATTAATTGTGACATTAAAACAACACATAAACAGAAATAGCAAAAGCAAAAGCATGATAAAAACCAACCATTGCTAACAAAGATATAAATGGCCACAGTGTAAACTGAAGCGTTCCACAGGACATTTACAAAAGTCTTAAATGATGCACGGAGGCCAGTTAGTACAAAATGGCTTGTTATTTAAAGGCACGCTTTCAAGCGCAAGCAAAACAGAAACCAGACATCATCAACTGGGTTATGCTAACTGCATAACTATCGCAATGATGTTCGTGCCGTACTGCCCAGATTATGACAGTAAGTCATAATTATTAGGGCAGACTTTATGTAATTACATTGAGTAAAATACTAAGATGCCAATAAATAAAAACAAGGCGGCCAAACATCAAGCAACTAGCTCACAGCACACAACACAATGATGTTCATAAACTCCATTTCACCTCCAATGAACACCATTTGCTACTCAAATTGGAACCTTAAATATTCCAGTCATCAAAATTGAATTCAATATATATAAAGTCGACTAGTAGCGAAAGTATATATATTAGTTATAAAACATTAAATAACTAATCTAAGAAAACGACCGTATATATAAACACTATCATACCAACAAATGTACAAAATTATAAAACAGAAAAGCTCTTAGTCACAAAAAAATATCTGCACGTATTTCCAGAAAGGTTGTTGTCCACACCAAAGGTCAACACCAAGTAATGCTAAAAGCACATCAATTAATCAAACCCAAATTAACTTTATAGCCACAGTAGTTATATACAGAGTCTGCATACATAGTAATATAAAAAATATAAAAATGTATAAAAATATAAAAATAATATAAAAATACAAAAATACATTGAGAGTTTCTTCTCATCTTCATTTCCTAATCACATTGGCCATTAAGGCGTCAATGTCATCATTTAAAGCACAGATCAGTTAGAAATTCGCTTTTTAGTTGTAAAAGGCAGTCGGAGCAAAAAAACAGAAAAAAATACTTAAATCTGGAAAAGTCTCTCTTGGGTCTCTCTGTTGCCTGTATCACTCTGCAGGACACCACCAGGAGCTGTGCAGAGTTGTATACTGGCGCAAAACAGCACAAATGCGGGTTTTAAAGCAAGGGAAACTGAAAGAGATAGGAACTGACACAAAATGGCCAATAAGCTACTAGTTTCAGGGCTGAGACCACTCCTCCAGGGACAGATAGGCTGCTCAAAGCTCCCACCAAGCTGCCAGGTCTCTGTGTTAGAACAGTGTCAGTGGAGCAATGTATTTGGCTAGTAACCATCTGACAAAACGGAGGCATGACAGCTCGTGCAAAAGCATGTATTATGCTTACTAGACATGGCAATGGCCAAATATAAAGCCACTTGCATTAAAAACAGTTTATTTTTTTTTATTAATTTTTTTGGCTGATTTTGGCCATTTAAGCTTGGGGCAGAAGTGCACAAACAGGATCGAACTGAAAATAAAAAAAAAAATGAGAAAAGTCAATTTTAAGTTAAATGAAAAACAAAATAGCTGTGCAGGTCATATACCTCCAATAACCAGAAATATGCAGAAACAACGGAGATGTAAAGGCTGAAAATGGATACAATTCAGTGAATGCAATTCAGTTGTAAAACCAAGGTGTTTGTTCCAGACATCCGAACATCCGAAATAATCCTCAGGTGGTACGATAAAATCCAAATAGGTTTTATTAAAACAAAACAGAGACTTCACAAATAGGATAGCATCATGATGATCAATGGCAAGCGCTTTCACCTAGAAGGCTTCCTCAGGCCATTAACATTCAAACCAAATACCAGTATTTATAGCCTTTGATTATGACATCACATCCTCTTAGAAACTTCATATTTTCAATGAATTCATATAGATAAACACAATACATTTCTAATATTAAGTCTCATAACTTATAAATGCTTAATCAGGGGCGGCTTGTGGCATTGGACTGCCGGACTGCAGCCCCCTCAGCTAAAAAGAAGAAGAAAATGTAAAAAAAAAAATACCTTTTCTTGTGTGTAACAGATGTTTTTTGTTTAATACAAAATTCGAGTCATGACTGGAAGTCTTGTAAGCACTTTAACCACTCGGTCTGCGGCGGTTTTAAACAGATTTTGTTTTTGTTTTATTGCAGTCCGGTGGAGTAATGAAGGCATCATTGTGATGCCCAGAAGTCTATCGGTTCCAAACCGCATAGAATTGAAGGCTTGGACTGCGGCGTCCGCGGCGGCGTCATGATGTGCTTGCTGGGCTAAATGCTGCTGACTGGTTGTCGCCTCTTCCGGGCTTTATGTGCTGGGAAAAGCGAGAATCAATCAGTCAGTTGTGGGCTTGACTTGTGGATTAATTTGTGACCGATTTTATTAATAATTTAATTTATTTGGCATTGGATTTTAATTTTTTTTATTTGGGTGGATTTTGTTAGCTGTGCTGTGCAGCCTGAAGGAAGAACAGAAGAACAGAAGAAGAAAGAAGAAGAAAGAAAAGAAGTTAGAAGAAGAACAGAGTGAAGGTGCAGAATTAAAGTAAGTATTGTAGCTCATGATTAAACAGTCATATTTTCTATGCTTAAACATTCATATTTTCTCTAAGTGATAATGAAAACTTGTAGTCAGTTATAAAAGCATGATATTTGTTGAGTTACACACCTGTTTTTTTTTTTCTTTTTGTACTGTTGATGCAGGTTTTAAGATCTTTTTTACAGGGATTTTTAATAGTTCATTTATTACCTTTTGTTCAGTGAGATAACTACTACTGGCACACCGCATTTGAAGAGGAGATCTAGAGAAGGAAAAACTTTGCAGTAACAGAAAAATTTTTCATGCAACATAGGCTGCATTAAACAGTAGAAATAACATCACATTACTTTATACCGAATGTGCATAAATTGGACACAAATAGTGGAAATTAGTTTAAAACAAGCAATACCGAATAAAGATTTCCCCATAGATTAACTTCATAATGCAATTTCATGTAGGTTAATAAATGTGAAGTATTTGCAAATCATTAAACACTCCAAAATGTGAAAATATATTCATCGGTACTGAAGAGATAGATGGTGATTACATGTATAGTGTATGCTTTGTGTACCTTTTTTTACTTGCTGTTTGGAGTTATAAAACATTCTTGTCAAAATCCATTGTTTGTTTATAGAATTAATTAAAACTGAGTCCTACTGGCTAAACAGAATAGGAGAGAGATTTTGTGTAATACAATATGTAAACAAAAATGTCGAATGTCAGTATTACTCAAAGTGATAAATAGAACATGTGCAGAATAACAACAAACAGCAAAGGAAGTATGCAAGCTTAGTCTTAACATATTCTCCAAGTAATGACACAGATGTGAATGTAATGACCGAGATTTTATAATTTTTGTTCACTACCGAAAGGAAAATAAAAAGCAAACAAGACGATGCCATGATGGGGTGTTTACATTACCATTCTATTTAGTGGGCAGTACATTACTATCAAAATCACGTGCTGTTTTTTGGGGTATTTAGAAGACTGGCAGAAGGTGATGTAATGGATCTTAAAGAGATGTGCAATGTAACAAAGTTAGGGTACTGGGCATTATTTACTAATGTTATCTGTGAAAAGCAGTTGCCTGAGAGATACTTGTGAAATTCATCCAACCAATGGACGTCAAGGTTACACGGTGGTTGTAGAGATGTGGCCACTCTGATGTAAGCTTTTTCCATCTGATATGTTGAGGGGGTTTACCTAATACAAGGGTTCCAAATAATACTTTGTACAGACTTATTGCCTTGCAACAGCTGACCACAATTCTGTTGTCAGGAATTTGTATTGGACTGTCTTGAGACCACTAATTGTTTGTTATACAAGCAACACAGTTATATCTACATGCAGCCAGTATGAAAGATTGTGGACAATGTAGAAACACATGTTTCAGTGTAGTAACAACTTACAGCCAATGTGAGGGGATAGACAATTTCAGAAGTAGAGCAAACACCATTTGGAGTATACTTTCTAGAGAAAGCCATTATTTTTATATTTTCTCTTTCTGTAATTGGCCAGTCATTTTTGTTTTGAGAGGTTAAGACTTGTTTGTACTGAATCAATAAGTAATGAGCAAGTCCTAGCTCAGCACTTCTTTGCTGTGACATCAGTGACTATATAAAAACAGTTCTGCAATTCTAATTTGTCTGTTTCATGTATAAGGTAAAAAGTAACGTTCCTAAAATTTACATTATGGTTTAGAGTAATCGTTCTGTGAAGCATACCTCTCAACCTCTTGGCACAAGAATTTTGGATAGAATCAAAAATAATAGGGGAGGGGGGTGGCAGAGGCCAAAAATCAGGGACAGATTTTAAATATTACTCATAAACTTAGAAATATGATAGAATAACAGGTTTTGTAATAGGGTGCATTTTCTGAAGGATATAAAGCCTGAAACTAAAATGCCTGTTATTGTTTAGTCATTTCAGTCCTCAATGTTTAACCAGAAAAATCACAAATTTTATGAGGGACTAGTCAAAATATGAGGCAAAAACGTGGTTATTCTGTAAAATTCTGAACAGTTGAGAGGTATGCTTCCATGTTACACTGTCTGTTCTGTCCTGTTGAGCAAGTACCGTTCCATCAGTATTAGAGCAGATGGCCCAAAATATGTCATTCAGACATTGAAATGACGCAGGGTCAAATGCAACCCACGAAAAAGACTTTGGCCTATTTTTATTATTTATTTTTAGCAGTTTAGGGAAATAAATTATTTCAGAAAATTAAGCTTTTAGTTTTTCACTTCTCATTGTAACTATAAAAGCATGCTTCATAAAACAGCAGACTTTTTTACAGTGTTAACTTTTGGTATCTTATCTTTACATTAGGGGCCATTTCATACTGTAGATGAAAATGGAGTACTCAGAGGTTGTGTACCTGGGGTGGTTGGGGAAAATACTCCAGAGCTATGGAGATATGATGTGATATATGCTGTGTGATATTCTTCTATATCTTGAGAGAGAGAGTGACATTATTCTTTATCTGTTTGAGTACATGCCACTATGTTTTTAGCACTGCATTACAGAAGCAATGCAGTTTTAACATTATTTCAAAATTATGTTTAATGTCAGCATGAAGCAAGCATGAATCTTTTGAAGATATAATTGCTGGTGCCTTCCTGTGTTCTGACAGAGTGCTCTTCAAACTATCTGGAGATATACAGAGCTAAGTATATTTTTCTGGCACTTCAGAGTTGTGTACTGTTAATTGTTGCTTGACTAATTTTATATCATTGCTGGCTGACTTCAGAGTTGTGCAGTGTTATTTTTGCTTCACTGTATAGTTTTTCAGATCTCTGCTGAAGGTGTTGTTTTTCCCCTACCCACCCTCTCTATTCTTGTCTTGTTTAAATTTGGAGGCTTTTGCAGTTGCCCGCCCCCACTGTAGATTTGATCTGGGACCCTCCCACCAGTCCCATTTCTTTACCTCATTCTACCTAATAGACCCCTTCTGCACTTTTTTTAGTGATTTTTTAATTTAATTGTATTTTTTTAAACTGTTTGGTCTAACATTGCTACATACTCAAGTATGCCAGCTTGCACTGCATTTGAATTGTTTTACTGCTGCTTTAGCTACTTTTAGTATAAAAAATCTAAGCCTGTTTCCTACCTTTCCTTAACTAGTGTAGTCCAGATTCAGATTTGCTGTATCTAGGACTGTATGTAAGCTTCTGAGCCCCCAAGCTTTCTGTGTTGGAGGAAGCCTTCTAGCTTATCGGTGGGAGTGAAGCTGAAAAAATTGCTTGCCACCACCACGAAACACATCCAAGACCATTTAATGATAAGGACAGAAACAGAAACAAGCTTTCATAATAAAATTGCGCTTCCTCAGGTTACAATCTCACAGAAATTTTCATTGCCTTTTATACCAGTTCATCAAACACAATTAATCAATTAATTCAAAAAATCACATTGTTAAAGTAAAGTTCATCAAAATTCATATTAACAACCTAGCATTCCATTTAAAAACTGAATAAATTGTTTATATTATTCATAAATTCAGTAATTTCCATACTTTAAGATTTAATCAGCAAGTTAACATCAAAAAATACATATAGTTTCCGCAATTGCTAGTAATATATCTCATTAATTATAATTGAGGAAGTAATGCCCATATTTAGAAAGAAGCTTGCTTAGGGTATGACATTACTTATAGATCATGTTACCAAGTTAAATCACCAACACTATTATGTTGCATTGGGTTCGTGAATGCAAAGGCATAAGATTAAAGTATTAATTGTGACATTAAAACAACACATAAACAGAAATAGCAAAAGCAAAAGCATGATAAAAACCAACCATTGCTAACAAAGATATAAATGGCCACAGTGTAAACTGAAGCGTTCCACAGGACATTTACAGAAGTCTTAAATGATGCACGGAGGCCAGTTAGTACAAAATGGCTTGTTATTTAAAGGCACGCTTTCAAGCGCAAGCAAAACAGAAACCAGACATCATCAACTGGGTTATGCTAACTGCATAACTATCGCAATGATGTTACGTGCCATTACTGCCCAGATTATGACAGTAAGTCATAATTATTAGGGCAGACTTTATGTGAATTACATTGAGTAAAATACTAAGATGTAATAAATAAAAACAAGGCGGCCAAACATCAAGCAACTGCGCTCACAGCACACAACACAATGATGTTCATAAACTCCATTTCACCTCCAATGAACACCATTTGCTACTCAAATTGGAACCTTAAATATTCCAGTCATCAAAATTGGAATTCAATATATATAAAGTCGACCAGTAGCGTAAAGTATATATATTAGTTATAAAACATTAAATAACTAATCTAAGAAAAAACGACCGTATATATAAACACTATCATACCAACAAATGTACAAAATTATAAACAGAAAAGCTCTTAGTCACAAAAAATATCTGCACGAGAAAGGTTGTTGTCCACACCAAAGGTCAACACCAAGTAATGCCGTTAAAAGCACATCAATTAATCAAACCCAAATTAACTTTATAGCCACAGTAGTTATATACAGAGTCTGCATACATAGTAATATAAAAAATATAAAAATGTATAAAAATATAAAAATAATACAAAAATACAAAAAATACGTGAGAGTTTCTTCTCATCTTCATTTCCTAATCACATTGGCCATTGCGTCAATGTCATCATTTAAATAAAGATAAAAACCAAAGTGGGAGTGGTAAGCACTAGGTAACCTATCTACTACATAAGGAGTGGTTCTGGCCCAGAAACTGTAGTAATTGGCTGTTAGGGCAGTTTTTCCATCTCTTCTCAACTTTCTGATTTAAAAGCCTGCATTTGCCCTTGTTTCTCCCCTTCCCCCCTTTCCTCTAACTAGTTTAGTCCAGGTACAGATTCTTAGTTTTAGTACTTGTTCACGATCAGCACTTGTTCAGAACTTGTAAGCACTAAATAACCTACTAATTACTACAGCACTCAACCTTCCTCATTACCTAGAGGAAAACAGTTTTGGTACTTACTTTCCTCACTTGCTTAGAGAAAAACAGCTCTTGTACTCACTTTCCTCACTTATCTAGAGGAAAATATTTTGTTTATTCAGGCATGTCCAAGGGTCAGCTCCCAGTGTTCTCCCCTGTCTATCTGATGAATCTGGGTATCTTGGGGCAATGTAGAAATTGCCTCATGTACACAGACAACCCTCTCCTCCTACCACCCAACACTACAACCTGTGAGAGATGCACTTATCTAGCCAAACTGGAGGTAAAGTTCTCTCCAGCAAGACTGAACTTGACAGTCAAGAGGAGAAGGTAAACACTTGCACCACACCACACTCATCACATAGTATCACTAAATCTACACCACCAAAATCCACACATAGAAACACAAAAACATTCACTGAGGCTCTCAATAATAATCTGCTCAAGCAACAGAGACCTCCAAAGCAGAAATGCAAGCAAACTCCACCCACCAACACAACCCAAATGACACATAGCCCGCAAAATCAGTGTGCCACTCAACAACAGCCAATAAGGCAAAACAACGTACCCAAAACACTAGTCAAAGGTGACTCTATAGTCAGGCACACTGATGTCCCACTCACCAGGCTAAACAAGGAGAAGGTTACTGTCATCTGCCTGTCGGGTGCCAGGATCCACCACATAACCCATGCACTCAGGTCACTCCACAACAAGTACAAATATGACTCTGTCATTGTCCATGTTGAAGTGAACGACCTGAGACATACCTCCCTGGATTACATGAAAAGAGACATGGAAGAAGTCTCCGATTTTGCAGCCCAGGCAGGTATGACCCTAGCCCTGAGTAGCATTCTGCCATCACCCAGAATGATACCGCAGTACAAGGACAAAATGACTGACTTCAACAATTGGCTAAGCTTCTGGTATCATTCTAAAGGGATCCAATTGATTCACTTTTCCAGCTGCAACATTCAATTGTACATTTTTGATAATATTGGTGGGTGATTATGATTAATATTGCCCCTAATTCAGAATTCCATGTATGGTGAGCACTGAGCACTATTAATGTTCCTCCAATAAGATGGTGATGAAGCTTCTTGATAATGTGTGCCTCTGACTGTAAGCATACTCATAGTGTAAACCTATAAGGAGTAAGGAGGACACATTTTTAATATATATGGTTAATGGTTTGCATACAGAAATATGAAGCATTGACTCTCTATTTTAACAGACCACTATGGCAGACACTGAAAAAACAAAACAAAAACACACACACACACACACACACACACACACACACACACACACACACACACACACACATCTAGACATAGATCTAGATATATATTTTTAAGACAGACTAGACATGCATAAACATGCACACTACTGTGCAGGAAATATAGTCCTGAATGCTTAAACAAGTTGTGCTTTGATTAAGACCTTGCATAGAGCTACATCAGAGTTTCAGTGCCTATGGAGATGTTGCAGCATTTTGCCTCAAGCTCAAAACATTTGGAATAATAAAAAAATAAAAATATCATCATCTGCAAAAGGAAGAGGAGTTATATGTCAAAAAGAAATAATATATATTATTTTCTTACATTTGTGCACATGATCCACTTATTTGCAGCTAGAGGCAAAATAATTTCTTAGACCTTTCTCATACACCAGTGACATTGCATTATGTTCTACATTATTTTTATTATTCACTTTCTTCTTAAAACTGTCATTAATGTATCATTTACTTATTTAACTGGGCAAATCCTTGTAGATCTTTTTTCATAAATGGCCTGGAGTGGATATAATCGATTTAATCAGATGCTTTTTTTTTTGTGGGACAACAATACAGATTTTGATACAGGATTGGTCGAGGCCCGGGTTAAAAATGACAACCACCAGTACTGTTAACCAAAAGGGTGCTGGCAGAAATTGGGGGGGAGGCTACTGTTGGCTCTAGAAGAGGGTGAAGGCATGCCCAAAGGTGAGATTGTGTTGATTTGGACATGTGCTGAGGAGGGATGCTGGGTATATTGGGAGAAGGATGCTGGGTATATTGGGAGAAGGATGCTAAGGATGGAGCTGCCAGGGAAGAAAAGAGGAAGGACTTGTAAGGTTAGATTTATGGATGTGGTAGAGGAAGTGATGTGGTGACAGAGCAAGATGCAGAGGACAGGAACCAATGGAAACAGATCTGATGTGGCAAACCCCTAACGGGAAGAACTGAAAGACTTCAAGCACTTATTTGGAACCAGCTGGGGGTCTCATGAATATTATTTGCTTGGGGAAACTTAAAACTGCCCCTTTTGAGCCTCCATGAAAAAGGGGGTGGGAGAAATCCAGTATAACCTGATGTGTCCTAAACCACAGCTTCTCCTCAGGTGCAGAAACAGAGTATGAAGTACTGTTTGCAGTATACCACAGAGGTAAGTGTTCAAACCAATGTGTGTATGTAACAATGTGTGCTGTGTAGAGTATTCATCATGCGCCATACTGACTGAGCATTTATTTCATGTAAATAAGTATGTCAAGCATTGATCCCATTGCACCATAGCTCCACCCGTTCTTGTTGACCACACCCATTCTTGTTGGCCACAGCCCTTCTTGTTGGCCACACCCCTTTGTGTTGGCCACACCCATTCAGCTGTCTCCTGCAGCCCCCCTTTGATTTGAAGTCACCAGCCGCCACTGATTATACAGTAATCTCAGAGTTAGAATGTAAAATTATCAGGCCTGTCTGCATGCAGCACATATGTCAGAGTGTGCAGGGAAGCCTACTCCCTGCAAAAAGTATTAGTTGTTGATTATGTTGAAATGTTGCTTCACTTTGTTTCATGCCATTGAGACATTCATGAAGTCAGTATCAATGGCACATGTAAGAAACCCATTACTGACCCTACAATCTCTTTGGGAATGCTGCTCCAATCATCCATCATGCTTTCTGAGATGAAAGAAAGAAAGAAAGAAAGAAAGAAAAATCACCTCAGATCTTCCAAATGCATCTTCTTATCATATACCCCCTTATTCAAACATTGATACAATACTAGATTCATTGAGGTACTTAAATATTCTTTCTCCCTTTTTTCTTCAAAAGTATACTATTAAAGATTTCAGCAGTTTTTGTTAGACATGTATCTCTTTTGTTGGCCAAAATGAAATAGTTCTGTCGCGGTCATATACCCACATTAGGCGTCAGAGCATAGTGGAGAAAAAGGAAAGCACTAAACAACTGAAATAATTGTTGCAGCTGCACAAATAGAAACTATAGTGGCAGTGATCTGCTATATAAAGGCAGTTAGGCAGCTCCAAATTAGGGAAAATAAATCAGCAAATTTAAATTCACACAGTTTATGACTCTCCAATTATAGTCCAAGCCAATAACAGTAATGTAATTTAAAATGCATGGTACAGAAAATGCCTGGATATTCAGCTTATCACATAGAGAAATGTCTAGTCTCTGTGGCTAACCAAGAGATTTTTGTCTGTTTTGGGAAAAATCAGTCTTTCTGTATAGTAAGTGAAGCTACTGAATAACATAATATTCATCTCATCTAGACTGTACTAATCCATGAGGTGGTAAAAATTACACTGGGATTTACTTTTGACTGGTAAGGTTTGATCCTGAACCAAAGCCTGATGGATGAAATGCTCAGGATAAGGTGGAGTAAATCCTCATTTGATCCATAGCCCTATACTGTGTATTATTTTTTCACAAGGTACAGGTGGTGTGGTGAACATTGCATGCAATATTTATAATGTGACAAAGACATCTAGTATGTTACTGCTAGCTTTTGCAGTTAACTGGTCATATTTTACTAGTGATCCATTGAATAGCAGTGTCACCTCACTGCAGGAAGTTTTGCAGTTCACTTCTCAGCTTGGATGCCTTATGTGGGGAATCTGTATGTCCTCTCTGTGGTCCTGTGGGGTTTTCCTACAATCACTCTTGTTTCCTCTCTCCTATCAAAGACATGCAGTAGCTGAAATGGTGAATCTAAGGTATACCTCAGTATTCATGTGTTTTTTTGTGATGCAGATGCTACCTAATTAGTGAACTACGTGGATTTCAGTGGTTGCTCAGAGGGGAGAATAAGATGTGGACATAACTCATGAAGCCTGAAGTGGTCAAATGCCATTTGTATTTCTTTTCCTAAAACTCTGTTACAAAGCTAGTTTAAGCTAACTCATCTTTATTACCACAACATATGAAATTCCATGTTTCATAAGCAGCACACCATCAGTTTGTACATCTACAAAGCATTCTGCTGTCTGCTATGACATCCATAGTTAATATGCTGTGCAAGTAACACTGTGTAAGTTTAAACAATCGCTTTCTATTTTTACAAAATAAAAGGTAGGAGGAACTGTTAACAGTTTTGGTTAAAAAAGGATAACTTAACAAAGAAGTATTAATGTCACTTTAAAAGTGTCATGTTGCCCACTTTCTTGTTGTATAACATGTAACAGAGAATTATAATAATATAGGCTTAGGTTTTTAAACAATAATCTACTGCTGGAACATTGGTTTAAACAGAAGAAAGATTTAAATCAGTTTAATGTATATAAGATATGGTATGACACAGCAATAATACAACACTAGGGTGTGTTCTGTCAATGCTAGGATACATTCATGCTGGCTGTACTTGGTCATGAGGGAAAACAATATCTATTTTTAAAGATGATTATTCATGTAAAGCATTATATATGTGCCATAGGTTCATAGGTGTGTACTAGGCTAATGGTCCTAGAGCCTTTACAAGCCTAGCCCATAGGATTACCCTGGCATCGTGCCAACAAACATTAGTTCCCACTGCCTCTGTCAAGTAGAGCCACTGGAGTGATCCCCGGGGTGAATTTTCTATTTCCCATCTACTCATCAAGATTTCTTTTGAAGGAGGACAGTGAGGTGCTCTGTTTGACATGTATAGGAAGTCTATTTCAGAGCATGGGCAGTCTCTGGGTTATGAACCTGTCCCTCCAGCATGTTCTGTTGATTGTGGTAATGAGGATGAGGTCTCTGAAGCATGCGGTAAGCAGGGATTGGGATTTCTTTAGATGTAGCATTTCTAACAGAGCTGGATCAGGCATGGTTTTGTAAGTCAAGCAGATATCGCCTCTAAGTAGGCCATATGAGGCAGAGAATAGTTGGAGTTTTTTGAGTCTGTCCATATGGGACAAGTGTTTAAGGTCTGGGATCATCTCTGTGAGGTACTTTTGTGGCCTTTCGAGTTGTTGCAGGTATCTAGTGAGGTACATGCCAAATGGGGCATTGTACTCGATGACTGGCCTAATGAGGGAAGAGTAGAGAGACACAATGACTTCTTTCTTCCTGGATGCAAAACCCTTAGTAATGAGATGTGCCACATAGAAGTACTTTCTGACCACAGTGGCAATGTGGTGGGCAAAAGAAAGGTTGCTGTCAACCTGTGTTCCCAGATCTCTTATAACGCCTTCTGTGTTCAGTGGACTACCATTGATGTGGTAATTCATGGGAACTGAGTTTTTCCCAAAGGGGATGACAAAACATTTTTTGGCATTGAGCTTAAGGCCATGGTTCTGACACCAGTCGTTGGTCTCAGTGAAGCCTTTCTGCAGGATGTCAACATCACATGGAGAATTAATAAAAGCTCCCAACTTGTAATCGTCTGTGAACTTTGTCAGCCAGAGTCCCTTCGTGTTGGCCTGGACTTCAGTGAAGTAGATACCAAACAGGAGAGGACCCAGGACTGAACCCTGTGGGACTCCACTTGTGACTGGTCGGCAGTCTGACTTGGAGTCAGCTACTTTCACACTGTGGATTCAATCTGTGAGCCAGTTTCCAACCCACCTAGTGATATAGAGTTTGATGACTAGCTTAGTGAGTTTTTCTGATTCCTGAGTGGGGAATGGTATCAAAGTTCTTGGCCAGATTAAGGTAGGCTGTATGAACCACCGTCCTCTCATCCACAGCTCTGGTGACTGACTCAAAGAAGTCGACCAGGTTGAGAAGGCATGATCTACCCTTCACAAAACCAAACTGTGTGGGATCCAGAGTTTGGAGAGTCCCTATATCCTTGTTCATTAGGTCCATGATGATGCATTCCATAGCTCTGCATATCAGATTCATCAGGCAAATGGGGCGATAGTTCCCAGAGTCTGAAGTTGCTACTCCTTTGTGGAGAGGGATGACTGCAGCAGTGCACCATTCGGTAGGGACAAAGCCTGAGGTGAGGCTGTGATTGAACAGGGCACACAGGTGTGGTGTCAGTTCACTCTGTAGTTCATGTAGAACACAGCCAGGGATATTGTCAGGTCCCATAGAAGCTGCATGCTTGGCCTTGGACAGTGCTGTTTTAACCTTTGCAGCAGTAATATTGCATGCCTGGCAATCTACTGGTATTGTGATTGGTCCTTTGGGAGGGTAAAGTTGGCACTGAATCTGTCAGCCAGTATAGTGGTAATATCTGTTGGTTCAGTATAGGAGGTACCATTGTGCAGTATCTCAAAGCAAATCTGAGTATTGGTGTCTAGATTCTTTACATAACTATAGATGGCCTTATGGTTGTCTTTACTATCTGCTGCAATTCTCATTTCATAGCTAGCTTTTGAGGATTTGATGAGGGATCTCAACTTTTTGTTGAGGCTGATAAGGGAGTTTTTCCAGTCTTGGGACTTCACCTTATTCTGTATCAGTTTCCTCCTTCTGTTGTAGAGTTTGTTTATGGCAGGAGACCACCAGATTGACTTCCTTTTTTGGAGGAGAGCGTCTTGGTTCTATTGGGTATGGTAAGATCCATGCATTTGTGTACATGTTTGTACAGTGCATTGATGTATGATTCAGCGGTCATGCAACTATTCTCCATTTGCATGATGCCGTGAAGTTAGCCACCTCTATTTTTAGGAGCCCAAAGTTAGCTTTGGAGAAGTTTTTCATGGTGGTTATCTTTGCAGGGGGTGGGGGTGGGAGGGATGTGGATTCCCAAGGTGATTAGTTTGTGGTCAGATCTAACCAGGGAGGAATTGACTATTCGAGTAGAGCAATGGCCGCCCATATTAGTAATCACCAGGTCAAGGATGTTGCTCCCTCTAGTGGGGGCAAGAATGAGCTGGTCCAAGGCATTGGAATTAATGAATTCCAGGGAATGTTGGGCAATTGTATTGGCATACGAGTAGATTATTCAATAAATGGAGGGATAGTTGAAGCTGTCCAGTATGAGAGTGTTAGGTTGGACACTAATATTCTCCAGGGTGCTTAGGAACATGGAATGTGAGTCTTGGGGGGACATGGTTGAGGACCTATAGCAGGCTACAACCTGAATCACTGTCTTACCCAATATTAGCTGCACCTGAAGTATCTATGATGCATTATGTTGAGCTACCAGTCTGGAGGTGTGCACATCCTTTATGAATATTTAAACGTCTCCGTCTTTGGAGCTTCATTCCAAGTTTTGAGATTCCATGATTTATATACTAGAAAAGACTGAAGAATAAAGTCAAATTTAATGTGAAAGCACATGCTATTACCTCCTAAATATTAATGAATGTACCTCTTGAATGCTAACTGATTTTAGAAGGATTTTAATGCCTTTGGAAATGTCAAGTACTAGAAGTTGCCGGTACAAAAGACAGACAAGCATGACGTTACAATAAGCAAGCAGGTTGATAGGAATTTTCTTGCTTAGATGGGAAATAATACGAATAAAGACAGAGAGAAAGCTCTGTTAAATGCAGTGAGTAGCCTTCCTATAGCACAAGCTTATTGATAACAATGTGCCATTAGCATTTCTTTACATGCATTGCACTCCAGCTGCATTTGCATTCCCTGCTTAAGTCTTCTTTTCTGTTAATAGTACAGATTGCATGTTGGCAGAACATTGTAAAAAAAAAAAAAAACAGTGATGTTGGTCTAAGAAATGGTAATCATACCAGGAGTTTTGCAGATACATGTCATTATTCTGGTTTTAATGCCCACCCTCACACATTCCTGTAGTATTCTTTTTACCACCTTACCTTGCTAGTTAGTGCAATGACTCCAAGCTGGCAAAGAACAAAGTATTTTTA
Organism: Protopterus annectens; assembly: GCF_019279795.1. Taxonomy (NCBI): domain Eukaryota; kingdom Metazoa; phylum Chordata; order Ceratodontiformes; family Protopteridae; genus Protopterus; species Protopterus annectens. Next base: position 462,772,732 of record NC_056734.1, on the reverse strand, counting down.
AGGTTCTTCTTTCAGTTTAATAGTTTTATAAATCTAGCAGGGATAGTTGTGAGAATTAAGCACTAGGAAGATTAAATGAGTTTAGGTTAATAAGCAGCTCACTAAATAATGTACTAGATTATACTCTGAAATATAAAGATTCAGATGTAGAAATAGGCCATTACTTTGGGATTTTTTTGCTATTTATTAACTAAATGATAGTACAAAATAAACAGAGGATAGATCAGTATTTAGTGGAATAAAAGCTATCAGATCTTACTGATGAGCTAATACTTATTGCAGGTGGAGGATGGTCTCAGTAATGAAAGGATGTTTCACAGCAGCATTTTTGAAATTATTTTGTTGTTTGATGAGTGCAATTCCATAATAACATAAGATGTAGTATTTAACTTTCATGAAATTTACAACTCACTTTATTATATTTACAGAATTATTTTAATTTGTTAGTAAATATTTTTAAAGAAGTAGCACTTAAACAGTGAGCAGAATATGTATATTTTTATAACAGACTCCATGTATACATTCAGTGAGAACATTAAAATATTAAATTCAAATTAACCGATTTTTAAAGTTTTCACTTAGTTTGTGATTTGTGCTTGATCTGTAAAGAGGGCGTATAAGTAAGTGGTATTTTACCACTTGTGTGACAGCCTAGGAGTCAGCTGACTGAAACGTGCATTCTGTGAACAAGTTCATTATGTATGTGACTTAAACCTTTACCAAAAGTACAGTAACCTGTGGGCTAGGCTGCTTAAATCTGCAAGTATCATGGCTACCCTCTGCACAAATGAAAAACCCATCTCAAAAACAAAAATACTTGTGTGTTTATTTATCAAATTAATTTTCAAGGAATCAGTATTCCTGAAATGGTATAGATCCAAAAATAACCTCAGTGTTCACGCTACATTTATGAATATACATCTCAAAATACTAAAGGAAATAAATATAGTTGAGATAAAATTAGTAGACACTTTGATGCAATAAAGAATTCACAGAGAATGAAAACAGATACTGAGCAGTATTCTTCAGCAGATAAGAACAATATTATCTGATACATTTGACAGCCAAGCAGAAAATGATCACTTTGTCAGATTATGACTTTGAATATCCACATATTTCACTTTATCTCTTACCGTAATATGCACTTATACAAGTGAACTATATGAGGACAAATGTTTTGATAAGTCTCAGGCTGATTTAAAATAACCAAAGAAGGCGCTTGTAAGTTAAATTCCATTACCATCAGCTAAGTTAAGATGAAGGTGGATTACAATTCAGGTCAGACATCTTGTAATAGCTGTGTCTTCGTTACTTAACTCTCACATCTCAGCATAGGAAAAATATTGAACCGACTTATCTGGCAACTTATATAAGTAGTATTCTCGCTACTGAATAAATCTTATCAAAAAAAAAACAGTCCGTGATCCTTTCTCAGCATTCTGACATCACATTTAAATTATGAAATAACTGTTATGCTACAAGAAAATGTTAGTTCTGAATAACACTTGCTCAATAAATGTCTCACATCAACAAATTATTTGGAGATGGAGTAATTATGGATCGGTTGTAAGTACATATTACAAACAAAGTAGATGTAAGTGAGAAGAAAAATGACAACTCAATTTAAATGTTGTAGACCTGCCAGCTTTGTTGATCATGCCACTAATACAGGAATCAGATCCTAAAATAGGTCAACTTTGTTAGAAATAAAGCTGTGAATATTTAACTTTACAACCTGATTTCCACACTTTTATTAATACAAACCAATACATTTTTCTACAGTCACTGATGCATTCTCATCATATATGCAGTTGTGAATATATTACAAGGAAAGGTTGTATTATATGATATCACAGTGCTTGTTTTATTCAGGAAAAATAAGATAGGGCATAGACTGAATTAGGTTTATAATTTATTTCTGTAAAAGAAGAAAATATATTAATAAAACCAAAAAAATGACTGTGGACTCAACAAATTATTTAGTGCTGCGTAGTCAATGATAGCATTATTTCATTTCACTGGTAAAAATAATCATTATGCAGTGTCAATACACTGTGCCTATTGTGATTTATGTACTTCATAGGCTTCATAAAACTGCAATTTACTGCAATAAATATAAATCATTTTTATATACACAGACATATTCTTAGAAAAGGGGATGTATGTTTGTCTGAAAGGCTTTGTAAATAAATATCCATAGGCAGGAAATAAATCCTGGGGTCATCATCTGTTGCTGCAGTAGTAAATCTCACAGATATGCTTGCACTCTATTAGATACAGCCTAAATGTGCAGGCTTGACTCTTGAGAGCTCAGCCTGTTGCCATAACTACAGCATATCAAGGACACACAGCTGTTAGTAACACAGGAGAAAATTATCCATGCTTGGATGAAAAAGGGAAGTCAAACAGAAAGAAAGTTTTCTCTTTTCACTTGCTAAATTATTATTTCTCCATGTGAAGTCATATAGTTAATTTTTTGTATGGTTAAGTAAAGTTTCTGAACCCATCTTATGATATTAGAATATAATTAAAGTAAAAAATATTTAGTTAAGCTATTATGTAAGGAACCATTTTAAATACATCAGTAGTTATTCCCATTACTGTTTTAGTCTAAATTATAAAAATGTTTTCAAAGCTGTGTCCCCATCTGCAAGCTGAATGTCATGTTACAGTTATGTGCCTGTTTTATAAACACCAACGGTTCACATTCTCTTAAGACAATGACATTTCATTGCAAATGATTTTATGTCATTAGATACCTTAGCTTTTGTATACAATGCCATGTTATTTATTGTATAGACTATGCATAAAGAGCAACTGAACCAATTGCTTATATAGTTTATACATAAAGAAGAACTGAACCAAACGTTTTTTTTTCAGCAGCTGCAGCACCAAAACGTTACGTGTTATAACATATTAAAGTGGCTTACCATTCTGCCATGCCTGACCTAATCTTTTATATTAAATTGTTTTCAGTAGTTTAATTTTCATTCTGTAAGAGTACATCTTTCACTCCTTTTGTTTTTTGCTTTGATTTTTCTTGTATCTACCCCACGCTTTTTGGAAATGAGTCACTACATTGTCCTTTGAGAAAAGTAGGAATTCTGATGTATTGGTCGTAGCCTCAGGTCCCACAGACATTTAATAACTTTGGTCTGAGTTCCAGACCCAAAAAAATGTCATCTTAATTTTCTTTAATTTACAGTTCCTGAATAATTTGCCATTTCATTCCAAACAATGAGAGTAGTAAATTAGTTTCTGAGCTTCGTTTAATATCTTGGAGTTCAAATAGCATCCAAATGATCATTTTCTTTGGCCAGACCTTCTGCAATTCCTAGTTATTTCCCCAGGTCCAATATGGCAGCTGCAGATCATACAAGTGTGAATCCTACTAAATGAGAAACTTTACTCTGCGTATCGGGTGGGGGGGGCATTCCCTCCCCATTCCCCTTTCCCTGAGATACATTGACTTTGTAATGGATTATACTAATGAGGCCCATGCAGTGGTAAAACACCCAGTGGGGAAGGAATGGGAGAATTTTCTGCCTTGAAAATACTATTGTTGGGATTACACTTTATATTCGTTTTCTTTTTAATTAATTTATGTGTAATTCAAACTTACAATTCTTGCAACCATACCACATAAAACATTTGGTTCTTCTCTTTGTAGCCATGCATTGCTTCCCCAGGAAATGTCCTCTCTGTCATTTTGATGACAAGTCTTGTGTGATGGGAAATCAGACAGCTGGGGTCCTGATTTGTTAAAGCGATGTATTGTTAAGACCCATGCAATAAATTCATGTCAAGGCAAACTAGATGTAGGCAGTGATGATTTCAAGTTATGAATGAATATCAGTCCTGGAAATGCCAATTATTTTGGAACTATGCTCAGATGTATGATACTGTTGCTGTTTATATTTTAGCAGATGAATTTGTAAAGAGCAAATTAGCAACTGTACCAGGTTATGAAGTCATTCTCCTTCACCATTACAGTACAGCAACTGTACCAGGTTATGATGTAATTCTCCTTCACCATTACAATACAGCAACTGCACAAGGTTATGATGTCATTCTCCTTCACCATTACAGTACAGCAACTGCACCAGGTTATGATGTCATTCTCCTTCACCATTACAGTACAGCAACTGCACCAGGGTATGATGTCATTCTCCTTCACGATTACAGTACAGCAACTGCACCAGGTTATGATGTTATTCTCCTTCACTATTACAGTACAGCAATATTAGTTTTCTAACTGTAGACACTATTAGATGCAAAACAAAAGACTTCAATGAGACGTTATAGGAAAGTGAAACCTGATAATTCTTCAATTCAAAATTAGTAGAACCAAATGAAAAATATTATATAATTAGCTCCAAAAATGAAAATAGAAAGGTTGTGTCATGTAGCAAGCTACACATAAACATGCTATTAATTACAAATGGGATAACTAACAAATTATCAGCTCATAATGTGTGCCAACAAAAAAATGCATGTTTAATTGGAAAACTTTAACAAATTTTTCTTTAAAACAGCTGTGCAAAATATGCATTTTAAGGTTCATATCAAATAAATACATTTTCAGACAGTTGTCGTTACTCATGAAAAATGTTGTAACTCACCCTTAATATAAAACAAATATAACAAACCCTTTGACTCTTGGCTGTGCATCCAGTTCACCTATGACCTCTGTGATTAATGCAGAAGCAAACTCAGCAACATCTGCAATGTATTGCCTTAGGCAGAAGAAAAGCTGCTCGATGTGACAAACTTGGACCTCTTTCAAAGTACTGAATGGCCGAATTGTCAAATTCAATATGGTCAAGACCACGCAATCGACAATTCAGTCCATCAGTAGAAAGCACAAACAACACCTGCAAACAACAGAAACAATGCTTTTGCAGGGGTCAAGCCCCACTGCACCCCACCCCCTGCTAATTTTATATATATATATATATATATATATATATATATATATATATATATATATGGGTTCACTTCAATTCACTGAACTTTCAATTCACTGACTTTCATTTCAGTGACACCATTTCACTGAAATTCATTTCACTGAAACTTCATTTCACTGAAAGTTCATTTCATTGACAACTATTATTACAAAGTAAATGGAATATGCCCCCTTCCCCACTGTAGTGCGACCCTGGAGTTAGAATATATAGTTAGGGGTGTGGCAGCCCCACTTCATTTCATATGATATTCTTACGTTTTGATATAATATTGCTTAGTAAAAAAAAAAGTAAGTGGGGGGCTACACCCCCCACACCCCCCTAACTATATATTCTAACTCCAGGGTCACACTACAGTGGGGAAGGGGGAATATTCCATTGTATTGCTAATAACAGTTGTCAGTGAAATGAACTTTCAGTGAAATTAAGTTTCAGTGAAATGAATTTCAGTGAAATGGTGTCAGTGAAATGAAAGTCAGTGAATTGAAAGTTCAGTGAACTGAAGTGAACCCATATGTATATATATATATATATATATATATATATATATATATATATATATATATATATATATACACACACCAACTTTGAGATCGCACTACAGTGGGGGATATATATATATATATATATATATATATATATATATATATATATATATATATGCAAACTCTGAGATCACACTACAGTGTGAAAAATGGCAAATTCCTTTATCCCCACTGTACCGTAAGTGGTTCAACAGAATGAATTGTCAATCATGTGCTCTCAACCGTATGGGTTTTGACAAATCGGCTGTTCAATACTCTGAAATAGACCACATTTCTGTAAGTAACAGCAAGATTTTTTTGAGTTCAAAACAAGTGCATTCAGCCGCATTGTCAGAGACAATACTTCTAAAAAAAAGAAGCAGGAAAATTTCTTAGAATTGAAGACTACTTTGTGACATAAATCCAAAGATTGCAAGTTTATATTCATTTAGCCAAATATTAAATTATATTCATTTAGCCAAATATTAAATTAATTCTTTGGAGTCCTAATTCCAGACTTCCAGACCTCTAGTACTAATAAAACCCTGATATAAAGAAGAGTGCCTTCATCTATTTCTAGATTAGTCCATTTGAAATGAGTATTTTATAAATGTTAATATAAATCTTATCTCCACTGTTGGAATCCATGAAAATTAAAAGTTTCATGTGCAAAACTGGATTTGACATAATAACTTTTGCAGCCATATTTTTCTATAAATAATAAACTTAGCATATTCATTTTATGGTGTCATATAACAAAGTACTGAGCAGGTAATGCACAATTCCATAAAATTACTTTGTATTCATTGTGGTAGTTCACTGTTTCACATAAATATCACATTAATGAAATCTTGCATTTTCGGTGCTATTGATTATAAGGTGGAGTTCATAGATTGCATATGAAAAATTTGGTCCAAAATATTAAAAAATCGGTATAGTTAAAATGAAGCATTCATACAACTTCAAGTTATCTTGTAACTTTGTTCAGGTATCTTCTTGTGTATGGACAGGTTTTTCCAGGCACTCATATTTCCTCCCAACACCTAAAACATAATGGTTGATTGATTACTATTGAATGTTAAGCTTTAATCACTAAAAGCACTCCAAGTTTAGGTTGCAAGTGCTTAACTGAGGTTATTTGTTAGTTTTAAGTTTAATTCAATAAGTCATTTGTCTATTTCTTCTACATATTTTCTAGTGTTATTTATTTAGTCATTTACTTATTTGTCTGTGCTGACTGTGAAAAGTCCAACTGGGTACAATTCATTTTCAGCAAAGGTCCAGGAAGAAAAGTTCTACATTTAGAGAAATAACATACAGTAACAATGAATGTATTTATAGCATGATAGCTAGAGGGAAAAGATCAAACTGGGCTGCTTTGTGTTTAATAATAATGTATGGACAGACAAGTAGAATGTAGCTTAAAATTGACGAAAGATATGAAAAGGGAAGTTATGGAAATGAGCAGAAAGATAAATGGACAGAAGAAGAAGTGTAATTAGTGGTGGGGTATGAGAGAAGGAGCTCAACTAAGAGTTTAGGAAGTAAGTGCAGGATGAGGAGGAATGATAAGCTACAAAAAGACTGGGAATCAAAGTGGCTATAAGAGAAGAAAAGTAATCTAAGTAAAGCTAGCCAGGTGTTTTTTTTTTTTTCATTTTCTTTGACAATCTAACTGCACTGCTCATTTTTGTTAGAAATTGTAAACTTCATTTTATGGGGTTCAACAAGCATCTTACAGGAATAAAAAAGTACATCATAGCATCTCGGCATAGGTAGAATATTAAATATTATAAAAGCATAGTATACAGTAATACTATAACAGAACAAATTAAACTGAAATGTAGACATTGTCTAAACAGCTTAAAAAAATGTGGTTCCACTGACAGAAGTCTCCACTCTCCAATCAGATTATGGTAAATACTTCAAAAATAATAACATTTCTGAGACTTCCTAAAAGAAAGCTCAGTCTCACTAGCAACAACCAGAATATTTCAGATTTATCCCTGTTACTACAACTGCCTCCTCCCAGCAAAGTGATGCTGGCAAGTGACTGTATAAGCATCTAACAAATCTTTAAGGTTTGAAACCCTTGTTATATAAGCTTCAGTATTTAAAAAATAGAAACATTTAAATGCTAACTGAACCATCACCTTCAACCTTTGCAGTTCTCACAGCACATGGATTATATGATTGTGACATGACAGGCAGTCAATACTATCACTTAACAGTTTTTCACTTGCTGTAAGTGGACATGGTTGATAACTGAGAATCTGCCGTATCATTTCGGCAAGACATACACAAAGCAATCATTTATAATGTAGAAGAAAAGCCTTTTGACATAGAAGCAAGGAAATAAGGGATCATAACCTATTTCATGGTCCCCACAGAAATATATGGCACAGAATTTCACAGAAAATCGTGGAAAGGGTGCACCATGCATTCCGAAGTGTACAAGCTTCAGATTTTCCCAAACAGGAATGTAGTGACTAAAATGACACTGCATTTGTTCTAAGGGGGGGCTAAACTAAAAGGAGATTTTACCTGGAAGGGACATAAATTCAAAATACTGTCTGATATAGCAAGGGAGTATGAGTGCAAAAACCTTCCCAAGCCTGTCAGTATATAATAAAAATTAAATAAATGCTCAGCTGTTTTTCAAAGGAAAATGTGTATTCCATAACAAGACAAACTTTATCAAATGACAGTATTTCTGGAATTGCATAATGTTTTATAAATTGTTTATCTACTAACCAGAAGAGTGAGGGAATACTGCATGTTGGTGTTATAATTTATTATGGTTATATAACTGGATGAATAGTCATTCTCCTTGAGAAAGTTCTTACTCAAATAATCTTGTCTTCACTTTTTTATGTCTAGTTTGCTTTTTATGTGGTGTTGCCATGTTTATTTTGCTGCTGCTTTTCTTTCTGTAGTTGACTCCCCATTTAATTTTCCTGCATTCTGTTACTTGCAGACTAATTAACATCAGCATTTTAAAGGATTCATGATTTAGCACTCACAGATTTGTTTTTTCTTAAAAAATCATTTAGTTACATAAAATGTTAATGTATTGAACTATTTGCTTATGAGGGTAGTTAAAACAATGTTTTTACTGTGTACATGCATTAAGACTTCACAGTCTGTTTAGTTGGTTTAAACTAGCTATAATAGCCAAATCAAAATCATCAAAAGCATCGCTGCTAACAAGTTAGGCACAATGGAAACAGACCCTCTATGATCATGTACAGAGAGCTATTTCCTTAAGCTTTTCACATAAAAGGGTCATACCTATCAAATGTTCAGATTTTTGAAGAATGTACAGATTTTCGTCTCATATTGTTGGACTCTTCCTCATAAAATGTGTGGTTTTCTGGCAAATTATTAAGGACTGGAGTTGCTAAATAATGCTATACATTTGAACTTCAGCCTTCATATCTTTCGGAAAATGCACACTAAGACAAATACTGCCATCCTAGCAACTTTCTAAGTGTTTAACACCAGTATTTTAAATATGTGCCTATATTTTAGCCTTTGCCCCCAAGTGTTTTAGGTTTTGTACAGATTTCCTGTGCTAAGAGGTTGTGCGGAATGACAAAGCATCCTTTGCTCCTGAATTTACTTCTGACAGCAACATGTAGGAATATGAACATCCTGACAATCTTCTCTGAAGAGATGAGAGTTTAAAATAAAAAAAAATACAAGTCCTTAGCTAAATGCATATGATGTTACAAGCTTTGGTTCTGAGTAATGTTAAATGACACTGCATTTCATACTTATTAAAATATAGTACCTGCAGAATGTTTCTTCTTTTGTCCTGATATTTTTCACATGTACAGAAAAGTATCCTTGCTGGAAATTCAGTGACATGCCTTTGTCTAGATTATATATCTGTGAGGCTACCTGTTTTCTTTTCAAAATATTTTAAATGCAACTTGATTACATTGCTACTTTAAAAATGTATACTCTTATTTTTGGATGTGCTAAGTATTTCATGAAGTTAAATAAACATAACTAGCAGATCTGAATTAAGAATGTACCAACCAATGTTCTACCGATGATCTCAAATACTTTTGAATCTAATAAATGCTGCCTAAGCTTCCAGTTACTAAAAGGATACTTATGCTTAGATAAAATTGAAATCTTCATATATATTTTTATATCAGCTATTAAGAGTGGTGTGGTCATGTATTTAAATGTTTACTTTCATTTACTTTTTATAATAAGTACAATAGGGAAATTATGTCTAAACTCACGCATGTGGACAGTATACATCTCATAACTGCTATGTTTTGTACCAGTGATACTAGTTGTGGAGGACTTCTGTGTGACATTCAAGCCTACTAAAAGGCAGACAGCACTTATGATTTGCTGTAAGTTATTTTAGGTGGTAAATTCATGGAATTGAGTATGGCAGTTAAGCTCTCTAAATGAGAGAAAATGATTTTGGATCAGATGCATAAACCCTGATTTCTACCATACTGGGCTATGTGCATCAAAGAATGGTGCAGAAAGCTTTAGTCTCTTTAACATCATGAAACAGGATTGTGCAACACCTCATATGTTATCCTTCTCAGCAGCACCCTAACCACCTATCCCCTATGCTAATGAGCCTCCATCCCTGAAATATACATTCAGAAAAGCCTCAACAGTGCTGTACATGCTAGAATCTATAGAATAATCTATAGGACTACAACAGCATGTGATCAGCTGTTGTAACAGGAGTGGCTGTTTCTCTTGGTCAGATGAGAACATGCACATATTCTCACACACACACACACACACACACACACACACACATATATATATATATATATATATATATATATATATATATATATATATATACAATTTATGTTTTAAGGCAAATACTGTCCAGCTTGTCTGTCAAGCACACCAACTCTACACTCACTAGGCTAACAAAGGCAACATAACAGCTGCACATCCAGTTCAAGGACCGGTGATGTCAGAAGTTTTCCACAGCCCCTCAGACAGGGCAATATAAGTATGACCTGTTGGCAGCTCAGGTTAGACTGAATGACTTAAGGCACTCAATTCAGAATGTAATGTTTTTGTTCATTTTAATAGCTGCAAACCTAATTGCATTTCATTTCTCTTCATTTCTGACTGTGAACTCCATTGTTTTAATAGATATCAATATGTTACAAGTATCAAACGATGAATGTAGTGATCAGTTAACTAGTTCTGTGTAATGATGCCTATCTCAGAGTCATGTATATACATGGCTCTACCTTTGTAGATAAAGCTGGTGTTCATGACTCATTTAGCTGTAGGAAACCATCCTGCGGTCTGCAATGGACAGGAAAGTAATCACAACCACCAAATAAGGGAAAAGATGTAGCAGCAATATGCTGGTAACTCGCTGCCCTCACCTGCAGTTTCCACTTTTTTTTTCAGAAAGCAAATAATAGGCTTTAAGAAATGTCACGACAGCAATTAAAAGCTTTCAAAAGCTTTCATGTAAGTAGATAGTAAACCAGAAATGACATTACTATGCCTTAGCACTAAATATTCCAAAGAGGGTGCTGGAAGGGAAGCAGTTTATGTAGAAGAAGAGAAATAACAACAGAATGTATTCCCCGCAGTGATGTCATTAAAAGGTGGAAAGGGTAAATGTCAAATAAGGATGTGACTATTTGTACTAGCTTCCTGAAAACATGTTTGTTTTATAATAATAGATAAATAGAACTGTCTCTATCTATATCTATCTATATTTATCTATGTGTATATATATAGATAAACAGATATATTTTTTTTAATTTTTTGCCAAAACAATGGATTATGCAGTTGAAAATCAAAAGAACACAATGTGACTAAAACATCTTTGTGTGCAATCTTTGAAATATTCATGATTCAGCAGGGGATTTTAAAACCAATCTATTACATTCTTAAAAGATTATTAACTGTAGTATATTCACTTATCATTATATTAATAGTTTGCATAGTAAGAACTGTGCTAAATTATTATATTATCTCCTTTAATCAAAATTAAATAAACATGTAAATAATTCAGCCATTAATCCTGTCATAACTTTTTTCAGGAATTTCATTAGAAATAATTGAAAAATACTGCATTATGTATTAATTCCATCTGTTTGTTACTCAAAATATTAAACTGGAAGATAGGAGAGTGTTGATTATTGAGATAAATACTTGAAATAATTATAACAGATGTTAACAGTCCATATCCAACTGTGCAAACAAAGTGATAGTTAAGAATTTTACAGCAGTATTTGCAAAACACTAAAGATGAAATGTTCTGCTAGGTTATTACATTCTTGCATGGATTACATGCCATTCAATAGATTACGCAAGCGTGTATTACAGTCACTGCAGCATAATAGCACAAGATTCGTTTGATGATTATATTGCATCTCTGCTCATGCAAGTGTGAGATGAGAGTGCTTATTTATGTTTGGTTTGGAGTGATCATCCCACAACCATACCAGATATGAGTTAAACAAGTGTTACACTTTCTATCAGTGAGCATTTTTGGTCTGAGGTGTCATGAAGCCCCTCTTCTAACATTAACCCTAACCCTGCTTTGGCCTGTAACTACAAACCTATATATTATCTCATGGAAAACCATTTTCCTAACATCATCACCATTCAGATAGCGTTTCTGGTATTACTGCTATTTTAGTTTTTATTTCTGAAAAGGGGTGATGTTTGTTTTCCTTTTCTGGTCAGGATAGTTTCAGACATTTTTGTTTTTGACTAGAAGTCAGATTACTGAATGCCAATTTTCTGTAAGTCAGTGTTTGACAATACACTCATATAAATACAGATTGATAGACAGAAAGATAGTTATAAAACAAACAAAAAGGGATCCTTACTTAGTGGCCTAAATAAAATTGCACAGAATACTATGAACACGTTATGGACAGCTCACCTGTAAACCACTTTTTCTGCAAGCCGGGTGTGAGTTATTATTTCCAACCCTCCATGGCCTGCCTTTGAAATTTCACCCATTGACCAAGTTCCCAAGTAGCAGTGAGGTGAGCACAGGTGGATTCACCACCTCTCACACCCTGTGGGTGTGTCAATAAATGATTTCATTGACAAAGACAAGACTGAGGTACATCATTCTTCCCTGGATCAGACAGTGGGGGCCATTATGGGCTATTCCAACCCTTGGCTTTGCAAAGAGGACATCCAGTCAGCACTCTGGCTTCTTCCCATTAGACTGGAGGACTGGCCATGTTTGGGATTCCAGTTTGATGGAAAGTTCTTTTTTGACACTGCCATAGCCACAGGGTACTCGGTGGCTTGTGTTACATTTGAACTGTTCAGCATGACTTTGCATTAGTGCTGTCAGTGCAGGGTGCCATAGCAGTCAACAATTCACTACCTAGATGATTTTTTGATCATAGTCAAAGGTCAGAAAGGAGCTGTGGAAGGGATGATGGTGTATGCAAGCTTAAGGGTTCCTTTGGCGGAAGACAAGTTAGAAGAGCTGAATCAGGCCTTGGTATTTTTGGGATTAACATCTGATACCACCAAAAGGTGTATTAAACTTCTGTGAAGCAAATTACATAAGGTCAGGCAGTTAATTCTGGAATTTTTGGGGGGCAGAAGGACATGCACAGGGGTATCATGCAACATTCTAGGTTTTTGCCAGAAGGGAAATTTCTCTGGACAGCATTTTCCTCCAGTCCATTTCTAATTTGCTGAAAGGAAACAAACCTAAGCATTGTAGGGTTCACCTGACCAGAAGGGTTAAGGAAGACCTCCATCTCTGGTTCACATTCTTGAGCCAGTTCAATGATGTGTCCTTCTGCCAATCACCTTGTCTTTCCTCCAACAACCTTGAACTTTTTACAGATGCAGCAGGGGGATTGGCATGGGAGCTTACTTTCAAGGTAGCTGGTTCATGGAAAAATGACCTGAGTCATGGTCAGAACATAGAAAGATGGATATTAATTTCTTTGAGATATTTCCTATAGGGGTAGCCACCCTAGTCTGGAAGGGCAAATTATGTAACAGCAGAGTTTCATTTTGTTCTGATAACATTGCAGTTGTCCATGCACTCAACAAACGTTCTTTCATTTCCAAATGGGTCCACTCTGTCATTAGGCTTCTAGTCTTATTGAGCTTGGAAATAAATTTGACTTTTTCTAGCTTGCATGTACCTGGCTGCCACAATCCAATTTCTGATAGCCTTTCCCATTTTCAGTTCGCCAGGTTTCAGCTGCTGGCCAAGTATATGGAACTGAATGACACCTCAATTCCACCAGAAGTCTGGTTAATAAGAGAAGACTAGCCACATTGCTGCTGCAAATTTCTGGGCCAGGATCACTAGGAGAGATTATTCATCATCAGTCCAGACTTTCAAGCAATTTTATAGTCCTTACCCAATTGTCATAGAGCCTGGGGGTAGCCTTTGGTCCTTCATTTCCTGTTTTTCATATGCTCAGTAAGAGATTCTCCAAACACCCTCCAGGGTCCAATTAGCAGCATTAGGCTGAATGACACATTATTTGGGCTTTAAGGATTTCTCGAGTCATTGGCTGTCTGGCAGGGTGATCAAAGGTTAGGAGAATATGAGAGAAGCTTCAAAGTATTCCATTAAGCCAATAGGGTGGCAACTTCTTGTCATCATTGCTCAGGGATTGTATATCATAGTTACTGATTTTTATACACTTTCTATGATGGCACCATTGCTCACTGCCTCTGAATTGGATGTTTTCCCTGCTATTAAACTACTAAACTATCTTTGCTGGAAGGATATTGTGTTCCACAGTGAATTTATTTTGATATGGTTAGAAATCCAAAATGGACCAAGTGGGCAAAGGGCAGCAAATACACTTAGATAAATCTAGGAGCTTGCCCTGTTCACTGGTTCAGGTCATTGCATAAGATCTCCCTCAGGGCTTAATGGATGGGCCTGGTCTTTACTTGGAAGGCTGGTAAGCCCTTTACTTTGCCAGAAGTCAATCTTCTATTACTCAAGGCTATTGAAGGCAATGCAAATATCCCCTGGCATATTCATCCCTCTCATTTAGAATAGGCTGCAATTCTGATCTAGGTATGGAGGGCTATTCAGCTAAAGTCCTGGAAAGAACAGGAAGGTGGTTGTCTGACTCCTTCTTGTCATATATCAGGCACTAACCACTTCATTTTTATTTTAGAGAAAAAGGTTCTCTGGATGGTGGAACATTGTTTCATCAAGAAAGATGAAGAAAGATGCAGCCTTAGCTTTAGTTTGCCCAGCTGGGCTCATTGGTTCTTTAGATTATAACAAATAGTTAGCTTATCCCTTTGGTTTTGCAGGACTGTTATGGTTTCAGTTTTAGGAGATTTGGTGCCAGCTTACAAAAATGGATCTTTGTCCAAGGTTCTTTTAATTCACCCTGGGCAAAATAACTTAACGATGGCTCTGAAAAAATCTTGATAGCTAGAATCCTCTCTTATGTTCACAGGCTCCATATATTATATCCAGAAGTGGTTTTGTTTTGGTCAACAATTATGCCAAGAATCCATTGGGATGGTGCCAGGAGTTCCTGAGCAGTCAAGAGGTCCACCTGTTTTATTAACTACAGAGTGTCACATGCAACCAGCCAAATCAGATTTCAAGTTATACACCATAAATATCTTGATAAATTGAACTCTGTTTTTTTTATAGCAGGGTATACTTGAACAATTTAGGTTTTTATTTATTTAATTTAGATATTTCCCTGGCCATCCAGGAACTTTTTAAGAGGTAAATGCTCAGGCTGCTTTAGTGAGACATAGCAATCAAGGGCATGAGACCACTAAGAGAGGAATGACATTGAGTCATGCTGAGTTGGCGGCTGCCTTGCACCCCCTCCACTTTTTCCCCTTATTTGTGCTCAGTGACCTCATCATGCTGAGCAGATTTGATTCAGTATAACCGGTGGCCATGGCAAGATATGTTTGGGTTGGAAGGCAAGACATAAAGGGCTTTACAGCCAGGTCTGAGGTAGCTTGGGTTATGCACCTGTAAAGTTTAGCTGGAATAGGCTTGGTGATGACAACCGGCTTAATGTTAATGGTTATTGACTGTTTTTATGTTATGGTTATACATGGACATACTGTAGCATCTTTAATGTCTTCTATTGTATTTAATAAATGGTCACAATGTCATTACAGTGTGTTTATTAAGTCAGCTTAGAGAAAAAGGAAGGCTTACCTGTAAGTTGCTTTGTCTGCGAGCTGGGTCTGAGAGGCGGGTCCTTGGTCACCTGGTTTAAAGGCAAAGGTGCAGTGTCTGAGGCAGTCTTTTCATGAGTGGCTCAAAGGCCCACCCACTTCTTCCCTCAGGGACATGGTTCTTTCTAGGTGGTTGCCTTGTGACTTCCCTTCTTGTTTTCCCCTGTTTGTGCTCAGTGACCTCATCCCACTAAGCAGGTTGAATTCAGTTTAACCGATGGCCATGGCAAGATGTGTTTGGGTTGGCAGCCAGGCTGTAAAAGGCTTTACAACTAGGTCTGAGGTAGATTGGGTTATGTATCTGGACCTGTAAAGCTTAGACGGAATAAGCTTGGTGATGCCAACCAGCTCAGAGTTAATGGTTAATGGCTGTTTTTATGTTATGGTTATATGTGAACATACTGTAGCATCTTTAATGTGTTCTCTTATATTCAGTAAATGGTTTTAACATCATTACAGTGCAGTTATTGACTCATCTTAGAGGACAAGCAATTTTATTCGTGCGTGGTTACCAGCCACACAAAAACATGCATGTAAATTTAAAAAAAAACTTTTTAATGGAGTCATAAAGTTTATAGGAAATGTAATTAAAATATATTTCTGGAATTCAAAATTATCCTTTTTATTAAAGTTGTTAAGCATAGCTGTATGGCATTGTGGGGCAGGTTAGGAATGTATAAAATAGTGGTCCTGACTCCTACATTTTTTTTGTAAATGTGGCACTATTTTCCAGATTTTACTGAAGAGTGGCTTTAAAAATGATACTGCACCTTCAAAAAAGAAAGACATATATGACTGTGTTTTTTCATACAATGTTACTTTATAGTCAATAGACAACATTCAACATTTTCCAGTTTAATAAAGGTTTTGAGGTTATGACCATTACATTTGTGACTTTACTGTCTGTGTATTATATTGTCACAGTTTGCCACATGGAACACCTGTGAGGCATTTTGTTTTAAGAAACTGGGACAGGGATTACATGAATATCTACAGATACTATCAGTAGGAAGATTCTAAACAATGTTTTGTATAGATGCGCTGTTCCATTTTTAAGATTATTTTCTTTGTATTACTGCAAGTTGCATAAGACCTTACTGTAGCTAGTTTGACCATAGCATTGAATAAAAGATACTTATTTTGGCAATTATCTTTAGGTGCTAATTATCACACAACTACAATGCAGCTATTATTAAAGTGTTTTGATAGCTAGATCCTTTTCAGAGCATTTTAGAAATAGCTTGCTTTAGCTTATTACATTGTCTGAATATGTTCTATGCATTGCAAGGGAAGAACCTTCCAACCTGTCTGCTTTTAATGAACTTTTTATTAAGTGTTTTGTTTGAATCAAGATGCATGATGTTCAGGATTTGGTGTAGTCCAGATGAAAGATGTATTATTTTTATTACATTTTTTTACTTAAAAGTAGACAGAAATTGAAGTAAAGTACACTGGCAATAATAAAAATGTCATTCTGTGCTGATATATTACATGATGTGCATACTGACAAAGTTTTAAATCACCGCTATATCAAACGCTGCCAGACGCTGACATACACATATTATTGCCTGTGCCTGAAATAGTTGTATGCATGTATATCTGTGTGTATGTGCAAATGCATCTCTTTATTAAGCACCATTATTATCTCTTTAAAGAATGCCACGCAATGCTAAGTCTTATGATGGAAACGTATTAAACTGACATACATGACCTACTGCTGTTAAATGTTGAGCACTAATAACTTTGGAAAAATATATTATATGGTACAAGATTCATCATCTGATAAATTTACACTTATTAAGAATGTGGTGATGTTTAATGCTTCAGTGTCAAACTATATCAAATGTTAAAGCAGTTCTATCTTCTATGGACTAGTATTGCTGTTGCAAGGAAGGCTATTACAAGAAAATTGAAATATCTCATTCAGACATTTTCTTGGAAACAGAATAAACAGTATGAAGGAAAGACAATCTTGTGAGAATCACTCTCTTGCTTTATATTTATATTTGTCTACAGGCCCGTATACATAATCCCCAGGATTCAGCATACTTCCGTGCAATAATAACTTATTCTTGCACGGAAGGAACCGTTCCTGTGCAGCATGGCAGGGTGTCATGCATATTCATGAAGGCATGCTGCCGTGCTGTTATGTGGACATGGTTCTGTGTATGAGTGCAGGGTGTGTGTGTCTGAGAGCAGTGGTTGCACAATACACATGCCCCCTGCACACCAGAATTGCTGTACGGCAATTTAAATAGAGCAAGATCGCTCATTACACCTCTCAGCCCATCAGAGTAAGAAATCTGGAGAAAGCCATAGGGGACAATTGCCATTACAAACTTAGAAAGTTAATAGAATAACAGGTTTAGCATTAGCATGAATTTTCTGAAGGGTATGAAGTATATAATGCACACCTCACAACTCATTAGAGTAAGAAATCTGGACAAAGCCATGAAGGACAATTGCCACTACAAACGTAGAAAGTTAATAGAATAACAGGTTTAGCATTAGCATGAATTTTCTGAAGGGTATGAAGTATATAATGCACACCTCACAATCCATTAGAGTAAGAAATCTGGATGAAGCCATAAGGGATAACTCCAAAACATTGCCATTACAAACTTATAGATAGTTGATAGAATAACAGGTTTAGCATTAGCATGGATATACTGAAGGGTACAAAGTAAAAAATGCAACAAATACATTTTTTTCACATCTGCAATAAAATTTAAGTGTAGCTGTGTGGGTGTGCCTGTTGCTTAGCTATGCTTAGCCCAGCTGAAACAACAAGATACGTGAAATAGCAATAGACATCCCGCATACGCAGTGGTGCAATAGTGTAGTGGTTAGAGTGTACGCTTTGCATATAGTCATTCACAGTTTGAGATTACTAAAGCCATTTCCATTTTGTATGTGAAATCATTACAATTTTAATTTATTTTTATATTTATCTAGGAAGTAACTTATATTTCTTAACCACAGTGCCCCATACAGTATAGTCACACAAGAATAAATGTAATGAAAGCACATTGGGGGAGTAAAGGGAAGGTAAACAAATTTATAATATGTAATGAATGATGAATCAATCCCCTACAGGTGGTAGTCCAATAAAATTAAACATAAACAATGCTAAGCATTGCACAGCTATGCTGACCAGGTATAAACATTGTGTAAATATAAATGCTAGGCAATGAGTAGCCCAGCTAAGTGGATTTTCCCATTGGTAAGCAGTGCTGAACCTGCCCCTTTAAGCACTGCCAACCTTAGCTAAGCAGGTTGGCAGTAGCTTAGCTTAGCTCAGCATATTCAAAACTATCCAATCATGGAAAGGGTGGGAAATCAGCCCTATTTAAACCTCACAGGCAAGAATACAGCTCATAACTGATTGTAGCTCCTCACTGTAGGCAGTATGGCAGGTGTTGGAGAGGGCATGTGCTTTTGGATGCAGTGCTGAGGCATACAGGAGTCCAAGGTCATGGTAGGACTTCTTGTAAAAATCCATGATGTGAGACTGCTGTAGGACCAGTACCAGGGCTCCCAATACAAAGCAGAAGGCTGGGAAAGTCTCACCTGTGATTTCTCCAGTGCCGCTGGTATCCCTAGGAAAGGTGAGCAGGTCCAGCACCACTATGCCGACTTGAAGCGGAGGAAGAGGGAGCACTTGGAACAGTGGGTCCAATAAGCAAGACAGAGGGGTGATGTTCCAGCAGTGTGTAAGTATTCATGGCAATAACTATATACCAAAGTCCAGCCTGTGTATGTGATAGATAGGTATGCATAAATGTTTCCCTATTTTCATTACAGCTCCAGCTGAGTGAGTTGTGAACCAGGAAGCCCATGCCAGTAGATTGCAAAGGCTGTGTCGTGTGGCTGGTGAGTAACACTCTAACTTGTACTATACATACCAAATAAATATAAAGGAGTAGAATGTCACCTGGCATTATTAAAACTGGGTATGGTTTAAACTGAATAAAGCAGACAATATTACAGTAATAGTCTCATGTAGGTCATATATTAATAAAATGTAATTGCCTGTGAATAAAAATCTAAACCCTGGACTGGTTACGTTTACTCTGATATGGTATAATTTGAAATGTGTACAGGTTATGCAAAGGCAACTATAGCTCTGAAAGCACTAAACAATCATGTCTCGTATGACAAAGTTAGTGCCTCTATAACACATGAGAATAACTGATATTACAAATGTCATGCACCAAGATCTGATATCTGAATAGTAATGTTGTGTTAACCACTGTTTTCCACACTGTGCTATGTGAACAGGTATGTAATGTTGTAAATACAAAGTCAGAATGTACAACAAAGAGAGAATGAGAAATAAATCATTCAATAAAAAAAACAGCAGTGGCTCAATAGCTCCCTGTGATAAAACACACATTTGTCATATCTTTAGCAGAAACAGCCACAGTTTGACTCCCAGAAGTGGTAGTAAGCTGTATGCATAATTTCAACTAGGATTTTATGAAAATGTGCAGAAACAGTCAGGTAGTATTATCAAACATTCCCTCCACAGGTCTCCCAGGTAAGATAAAGTATAAAGTAGCTATAAGAAGGCTGTAGCTATACTGTGTCCAACACCCATGGTCCAACTCAAGGCCGCAAATGACAGCAAGATAAGTACATACACCAAGTGGTCTCCCCCAAGAAATATTTAAAAGTGTCATGCTGTCACAGCTACAGGTCCCTGCTAACAACAACCAGGGTGACTGATATAAATCAAGGCAGAGTGTGTCAATAGCACACAAACACACACACACACACACACACACACAAACACACACACACACACACACACACACACACACACACACACAAACACACACACACACACACACACACAGTATGAGTGCACATATGAAACCATGACTATGAGAATATGGGTAGAAACAGTCGTGTAGTATTAACAAACATTCCCCCACAGGTCTACCAGGTAAGAGAAAGTTAAAAGTAGCTATGAGAAGGATATAATTATACTGTGTACAAACATACCACTGCCCAACCCAAGGCTATAGCTGTAATAATGCCTGTAGAGTAATGAGTAGAGCAATGATCATTAAAGCTGTGACCACTGCAAGAATCTACATTTGTTAACGGACATCTCTCTCTCTTCCCCCACCTTATATTCACCAATAATGTAAACACATAAATGAATGGGTATGACTTCCACCAAACCTACTGTTGGGAAATGTGTCCTGTTGTTCTAAAAACATTGAAATTTATTCCAATTAATGTTCCCTGTTCAAACTACCATCATTGGTGACCTGTTGCTATCAATGTAACTTGCATGCTGGCGTAATGCCCACTGTGGTTCCATATATGCATGTGTTCTGTTTGATATGCAAATGTTCCAAATGTGTTATATTGGGTTAATGGGAATACTCATGCATACTGTTATAACTAATCTTGGAATATGTTAACCATTACTAACCAACATATGTTCTAAATCTGCAACACCATATCACATTAGGGAAGGCTAATCCCAGCTGATCAGCCTCTCTCGCCTCATCTGGCCATGACACCAGGCCGAAGCACATCTGGGACCCACCCCAGGACCTCCTCATCCGCTGGTCCTGCACCACCTTTGGGTGAAACAGCCTCAGGGGATGGGGCTCACCCCTCCTGGGTTCGGGAGTGGACAGGATCCTGTCACCCAAAGACAGGACCAGGGTGAAGTGTGTAGCGAGCTCTGCAAGAAATTTGGATATCTGCTATGTCAGCTTGAGGGCCGCATGGCACATTTAGAGGGTCAGCCTGCCCCTCTTGCTCAGCCCTGAACACAGCCACCTTTGGAGCCATGAAGGCACAGTTGACTGCTTATGGGTTGGGACCTCAGTCCAACTGTATCCATTTGGGGGCTTGTGGGCTTCTGATTACCAAACACCCCTCCCCGTCCAAGGTGTTTACCCCCCACATGTGTCATATACTGCCTCTGTATGCTGTCTTGTCTGTCTTCATACCCAAGCTACCTCCCCAAATATACCTACTATCCTTCCCCAAATTCCCACTCTCACCTTAAAAAAGGGGCAATCTGTTCCCCCCAAAAAATTCTTCCCATACATAGCTGTATATTTCACACACGTGTCCACTGGACACATGTAATCTGGTCTAGTTCATTTCACAACACATTATCGTTATCCTCAACCCTCCCTCATGGGTTTGAGTGTCCAATTATACCTCCAAATTCAGTATATATGCACAGCTATTGCTGTAAAAGAAATGGACAGCTATGGACCTTCCCTACACCCATCCTGCAAATCCCTAGCTACTTTCCCTATTGTCTTTCCCTCTGCATGCCTCCTTTTTCACCACTTTCCTATCACCCCTTGTTTCTTTTCTTTTAAAGATATTAGTGTAGGGGTAAGTAGGTGTAAGCTGTTTTAAGCAGTATTAAGCCTGTTTGCATGGGGCTATGCAATGCCTACACAGATGAAGCACTTTTAAGGCTAACTGTCAGCATATTTAACTGGAAATTAGCATTGCTTACCGCTGTGCAAACCCATGCAAACCCACTTATAACTACTTAAAAGTGCCTTAATCACTCTGTATCCAACACCATTTGTTCTGCCCAGTAACAAAACATTCAGCCCTTGCAAGTCTTGAACACAGGACCCTGCACACCATAGCCATAGCAATTTACCACTAAGCCATCTGAGCTGTGGATATGCCTGATGATTCTTCACACATATCGTGCAGCAGAGTCATTCAACAGTAGGAAAAATGAATTTATAGATGTATATGTGTGTGTATATATATATATATATATATATATATATATATATATATATATATATATATATATATATATATATATATATATATATATATATATATATATATATATATATATATATATATATATATATATATATATATATATATATATATATATATATATATATATAGACAGATATATGTATATATATATATATGTGTGTGTGTGTGTGTGTGTGTGTGAATATATATATGTAGTGCAGTCAGACATCGGATCCACACTCTGAACCTTTTACTGCAACAAATCTGACAAAAGGCTGTGTAAATGGGGGTGAAGGGGCCCAAACTAGGGACCTGTTGTAATTATTGCCTTTATCCCTCCCTCCACAGCATAACTGTTCTGCCTTGCAACAAAATAATAAGGCCTGCCAAGTCCTGGACCCAGGGCCTTGTAAACTATAGTCAAAACAATGTACCATTACACCATCTGAACCCTACAAAATAGTGATGATATTCCAAACATATATTTAGTACAGTCATCCAACAGCAGGGAAAGGAGTCTGTAGAATCAGTCTATATATACATGTATATATGTATGGAGATGCATATATGTGGACAAATCTATACATAATATATATATATATATATATATATATATATATATATATATATATATATATATATATACACACACACACACACACACACACACACACACACATATATATAGAGAGAGAGGTACATCCACATTTATATCCACATATATGTATACATACATATATATAGAAAGGTGAACAAATATATATATATATATATATATATATATATATATATATAAATATATGTATATGTATACAGAAATATACAGAAATATATGACAGCTACAAAGACATGCAATCAGAGGGTCATGCTGCTGCACACTTGAATTCTAAATCTGAAAATGCACTCACTTGCTGATCCCTGGGCTTTGTCTTGGTTCCTGTTTTCTCCATTTTCCTTGTTTGGTCAAGGGGTAGTTTCTTTACTCACTAGTGGGAGTAGGGAGTACTGAACTGCCTGTTTGTCCTCAGAGGAGTGGTTTAAGGCAGTAACTTGTAGTTTATTGGCCATTTTGGGTCATTTCCTGTCTTTTCCAGCCCCCTGCTATAAAGCACGCTTTTAGCTGATTTAGCTGAGTTGCCACTGTTGCACACTGTTGCACACTAGGGCAGCCGGTTAAGCAGGTTTAAACTATTCGGCTACCTAAAGTCCACTCTTCAAATTTTCCTTGAAACTACCTTCCTCGACCTATACTACTCATCTAATCAGTATCCTATAACTAAAAGATCATCTCTACTTGACTCTAAGTAGACTATTCTCTATCTGTTAAACCTAGCACTTGCTCCTACAGTACTTATTACCTTGATACGGCACTCTTATAGATAGCACCCAAAAGGCAACCCCATTTCTCGGTCACCCACATCCCGGAATCTTTTTAAAGTTTTTGTCTATCCTTCTAGCATGTCGAGGATCAGTTGCTAGTGTCATCTCCTGCTCAGCTGGTGAACCTGGGAATATTGAGGCAATGTTACAATTGCCTCATGTACACAGACAACCCTCTCCTCCTCCCACAAAACACAAATACATGCGAGATGCAACTATACGGCCAAACTGGAGGCTGAGCTCTCTCAACATAGGACTGGCAAGACCAGTCAGGAGGAAGGTTACCACACACACTATAGACCCAGTCTCACATAGTACCATTACAACCTCAAATCATACACATAAACACACAAAGACATACTGGAGGCTCTGATCAAAAATCTACCAAAACAGCAGAGGCCACCAAAGCAGACACCCAAAACCACCACCTCAGAACACAACACCTGCAACACATAGACCTCACAGTCAGAGTGTCAAACAGTCACAGCCCTTAAGGCCAAACACAATGCCAGACACACTAGTCATTGGTGACTCCATAGTCAGACACACTGATGTCCCGCTCACCAGACTGAGTAAGAAGAAGGTCACAGTAAGCTGTCTGTCGGGCGCTAGAATCCGCCACATAACGCAAGCACTCAGGTCTCTCAACAGCAGGTACAAATATGACTCAGTCATTGTCCACGCTGGTGTAAACGACCTGAGACGTACCTCCTTGGACTACATGAAAAGAGACATTGAGGAGCTCTCTGATTATGTAGCCCAGGCAGGTATGACCCTGACCTTGAGCAGTATCCTACCTTCACCAAGAATGATGCCACAATACAGAGATAAGATGATCAGCTTTAACAATTGGCTTAAACACTGGTGTCATTCAAAGGGGATCCAGTATCTGTCTGCCTGGGATGACATGCTGGACAAGCCACGCTGTTCCAAGGGACGGCTTGCACCTGTCACCCTGGGATTCCGGATATTGGCAAAGGCTCTTGCCACCCCATAGTGCCTTTTTAGGCAAGGCTCAAATTCTAAACCTACCACCCTAGAACACAAAAAGGAAATAAACTAAGGGTAATGCTGCTCAATGCCAGAAGTCTAAATCTCAAAATGCACTTTTCGAGGCCCTTCTCAGTATGGAGAACATCGATGTCTGTGCTGTGACAGAAACCTGGTTCAAGGCTCCTGAGAGCACCCCAGCTATCAGGTTTTACCTCATATCATGCGTTCGACCCCAAAATCAGGAAAATACCAAGAAAGGAGGGTATCCATATTCATCAAGGACACCCACACCTCAAGACTGGTGGCAACGCATGATGCATGGAGACCATCCAGGTGCAATTAACCGTAGGCAAGACTGCTCTGCAAATAGTAGCATGTTACAGGCCACCCTCACAAACTCAGGAACCTCACATGGCCTTCCTGAAAACACTAGAGGGGATAAATGTATCACCAAACACCATCATACTAGGTGACTTCAATTACCCAAATATAGACTGGGAACACTACTCAAGCCCAAACACCCTAGCCCAAAAGTCCCTGGAATTCATAAACTCAAATGCCATGGAACAACTAGTCACCATTCCCACAAGAGGAGATAACATACCGATCTCATCATCACGAACATGGGAGCACAATGTTCAACACCGAAGTATACCCTCACTGGTGAGATCAGATCACAAACTAATCTCGCTGGAGGTCCTCATCCCACCCCACCTGAAATAAAAAGACCACAGTAAAGAACTTCCCAAAGCCGACTTCACACTTCTAAAGACTAGTGTGGTCTCCTTTAAGGCCCCGAGCGGAAAACAGTACTCAAGCCGCTGAATCACTTACAAATGCCTTCTACCAGCACCTGCAGGACTGCATGGATAAGGCAATCCCAAGCAAAACAAAGACTCTTTGTACCAAAGGCAAGCGTCCAGTCTGGTGGACCCCAGCCATAAACAAACTCTACAACAAAAGGAAGAAGCTACTACAAGATAGAGCAAAATCCTTAAAAGGTAAGACACCCTTGATCACTATAAGTAAAAAACTAAGAGCTCTCATAAAATCATCCAAAGCAAATTTCGAGAGAAAAATAGCTAAAGACTCAAAAGACAATCATAAGGCCTTCTTTAGCTATGTTAGAAACCTAGGAGGAAACTCCCAGATATGCTCAGAACTAGTTCAAAATGATGTGAAGATTACTGATCCTACAGACATTGCCAACATACTGGCTGACAGGTTCAGTGCAAACTTCTCACCCCTCCCCAAAAGGAGAGATATCTATACCAAATGATTGCAGCCCCCAAACATCTCCAGCCCAAGTGAGAACTGCTCTCTCCAAAGCAAAACACAGCATCCATGGGACCTGATGGTGTCCCGGCTGTGTGCTCCATGAACTCAATGAGGAATTAAACCCACAGCTAGGACAGCTGTTTAATCAAAGTCTTACCTCTGGATACATTACCCAGGAGTGGCGCACTGCAACTGTGGTCCCACTTCACAAAGGCGGTGCCTCCACCGACCCTGGTAATTACCGCCCATTAGCTTGACAAGCCTTATCTGCAAAGCCATGGAGAGGATCATAATGGACCTCATAAATAAAGACATTGGGAATTTGCAGACTTTGGATCCAACCCAGTTTGGCTTTGTCAAAGGCAGATTATGCCTTTTAAACTTGGTTGACTTTTTGAAACAGTCACCAAAGCCATTGATGAAGGAAAGGCAGTCCATACAGCCTACCTCGATCTGGCTAAGGCCTTGATACAATACCCCACTGGTATCATTGAAAACTCATCAGCTTAAATGTTAACCCATACATCACAAGATGGGTTGCAAACTGGCTGAGTGACAGAACCCACAGGGTCAGAGTTGCTGGCGCCTTGTCAGACTCAAAGCCTGTCACAAGTGGTGTCCCACAGGGCTCAGTCCTGGGCCCACTCTTGTTTGGCATCTACTTTTCTGAAGTACAAGCAAACACAGGAGGGTTATGGCTGACAAAGTTTGCAGATGCCTGCAAACTGTGCGCCATAGTAGAAAACACATCTGACACAGATATCCTTCAGAAGGGTCTCACAGAAACGGATAACTGGTGCCAGAGCCACGGCCTAAAGTTAAATGCCAAAAGATGCATAGTCATACCCTTGGGGAAAAACAAGGTTACCCCTAGCTACCAAATAGGAGGCAATCCACTGAGCACAGAAGAAGTTATCAGGGACCTGGGGACCCAGGTTGATAGTAGTCTGTCATTCGACACCCATGTAGCTAAAGTAGTTAGGAAGACCTTCTACATTGCCCACCTTATCATGAAGGGATTCTCATCTAGATCAAGGGAGGTTATAGTCTCCCTTTACTCATCACTCATCAGACCAATGATTGAGTACAATGCCCCATTTGGAATGTATCTGACCCGACACTTGCAGCAGCTGGAGAGGCCACAAAAGTTCCTCACCAAAAGGATAAAGGGTCTCAAAATCTATCCTATGCTGCCCGACTGAAAGAACTCCAGCTCTATTCAGTCGCCACCGCTTGCTCAGAGGTGACCTTTGCCTAACATACAAGGCCATGTCAAACCCAGATTTGATGAATATGCTTCACCTCAAAAATCTAGATCCATCAGAGCCACAAGGGCGGAGACTTAAACCTCGACACGGCTATTAATAGGACGTGCTGGAGGATAGATTCATCACCCAAAGACTCCTATGCTGTGGAACAGAATCCCGGTACATGTGAGGCAGAGCACCTCGCTGGCCTTGTTCAAGAGAAATCTTGACCAATGGATGGGAGATCGCAGATATACCCCAGGGATTACCTCAGTGTCACTGCTCGACAGAGGCACAGCAAAATAATGGGTATAGTTCCCCATACTAAAGGGGTGGCGTAAGCCACAAAACGATGGGCTAGGCTTGTAAATGCCCTCGGGCAGATAGCCTAGTATGAACCTATGAACCTATGAACCTATTCCTTAAAATAGGGAACAATGACATCTGTGCTGTAGCAGAGACCTGTTTAAATGCAGCAGGAAGTACCCCTGCAGTACCAGCCTATAATTAATTCCACAACATTTGGCTGCAGAATGTGGACTGAAGCTGCAAAGGTGGTGATATTTTTATATTCATAAAGAATGCACACACCTCCAGAGTGGTAGACCAACATTATGCATTACAGAACCTGCAGGCATAGCTAACAATTTGTAAGTCAGTGGTTCAGGTTGTAGCCTGCTATAGGTCCCCATACATGTCCCAAGACTCACACTCCATGTCCATAAAAACCCTAGAAAATATTAGTGTCCAACCTAACACTATCATACTGATTTACTTCAACTACCCAACCATTAACTGGGAAAGCTACTTATGTACCGATGCACATGCCCATCACATCAACCTAGTCCTTCCTAACAAGGGCAACTGTTGTTCTATACCAGTCAACTCCTCCCTTGTTATATCAGAACAGAAATTAATCACCTTTGGAATTCCACAGCCCTCCTACCTCCCTGCACAGGTAACCACCATGAAAAGCCTTTCCAAAGCTAACTATGGCCTCATAAATTCAGAGGTGGCTAACCTAACGGTAGCCATGCAAATGGAGACTAGTTGCATGACAGCTGAATCAAACAACAATGCACTATGAACACGTACATAAATGCATGGATACCACCTTAACCAATACAACCAGAACCCTCACCTCCAAAAAAAGGATGTAGATCTGGTGGTCCCCTGCCATAATGAAACTGTACAACAGAAGGAGAGAACCGATATGGAATAAGGTGAAATTCCAAAACAGGAAAAAAACCCTTATCAGTCTCAATGAAAAGTTTAGATTCCTCATCCAATATTAGAAAGTTAGCTGTGAGAATATAATTGGAGCACATAGTAAAGACAACCACAAGGCCTCATACAGTTATGTAAAGAATTTCCATGGCAATACCAAGATTTGTTCTGAGCTACTAAACAATGCTACCTCCGAGACTGCGCTAACAAATAATGCCAATATACTGGCTGTCATCTTGAGTGCAAACATTACCCCCCCAAAGTACCAATTACAATACCAGTATACCACCAGGCACAAAGTATTACTGCAGCCCAGGTTAAAACACCACTGTCCAAGGTCAAGAATATAGCTTCTATGGGACCTGACAATATCCCTGGCTGTGTCCTACATGAAGTACATAGTGACCTGGTCCATTACTTGTGTGCCCTGTTCAAGCACAGCCTCACCTCAGGCTTTGTCCCTACTGAATTGTGCACTGCTGAAGTCAACCCTCTCCACAAATGAGGTGAGACTACAGACCCTGGGAAATACTGCCCCAGCTGCCTGACAAGTCTGTTATGCAAAGTTATGGAATGCATCATCACACACCTGATAAACAGGGATGTGGGAATCTACAGACTTAGGATCCCACACAGTTTACTTTTGTGAAGGGTAGGTCATGCCTGCTCATTCAACCTGGTCAACTTCTTGGCGGCAGTCACCTCAGCTGTGGATGAAGGCAAGGTGACACATACAACCTACATTGATCTGGCCAAAGCCTTTGAAAACATTCCCACTCACTATGCTCAGCATCAGCCCCTATATCACTAGGTGGGAACAGAGGCATAAACACAGGGGTATATTGGACATACTGCTGTCATACATTGAGACAGTTGCAGATGTCACTGGGTTTGTTGTAACATCCTTTATGAGGAATATGACGTTGGTAATAACAATAGATGCGAGCATTTACTGACTGCATTCCCAGAGTTCACAACTACCCATATATAC
Organism: Protopterus annectens; assembly: GCF_019279795.1. NCBI lineage: Eukaryota > Metazoa > Chordata > Ceratodontiformes > Protopteridae > Protopterus > Protopterus annectens. The sequence continues at coordinate 462,743,163 of NC_056734.1, read as the reverse complement.
TCAGGTATCCCATACAGTATACTCACACCCCTTGCTACAGTAATGACAGCACAAAGAAGCATGTTATGTACAGGGAATTAAATACACTTATTAAAGACGTCATTACCCTGCTATTTTATCAGACTGGAATGTGATCACTCGTACCCAGGGCTAAGCTATGCTTAGCAGGTGTAAGCATTGCTTAACTGTAAATGCTAAGCAGATCTGTGCACTGGTAAGCAAAGCATACGTGATGTAGGTGCCTGTTCATTTCACTGTACGTTAGCACCATTTACCGTCATGCAAACCCACGCAAACATGCTCAAAGCTGCTCAAAACTGTTTTAACCACTCTGTATCCAACAGTCCTTGTTCTGCCTAGCAGCAAAATAAACAGCCCTTGCAAGTCTTGAACCCACATGTATATATACATATATATATACATGCACAGACACACACACACACACACACACACACACACACACATATATATATATATATATGTATATATATATATATATATATATATATATATATATATATATACACACATGCACACACACACACACACACACACACATATATATATATATATATATATATATATATATATATATATATATATATATATATATATATATATACATATATACATATATATATATATATATATATATATATATATATAAATATGCATACATGTCCCAAAATGCCCATACAACCATATGCTGCTGATAGACCACCCACAACTGGGGCACAGTTGGATACAAAAGCACCCATGACACTCACATCTGCCCCCCCCCAGTCCAAATAAATACGTGAACAGTACACTGCTACAAAATCATGATAGGCCATACACAATGGCCAGACATACTACAACCTCTTTACAAAACAAATAAATTGTCTGAACATAGCAAAGAAAAATACCACCAGCCAGTAATTCACACATATTTATTATACTCTGATGTCCTGGCCAAAGCCTTCCAGGAGCAAACATTACCAGAAATACATGTCTTAATCACAAGAAGCAATTAATACCTAATTACATAATTGAATACACAGCATCCAATTACTCTTTTCATTTAACCCCCTATGGGATAAAGTATCACAGTTAATATTAGTACATTGAGCCTGTACATAACAATTGTCCTTTTATGAATTTTTCATCAAACTGAGGAACAGACATTTTCAGAATCAGTACCTTGAGACCCACTACTGTCTCCATGGTGACATTTATTAAAATGTACAGCTATAGAACTGACATATATGTTTGACATGTTATAACAGCCTAGTTTTACAACATGTGTTATTGTCCCACACATAAAATATGTTACAAGGCCATCTAAGAGCATTCTGTATACACCAACCTCTTGAATGTACAGGCTTCAACATGTTTCCCAGCCATTCCCCTCAGCAGGAATCACAGCACTAAATAATGATAGACCAGTATACCTAGCCACCTACTACTGTATGACATATGGACAAATACTGACATAATTGGTGGACAGAAGCAGATATACACAGCCATACATGAAATATTGTTGTTATACACTGAGAAAGTTACTAGTGTTACATGGTTTGTTGTAACATATCTTTTTTGAGGGACATAAAGTCAGAAAAACAAATGGATGTTACCATCTACATAATGCAATCACCAGAGTATGCTACTCATTTGCCAAGGACAACACCTGTCTGAGGAACAGCCCATACATAACAGGGTAACCTGTGGCCATTATGTGGAGGACCCTACAGCTGAGAGCTATGCAGAGACAGAACTTTGTCAGACTGAAACCCATGCAAATGTAGCATGTGCAGACAAACCCTGTAAAACTAGCAGTATTCCAAACATATAACAGCAATACTCACATTCTGCCCCTAAGTCTTGAACCTTCCCCACCATTTAGTTGGCTTGTCTCCACAAGTTTTGTTGTAAGAGATAGTAGCTCACGCAACTCCAGGATGTTGTCCTCACAAGTAAGGGAAAGGGCCAACGCCCACATAGAGTACTCATTTATAGGACTGAGTTGCCATGACATTGGCTATTGGAAGAACTACACAGCTGCTCTACATGCAATTAGCAAGTGAGGAACCCCAGTAGGTGCACAGGCCATCACCTGGTCATGAGCATCACCTAAAAAAGCTATGCTGCCACCTATTTAAACCAGCTCTATCCTTTTAGTGCACAGAGAGAGAGAGAGAGAAAAATAACAAATGAAACATAAAGTGGAAAAGAGAAGAAAGAAAAAAGGTAAGTGGAACATGTAAGCAAGTAATTGAATGCAGTACTTGGTCTGTAATAATGGGAAATATGATTTGGAGGAATATATGCCCAACAATATATGCTGTACTAATGTCCTGCTAAACAGCTGTTATGGCCATAGCATCTGGCCCTCTCTGCAGTGGGAGATATCACAGACATACCTCTCAACTGTACAGATCTTCACAGAATGTCCATGTTTTACCATCATATATGTTTGCCTATCCCTCCTGAAATCTGTACTGTTCTGGCAAATGGCTGAGGATTGAAGTTATCAGATAATGACAAACACTTGAGTTTGAGACTCCACATCCTTAAGAATATTTACCGTAATGTTAAATGTATAATTCTACGAACTTTCTATGTTTGTAACAGGGATATTTAAAGTCTGTCCCTGTTTATACCCCATCATTTTATGCATTGTCCAGATGTGATGCTCGGAGAGGTTGTGAGGTGGGATCACAGCTCAAGAGCCTGACTCACCTTGGCATTACCCACTAGGTTGTGGGATTTAGCCTACCTAGGGGAAAAGTTTCCCTGTCAAAAATTGGTAACTTTTTAACTTTCTTACTTTCTTACTTTTTTATTTTTATAAATAGAACCTTGCACCTACGGATGTAGTTTAACATGTGTGTTTTTTAATACATTTATCCTGTCCCAACAGTTTCATGCACTTTATATATTTTTTTTATCATTGTACTGTATTTGGTTATAAAATAGTGCTTAAAGCATAATATATAAGACAATCAACTCTTATGGAATAATTAATTGGTTTTTAACCCAGTTTGGTTTCACACAAAATAGGTAGTTCAATGAAAGAAGTTCGATAAATTAATGAAAAGTACTGTATCAAAATGTATATAAAATTTAATATACATTTTTTATATAACAATAATTTTTAATAATTTTTAGTACTGTTTTTGATTATAAATTTGGTATTGTCAATTTTTAATCGGTTGGTTGTATTCCTAACAATTTAGGATATATAGCAGCAGTATAATGTATACAGAAAAAATGTTTAATATATTAAAAGGGACTCGATGAAAGGTTAAATTCACTACCTTCAGTCCCTTTTACCTTTAAAAGATAATGCATGTTTAATTGATTTAATTATTGATTAATTACTAAAATAGAACTGTATAAATAATCAAGGCACCAGAGGTTTATTATTCTGAAGAAGTCTGCTGTGGAGCAGGCCCAGCTCATTTCAATTTTGGAATTTTGCATTAAAGGTATTTTGGTCTGTTCAGTACGGAACTCTTTTATTTATTTTTTGCTTACTGGTTTTTGCTGTTGGATATCACCTTGGCAAAGGACAGCTCATATATGACAACCGCAGGGGTGTCTGTCAAACAGTTGTGACTGTGCCACTACTAGGCCAGTTAATGGATGTTTTCCATATCCATGTTACCTGTGATTATGAGTATGACACATGTTTGCCTTGTAAAGCTAAGAGACCTATAGAGGGCATGAGCATAGTAAAGTATTGTTGCAGATATGTGTGTTGAACTGCATGTCATATATTGAATTAATAACATTCAACCGTACAGTGCTCTGCTGGAAAATAAGCACATTTGTGACTGATATCTGTAGTCACATACACATATACCTGTGTTATGTTAGCTAAACCATTGGCAGGTCTGTGAGCAATGACATTGTAACATAATAACCTACTTATGTCTGTTGGACATCTTCCAGGTTATCACAGTGATGTCAAACCCTACTGTGCAATCAACGTAGTAATGTATGGTGCAGCTATATTAATGCAGCATCAATTTTGATGTTCCCTTTGACACCCATTTATGCATGCCATTGTCCAGACGTACTGCTGTAACAGGTTGAGAAATATGATTGAGCAACAAGAATGTAACTACAGTGTGCCATACTAACATACAACAGAAATGTATACCAGGTATCCCCTGAGCACATGTATGAATGCTTATGTTCAGCTAGAAGGCACAAAACTAAATTACATGGGTGTCAAGCATTCAGGTACATAGGTTGTGCATGTTGCACATATGTGTAATATCAGTGTCAGTGCATACAACAGACAGAAATTTGTAAGCTGGTTGTTGCAGTACCCTGACACTGATATGGGTACTAGAGTAGGCATGATATTCAGCTATTACTCAGAGAAGTGTCCACCTGTGTTATGACCCACTGTCCATGCCTACCACTACCAGCTATATCCACACCCATATACAGTGGATATTACAAGTGTACACACCCTTGTTAGAATGCCAGGTATGCGTGCTATATGACAATCAGACCACAGAAGATCATTTCATAATGTTTCTCATCTTTATGTGACCCCTAACTTATATAATTCCATTGAAACACAATCAAAGGTGTTTCTAGGAAGGTGACCAACTATTGCCAAGTGAAGATGTGCCATGATGTTAGAGTCCAGACCAACATGGATGAATGCTGTAACCATCTCAAAAGGTGCATACACAACATATCAAGTTTAAGGGTGTGCACACTCATTCAACTGGCTTATTCTACTGAGTATTATTTCTATATGTTTTCACAGACCCAACTGTTATGTTTTCATTTGAATTGTATAGGTTATACATCACACTACAGGTGGGAATTGTTATGAAATGGGTTCTTGTGGTGTCATGTTCCAATTTCACACAGATAACAGGCAGTGTATCAGGGGTGCGTACCCTTTATATCCACTGTAGCTATATAGACACAGCAGTACCTGATCGGTATATCCAGCCTCCACCAAGGTAGAGTAATTTCCAGCCCCTCCCCAAAC